>NC_059218.1:20456317-20778817 GCF_020615455.1 Coregonus clupeaformis | reverse complement strand
CTTTCTTCTTTCTTTCTTTCTTTCTTTCTTTCTTTCTTCTTTCTCTCTCTCTCTCTCTCTCTCTCTCTCTCTCTTCCTTTCCCCTCCCTTCCTTTCCACCTCACTCTTTCTCCCCCCCCTTTTTTCTCCTCTCACTCTCTCTAGAGGAGTCAGTAGATTTAATGATGGCTCTTCTAGTAAAATATATTTTCAGCCCTGCCTGCATCCCTCCCTCACACTCTTGTGTCCTTGGTGTGATGGGATATGACAGTGTGGATCTGGCATGGACGGATGCCTGTGCATTGATCTGCAGCAATAATACTGCTACAGCTACTTGACCCATTCTTTGTTTTGATTTCACCTTTATTGAACCAGATAAGTCAATTGAGAACCAATTCTCATTTACAATGATGACCTGGCCAAGAGGCATAACATTGCAACAGTGAACAGGACAACACACAATACCACTGCTGTCACGCCCTGACTTATGGGACTCTGGTATGTTGAGTCAGGGTGTGGTGTTCTATGTTGTGTTTTCTATGTTGTCATTCTAGGATTGTATGTCTATGTTTGGCCGGGTGTGATTCCCAATCAGAGACAGCTGTCGCTCGTTGTCTCTGATTGGGGATCATACTTAGGCAGCCTGTTGGCACTCGTTAGTTGTGGGATCTTGATCCGTGAGTAGGCTTGTTTTGTGTTCAGCCTTAGGACTTCACGTTTGGTTTGGTTTGTTGTTTTGTTGTATGTTTATCGGTGAAATAAACATGTACGCCTTTCACGCTGCGCCTTGGTCTGACCCGTCCTTAAACGAACGTGACAACTACACATTTTATAAAACACACTATAGGAAAGGTACAAATTCATCAAATATACAACAATATGAGAAACATTCACAGTGGGTTAGAGCAAAAAAGGCCTAGATAACTGACATAAAAAATGGCAACACAGCAGACTTAATGATCAGCAGGTACATTGATCAGTTAGCAGCTCAGGTAATGATGTTTTTGAAGGAGTGGGGTGGGATGAATGTGTGAAGTATGAGGGTCTTTTGCAGGTCCTTCCAGTCGGTGGTGGCGGAGAACTAGAATGAATGACGGCCAAAGGAAGCACGGCCTTTGGGAATGACCAGTGTGATATACCTACCAGAGCGCAGGTTGGACAGGACAAGACAGACAGACAACAGATTTCAGTTAATTTCCAATGGGTTGTTGATTTGACTCACTAGGCTGAACATTCTGTAGTAAAGGCTGTTGCTTGGCTGTTGTTATGATTGTAGATGTCCTTTGTAGTTCTCTGTAGATATTTCATTACAGAACTTGTACAGTAAAGTACACTCGCAGGCATTTATGTAATAACATAAACATCATTTTTGTGTTTGCTGAGGGAGTGTAAGTCAGTGTTAGTGGGCCATTATTATTAATGTCCTATTTAATTATTCATGTGTGTCATTTCTTTATCCATGCACACATGTGAGTATGTAATAGCACATATGTTTGCATGTAAGAACACATGTTTTTCTTTGCATGAATGCAAGTTTGTATTAATTCCGATTTCCGGCTTGATTGTGAGTGAATTTGTGATTGTGTGTGGGTAGTAGGTAGTAGAAGGTGACCTTGCAGCAGAGGACAGGAGAGGATACTGATAAAGGGCACACCACCCCCCACTACGGCCTAGCCTGGGAGCTTCCTGTGCTCTGGGTTCTGTTGCCAGGGAGACCAGATCCTCGGCAGGCAGAATCCCCCATAATGCATACCTGGGAGGGCTCTCACTCACTCACCCTGGCCCCGTTCATATCACTTTACAATAGCAATGAGGTTTGAAACAGCAGGCGTTTGACTGGTAGCCATTTGCAGGCCCATATCTGGAGCTGATTTCTCTGTAGAGGGAAGCAGGGTAGGGAAACAAACTGCCACCTTGTCTGCGTCCCAGGAGAGTGTCAGTAGCAGCCAAACTCATAACCTTCAAGAGCCAGCCAGAGGAAAGAGATCATTGAATTGCCTGTCTGTGTAGACGCTTGCTTTCTTCATCCTGCTAATTATTCAACATCCTCATTTTTCAGGGGTGCGTGTGTGTGTGTTACTGTCTCTGTGTTGTATCAATGTGTGTGAGTGTGTGTCTGTCTGTGAAGAGCTAGATGAGATGAAGCAGGCCGTGTGTGTCTGGTGGGCTCTGATGACAGCATGCGTTTGATCAGGGAGGCTGGAGCCATTAGGGCTGTTTGAATGCTGGATTCAGGTAATTGATGCTGGGCTGCTCCAGGCTGGCAGGCTGGTACACTGGCATGGGGCCAGGATAGGAGGGTGGGGAGGGGGGGAGAGGGGGATAGGCCCACCTCCAACATTCAGGCTCCTCATCCTCTGGAAAGACTGGGACACAGCTATCTATGGTGGTGTGGGTAGTGGTGTTAGATTAGCCAACCTTACCATACAATCATTACACCTGTGTTATTAGGCCTACAAGAGCTCTAGATTTGTCCTGTGATGCAACCGTCCTCTCTGGCTTCCCACACACCGCTACTGTAACAACCAGTCCAAACAGAAGGAACAAAACCCACTTCCTGTTGTCTGTGCTAACCAAGGCAACAGACCCCAGGAGACAGCAGGTATCACATCTCTAAGCTCCATTTGAAAAGGCCCAAGCATATGTGGCACTGCGTGGAACAGAGAAAGGGAGTGATTGCTCCGAGCGGCTGATATTGGGGCCTGTGTTTGCCAGGAGATGAAGGCAGATTAGGCCCTGTGCTTCGGCCTCGTCTCCTGTTTGCGGATGATAAGACCAAGCGCTTCTGGTGCTGCCTCCCTGCTGGGGCTGGGGCTGGAGCTGGGGCTAGTGGCTGGGGCTAGTGGCTGGGGCTAGGGGCTGGAGCTAGTGGCTGGGGCTAGGGGCTGGAGCTGGAGGCTGGGCTTTAGGTTGCCCGTGGCGTGGCCTGGCTGATTGGCTGATGGCAGGCACCTGGCTCTGTCTCCTAGAGATCACAGTAGCAGCAGCGTGGCTCATCTCTGCCCGCCTTAATGGATCCCAGGCCCTGTAATGGGGGTAATGCGGCCCTCCCAGCCACTCCACCGCCCACAGACCAGGCCGCTGCTGCTGCTGAGGATGAGGGCTAGTTTCAGGTGGCAGGGATGTTGAGATGGTGGCTCGTAGCCTCCCTCCCTTACCACCTCCACTTCATCTCTCTAGGACCCTGCCCTGCTCTGGATTAAGTGTATCATGTCAGTTTGAGGCCTATCACTTACCACAGTCAGCAGATAAGCCACACACACACACACACTCAGTACTGAACTCTATCCAACTGCCTTGGCTCTGGACTACTGCATTCATGGCACCAGCTGCACCACATTACCTAATTGGCCTAATTGATAGGTAGGGTAATGCGTTATTGGATTTTTGCCCACTACTCCCTGTGGCATCTCATCATGGTAGCTAGATTCCCCCATGACATGAAGACATGGTGACACTGAGCCTTGTGACCCCTCGTGACCCCTCTGACCTCTCCATGAATATATATACCTCTGGCCTGAGAGCCTGTTTCCGGCCCCCTACACTGGACGTATTAGAGTCCTGCCGTAGTTACCACCTCTAATTGGTGTGAAGATATGTTTTGATAGGTCCTCATCATGTTTCTACCTAGTTGTATTTTTACAAAAACACCTACAGTAGTCTTTAGATTTGCAGTTTATAACGCCCCCTATAAAACAACCTATCTTCCCTCCCCTCTCTTCCCTCTCTTCCCTCCTCTCTCTTCCTCTCTTCCTTTCTCTCTCCCTCTCTTCCCTCCTCTCTCTCCCTCTCTTCCTTCCTATTTCTTCCATCTCTTCCCTCCTCTCTCTTCCTCTCTTCCTTCCTCTCTCTTCCCTCTCTTCCCTCCTCTCTCTCCCTCTCTTCCCTCCTCTCTCTCCCTCTCTTCCTTCCTCTCTCCCTCTCTTCCCTCCTCTGTCTCCCTCTCTTCCTTCCTATTTCTTCCCTCTCTTCCCTCCTCTCTCTTCCTCTCTTCCTTCCTCTCTCTTCCCTCTTTTCCTTTCTCTCTTCATCTCTTCCTCTCTCTTCCCTCTCTTCCCTCCTCTCTCTCCCTCTCTTCCCTCCTCTCTCCCTCTCTTCCCTCCTCTCTCTCCCTCTCTTCCTTTCTCTCTTCCTCTCTTCCTCTCTCTTCCCTCTCTTCCCTCCTCTCTCTTCCCTCTCTTCCCTCCTCTCTCTTCCCTCTCTTCCCTTCTCTCTCTCCCTCTCTTCCTTCCTTTTTCTTCCCTCTTCCTTTCGCTCTTCCTCTCTCTTCCCTCTCTTCCCTCCTCTCTATTCCCTCTCTTCCCTCCTCTCTCTCCCTCTCTTCCTTCCTCTCTCTTCCTTCTCTTCCTTTCTCTCTTCATCTCTTCCTCTCTCTCTTCCCTCCTCTCTCTTCCCTCTCTTCCCTCCTCTCTCTTCCCTCTCTTCCCTCCTCTCTCTCCCTCTCTTCCTTCCTTTTTCTTCCCTCTCTTCCCTCCTCTCTCTTCCTCTCTTCCTTCCTCTCTCCCTCTCTTCCCTCCTCTCTCTTCCCTCTCTTCCCTCCTCTCTCTCCCTCTCTTCCTTCCTCTCTCCCTCTCTTCCTTCCACTCTCCCTCTCTTCCCTCCTCTCTCTCCCTCTCTTCCTTCCTCTCTCTCTCTTCCCTCTCTTCCCTCCTCTCTCTCCCTCTCTTCCCTCCTCTCTCTCTTCCCTCCTCTCTCCCCCTCTCTTCCTTCCTCTCTCCCTCTCTTCCCTCCTCTCTCTTCCCTCTCTTCTCTCCTCTCTCTCCCTCTCTTCCCTCCTCTCTCCCTCTCTTCCTTCCGCTCTCCCTCTCTCCCCTCCTCTCTCTCCCTCTTCCCTCCTCTCTCTCTCTCTCTTCCCTCTCTTCCGTCCTCTCTCTTCCCTCTCTTCCGTCCTCTCTCTCCCTCTTCCTTCCTCTCTCCCTCTCTTCCCTCTCTTCACTCCTCTCTCTCTTCCCTCTCTTCCCTCCTCTCTCTCCCTCTCTTCCTTCCTCTCTCTCCCTCTATTCCTTCCTCTCTCTTTCTCTCTTCCCTCCTTTCTCTCCCTCTCTCCTGGTGCAGACACATAGGGGGCATGAATCGTTCTGCAGATTCCCAGGCAGATTAAAATACCAGGTCGCACATAGATAAATTAATGAGCCTTCCCTCTACACTCATACACACACACACACACACACAAACTGCTGTTGCCACGGTGCTTATGATACATTAGAAAGAGGGGTGGAGGGCTTAAGTGCGCCCAAAGATTTACGGCTGTGGCGAGATCACAGGCTGGCTCCTGCAAAACCCCATGGGAATGGAAAAAGAGTGAGCGAGAGACACAAGGAGAGAGAGAGAGAGCACTATCTGATTCTAAGGGCGCACCTATTGTGTTCCTCTGAAAAGGGCTGGCTGCGAAGGAATGAGCAAATAGGGGCTGTAGATAAGGAATGCATTATTACTGTTATTATCTTCATCAGTGGAAGAGAGAGAGCAGCAAGTGATTTAAAGCACATCTCCTTCCTCATATTAAAACTGCCTTTCACCATTATTCACATTCACTTGCTTCACATTCATGTCTCGCCTGTAGAACTGCTATCTATTGCGCAGCGTTCATGTTCCAAAATGTAGTTGGTAATTTAGAATGCTCTATTATTAGGCTCTGTGTGATTCTGCAGCGATTTGAACGCCTGTATGGGATATAAAGCATTGCTGGGTAATGAGCCTCTCTGAGCGTTCCCAAGGGCACCCTAATCCCTACATAGTGCACACCTTTTGACTAGAGCCCTATGGGCCCTGGTCAAAAGTATAGTGCGCTATAAAGGGAATCGGGTGGCCTTTGGGACGCAGGCTCTGTCTTAATGACTTTTAGTGGTTCAGAGAGAGTACGCTGTGAGCGTTTAGGGTATCAAAGACCAGGCTGGAGATGATGGTAGCGTGAGTTGATTAAGACACATAAGGCTGATGTCCGCAGAGAGAGAGAGTGCTCCCATGTTTTGTGTGATGAAAAGGCCCTGGCAGAGAGGGAGAGACAGAGTGAGGTGGAGCGGGTGAAGAGAGGCCAGGCCACCCTCTGATGTGTCCTGAGGCGAGATGTAAAACACGAAGGCAACACAGTGCTTAAGGAGGCTGACACAACATGACACACATAATCATGGACAGATGTCATGCAGGCCATGCTACCTCTGGAGCTGTCTGTCGGTCTGTCTGTCTGTCTGTATGTCGGTACGTCAGTCTGTCTCTCTGCCTGCCTGTCTGCCTGCCTACCTACAGTGCATTCGGAAAGTATTCAGACCCCTTGACATTTTCCACATTTTGTTAGGTTACAGCCTTATTCTAAAAGTGATTTTTTTTTTAAGAATCCTCATCAATCTACACACAATACCCCATAATGACAAAGCAAAAACAGGTATTTAGAAACTTTTGCTAATTTATAAAAAATTTAAAACAGAAATATAACATTTACAAAAGTATTCAGACCCTTCACTCAGTACTTTGTTGAAGCACCTTTGGCAGCGATTACAGCCTCGAGTCTTCTTGGGTATGATGCTACAAGCTTGGAACACCTGTATTTGGGGAGTTTCTCCCATTCTTCTCTGCAGATCCTCTCAAGCTCTGTCAGGTTGGATGGGGAGCGTTGCTGCACAGCTATTTTCAGGTCTCTCCAGAGATGTTCGATCGGGTTCAAGTCCGGGCTCTGGCTGGGCCACTCAAGGACATTCAGAGACTTGTCCCGAAGCCACTCCTGCGTCTTGGCTGTGTGCTTAGGGTTGTTGTCCTGTTGGAAGGAGCAGGTTTTCATCAAGGATCTCTCTGTACTTTGCTCCGTTCATCTTTGCCTCGATCCTGACTAGTCTCCCTGCCACTGAAAAACACCCCCACAGCATGAGGCTGCCACCACCATGCTTCACCGTAGGGAATCTTGTTTCTCATGGTCTGAGAGTCTTTAGGTGTCTTTTGGAAAACTCCAAGTGGGCTGTCGTGCCTTTTACTGAGGAGTGGCTTCCATCTGGCCACTCTACCGTAAAGGCCTGATTGGTGGAGTGCTGCAGAGATGGTTGTCCTTCTGGAAGGTTCTCCCATCTCTACAGAGGAACTCTAAAGTTCTGTCAGAGTGACCATCGGGTTCTTGGTCAACTCCCTGACCAATGCCCTTCTCCCCCGATTGCTCAGTAGGAAGAGTCTTGGTGGTTCCAAACTTCTTCCATTTAAGAATGATGGAGGCCACTGTGTTCTTGGGGACCTTCAATGCTGCAGTACCCTTCCCCAGATCTGTGCCTCGACACAATCCTGTCTCTCAGCTCTACGGACAATTTCTTCAACCTCATGGCTTGGTTTTTGCTCTGACATGCACTGTCAACTGTGGGACCTTATATAGACAGGTGTGTGCCTTTCCAAATCTTGTCCAATCAATTGAATTTACCACAAGTGTACTCCAATCAAGTTGTAGAAACTTCTCAAGGATGATCAATGGAAACAGGATGCACCTGAGCTCAATTTCGAGTCTCATAGCAAAGGGTCTGAATACTTATGTAAATAAGGTATTTCTGTTTTTTATCTGTAATACATTTGCAAAAATGTCCATAAACCTGTTTTTGCTTTGTCAATTTGGGGTATTGTGTGTAGATTGCTGAGGATTTGTATTTATTTAATCAATTTTAGAATAAGGCTGTAACGTAACAAAATGTGGAAAAAGTCAAGGGGTCTGAATACTTTCTGAAGTCACTGTATCTGTCCATCCATCCGCCCGAACCCGGAAGCTATAAATGACAGTAAACTCTTGGTTCAGATCCTCTGTCTTACAGTAGTAGTGTACCACTGACCGTAGATGGCTGAACATGATGGTAGCCCAGTGGATGTTGAGGGTGTGAGAAAAACCCTGTTCTGTGTTCCTCCCATGTGTCTGTCTTTAGATGCAGAAAGGATGGGGGGAATTTCCTCAGCACTAACCTCATTATCTGTAATTAAATCACCACCAACTATTTTTGAAAGGCTCAATCATTGAAAACATTCCCATCTGTCCCTGTGACAGCTAACACACGCTCACACACACACACGCACCAAAGTAACACACACACACAGACACACACACACACACACACACACAGCCTGAGTCTGTCACTGCTGCTGGGAGTGGGACCATGGGAACATCAGTGTTTCTACAGACAGATACAGTAGTAACAGAAGAGAATCATGGCAGCTTATTCCTAGTCCTTTGAATATGTAAATGCACTTCCTGGGAGTTTGGTAGTTGATGTGAATGATTCTGTCGGCCAGGGTATTCTGAATGATTCTGTCTGGCTATGTGTTTGAGTCACTGTCACCGTCATAGAGCATCATGTCACAAAGGCTCAATGCTGACGGATGTATTCAACCAAACCTGTACCGTGTAGCTACAAAACAGCTAGTCAGGAGTGTTGATGAAACTAGGCTAATCCTGCTCTACAGAGCTGGAGTCATACTTCTCATTGTTTCTTATGTGTCTGTCTCTTTCAGAGAAACAGCTTATAGCTATATTCAAATGGAACACTATAGGCTACTGATGTGGAGAAAATGCTACACACTGGGACAGACACACTGTACTACACATCATGTCCTCATTTCTCTCTGTCTGTGTGTGTGTGTGTGTGTGTAGCTGGTGTGATTGGAGGGCTGACTCCCCCCTGCGTCGGTGTTTTCGGACTCATCCCCTCCTCACTGAAACAAAAAGGATGATTTTCATCCCAGGGTGCTGGGGTAGGCTCTGCCCACCTTGGCTCCGCTCCCGGGCATTTTAACCGGCGCTGCCGTTGGTGTGTTTCCATCGAGATGATCATTCCCTCCGAGAAGCAAATTGGCTTATTATCATTCATACTTCAGTCTGTTTAATCATCTTGGAAATGGAATGGGGAATTCTACAGGCAGCTAGACATTAGGCACATTGATTGGTGTGATTTGTAAATTAGTATGGTTCTGAGGACACAGACTCGTACTGTTGATGAGATAAGCCTAGATCCAGTGGTGTAAAGTACCAATGTAAAAATACTTTAAAGTACTACTTAAGTAGTTTTTTTGGTATCTGTACTTTACTATTTATATTTTTGACAACTTTTACTTTTACTCCACTACATTCCTAAAGAAAATAATGTACTTTCTACTACATACATTTTCCCTGACAACCAAAAGTACTTGTTACATTTTGAATGCTTAGCAGGACAGGAAAATGATCTAGTTCACACACTTAAAGAGAAAATCCCTCATCATCACTACTGCATCTGATCTGTCGGACTCACTAAACACAAATGCTTTGTTTATAAATTATGTCTGAGTGTTGGAGTGTGCCCCTGGCTATCTTGCCGTCTGGTTTGCTTAATATAAGGAATTTGAAATTATTTATACTTTTAGCAATTACATTTACTTTTGATACTTAAGTATATTTAAAACCAAATACTTTTTTACTTTTACTCAAGTAGGATTTTACTGGGTGACTTTCACTTTTACTTGAGTCATTTTCTATTAAGGTATCTTTACTTTTACTCAAGTATGACAATTGGGTACTTTTCCACCACTGCCTAGATCAGGGAGGTACTTTATCTGTGATGGTGCTGCCCTCCTTCTCGGTCTCCTGCCTGTCTGTCTCCTTGGTTACGTCCCAGATGGCACCCTATTCCCTTTATACTGCACTACTTTTGACCAGAGCCCTATGAGCCTAGTGGTGCACTAGAAAGGGAATGGGGTGCCATTTGGGACTCACACCTGGGTTTGGTCAATAAAGAAGTGCCCCACCCAGGGTTTTTCATTCCTGACGGATATTGAGGCGCTGGTAGAGCCACCCATGCATTTTACGTCCCCATCCTTCCATAATGACAAGACGGTGACAGCGTTTATCAAATTAGCTGCTGTCAAGTGTGGTAAAATGGGATTACCACGGCAACGCTTTGATCAACTTCATTTGATCCCGCTCTGCGCCCACAGCTATGCTTTAGCTGAGATTTCAGTTGAATTTTCGACACTTCCATTTTGGCTGATTTTCCCCCCTCCCTTCTGTGGGGTTGAATAGCTTCTAAATTTGATTTTTAGGGGATGTTGTGGCTCAGGGGGAACGGGGCGCCCTTTCTCTCCTTCAGGTGTCTCACGGCAGTCTCCTGCCCCCTCCCTAGAAGTCCACCTCACTCCACCTCACCTCAGTCCCCCGCCCCACAAACACACACATTTTTGGACACTTTTATTTCAGGAGCTTTATTAAAATCTGCGACATTGGAGGAGATGGAGGGTGGGCAGGGGTGTGTTCAATTTATCTCCCCAATCCAGACCTGCTCCTCTCACAGACTCCCACCCAATAAAGCTGAGTCTTCCCCTAATCCTCTGGGCCCCTCTGTAGAGGAACACTGGTGGAGGGAGGAACTGGCTCTGTATAGGAAACAGTCATAGACACTAAGACACTATAGATGGATATAGCCAAATAGATGGATTAAGAGAAGGGCCTTGGGTACTGTAGCATTACATTAGGGCCGGGTTGGGTGGGGTGTACTGTGCTGGGTGGGGTGTACTGTGCTGGGTGGAGCAGGGTTATATGGTGCTACGGTGATATGGTTGTAGAGCAGCTAGAGCCCAGGCCTTTTCCTCCTCTTCTCCTCTCCATGTCTTCTCTCGCTCCATAAAGACGTTGTGACCAGGAGCAGATTTACGACTCCCCAGCCTGCTCCCTCCCTCGCTGCCTGATGTGGGGTTAGGAGAAGAGCTTTCTATCTGATGCATGTCTGGTTCTGCCTCGGAGCACTCCTTTCTTTCTTTCTTTCTTTCTTTCTTTCTTTCTTTCTTTCTTTCTTTCTTTCTTTCTTTCTTTCTTTCTTTCTTTCTTTCTTTCTTTCTTTCTTTCTTTCTTTCTTTCTTTCTCTCTCTCTCTCTCTCTCTCTCTCTCTCTCTCTCTCTCTCTCTCTCTCTCTCTCTCTCTCTCTCTCTCTCTCTCTCTCTCTCTCTCTCTCTCTCTCTCTCTCTCTCTCTCTCTCTCTCTCTCCATACATTTTCCCATTATTCCCCCCAACCCCTCGTTCTCTCTCCCCTCTCTCCCTTTCTCTACATCACAGGGACTGACTGAGCTTTAGTCACTGAACGTTTCATCTGTGTGATTAGGACAAGCTTTCTTTCAATGTCCATGCAAGATGTGTCTCTTTTAAGTCACACATACACAAGCAGAGATGAGTAAAAATGCTTGAATGCGCATATGTATGTGTGTGTATGCACCTGCACGGTTGGGACATACGTGTGTATATGCATGAGAGTAATGTGTGTACACGAGAAAGAGAACGGTATGTCTGTCTGTGGAGAGGCCTCTTCACTTTGTTTCCAACTAGAATTATGATGAGGATAGCCGATGGCCTTCCCAGATGTCAGCACCGCAGCCTGCCTCACCTTAAGCTGGAGGAGGAGAGGAGAGGAGAGGTAGAAGTAGAGGAGAAATAGAGGGGGAACAGTGAAGGAAAAGACCGAGAGGATGGGTGTTCTGCTCCAGGGCTGCAGTGCAGAGGAGGGCTGGGTGACTCAGCCATGTCACACTCCAGTGGCAGAGGTCTCCTTCACACTGCTAGCGGACTGGGGGCAGGCACACATGCACACAATCGCGCACACACACACACACACATACACACCGGTCAAAAGTTTTAGAACACCTACTCATTCAAGGGTTTTTCTTGATTTGTTACTATTTTCTACATTGTAGAATAATAGTGAAGACATCAAAACTATGAAATAACACATATGGAATCATCTAGTAACCAAAAAAGTGTTCAAATATATTTTATATTTGAGATTCTTCAAATAGCCACCCTTTGTCTTGATGACAGCTTTGCACACTCTTGGCATTCTCTCAACCAGCTTCATGAGGTAGTCACCTGTAATGCATTTCAATTAACAGGTGTGCCTTCTTAAAAGTTAATTTGTGGAATTTCTTTCCTTCTTAATGCGTTTGAGCCAATCAGTTGTGTTGTGACAAGGAAGGGGGGTACACAGAAGATAGCCCTATTTGGAAAAAGAGCAAGTCCATATTATGGCAAGAACAGCTCAAATAAGCAAAGAGAAACGTCAGTCCATCATTACTTTAAGACATGAAGGTCAGTCAATCCGGAAAATGTCAAGAACTTTGAAAGTTTCTTCAAGTGCAGTCGCAAAAACCATCAAGCGCTATGATGAAACTGGCTTTCATGAGGACCGCCACAGGAATGGAAGACCCAGAGTTACCTCTGCTGCAGAGGATAAGTTCATTAGAGTTACCAGCCTCAGAAATTGCAGCCCAAATAAATGCTTCACAGAGTTCAAGTAACAGACACATCTCAACATCAACTGTTCAGAGGAGACTGTGTGAATCAGTCCTTCATGGTCGAATTGATGCAAAGAAACCACTACTAAAGGACACCAATAAGAAGAAGAGAGTTGCTTGGGGCAAGAAACACGAGCAATGGACATTAGACCGGTGGAAATGTGTCCTTTGGTCTGGAGTCCAAATTTGAGATTTTTGGTTCCAAACGCCGTGTCTTTGTGAGACGCGGTGTGGGTAAACGGATGATCTCCGCATGTGTAGTTCCCATCGTAAAGCATGGAGGATGAGATGTTATGGTGTGGGGGTGCTTTGCTGGTGACACTGTCTGTGATTTATTTAGAATTCAAGGCACACTTAACCAGCATGGCTACCACAGCATTCTGGAGCGATACGCCATCCCATCTGGTTTAGGCTTAGTGGGACTATCATTTGTTTTTCAACAGGACAATGACCCAACACACCTCCAGGCTGTGTAAGGGCTATTTTACCAAGAAGGAGAGTGATGGAGTGCTGCATCAGATGACCTGGCCTCCACAATCCTCCGACCTCAACCCAATTGACATGGTTTGGGATGAGTCAGACCACAGAGTGAAGGAAAAGCAGCCAACAAGCGCTCAGCATATGTGGGAACTCCTTCAAGACTGTTGGAAATGCATTCCAGGTGATGCTGGTTGAGAGAATGCCAAGAGTGTGCAAAGCTGTTATCAAGGCAAATGGTGGCTATTTGAAGAATCTCAAATATAAAATATATTTTGATTTGTTTAACACTTTTTTGGATACTACATGATTCCATATGTGTTATATCATAGTTTTGATGTCTTCACAATTATTCTACAATGTAGAAAATAGTACAAGTAAAGAAATCCCTTGAATGAGTAGGTGTTCTAAAACCTTTGACCGGTTGTGTATGTGATTAACACAATGCAGTTTTACACCATTCATAACAGCAGCAAAGTAGGTTTCCTTTATACTTTACTTATTGGCAGACTAAATAGCCTTGGTTTCTCAAATGACTGCCTCGCCTGGTTCACCAACTACTTCTCAGATAGAGTTCAGTGTGTCAAATCGGAGGGCCTGTTGTCTGGACCTATGGCAGTCTCTATGGGGGTGCCACAGGGTTCAATTCTTGGGCCGACACTTTTCTCCGTGTATATCAATGATGTCGCTCTTGCTGCTGGTGACTCTCAGATCCACCTCTATGCAGACGACACCATTTTGTATACATCTGGCCCTTCATTGGACACTGTGTTAACAAACCTCCAAACGAGCTTCAATGCCATACAACAATCCTTCAGTAGCCTCCAACTGCTCTTAAACACTAGTAAAACTAAATGCATGCTTTTCAATCGAACGCTGCTGGCACCCACCCACCCGACTAGAATCACCACTCTCGACGGGTCTGACCTAGAGTATGTGGACAACTACAAATACCTAGGTGTCTGGTTAGACTGTAAACTCAACTTCCAGACTCACATAAAGAATCTCCAATCCAAAGTTAAATCTAGAATCGGCTTCCTATTTCGCAACAAAGCCTCCTTCACTCATGCTGCCAAACATGCCCTCGTAAACTGACTATCCTACCGATCCTTGACTTCGGCGATGTCATTTACAAAATAGCCTCCAACACTCTACTCAGCAAATTGGATGTAGTCTATCACAGTGCCATCCGTTTTGTCTCCAAAGCCCCATACACTACCCACCACTGTGACCTGTACGCTCTTGTTGGCTGGTCCTCACTACATGTTCGTCCGTCAAACCCACTGGCTCCAGGCCATCTATAAATCACTGCTAGGCAAATCCCCGCCTTATCTTAGCTCATTGGTCACCATAGCAGCACCCACCCGTAGTCTGCGCTCCAGCAGGTATATCTCACTGGTCATTCCCAAAGCCAACACCTCCTTTGGCCGCCATTCCTTCCAGTTCTCTGCTGCCAATGACTGGAACGAATTGCAAAAATCTCTGAAGCTGGAGACTCTTATCTCCCTCAATAACTTTAAGCATCAGTTGTCAGAGCACCTTACCGATCACTGCACCTGTACACAGCCCATCTGAAATTAGCCCACCCAACTACCTCATCCCTATATTGTTATTTATTTTGCTCTTTGCACCCCAGTATCTCTATTTGCACATAATCTCTTGCACATCTATCATTCCAGTGTTAATACTATTGTAATTATTCTGCACTATAGCCTATTTATTGCCTTACCTCCATAACTTGCTACATTTGCACACACTGTATATATATTTTCTGTTGTATTTTTGACTTTATGTTTTTTACCCCATATGTAACTCTGTGTTGTTTTTATTGCACTGCTTTGCTTTATCTTGGCCAGGTCGCAGTTGTAAATGAGAACCTGTTCTCAACTGGCTTACCTGGTTAAATAAAGGTGAAATAAAAAAAATAAAAAAATTTTTTACCTAGAGCTG
The DNA here is from genome assembly GCF_020615455.1 of Coregonus clupeaformis. Taxonomy (NCBI): domain Eukaryota; kingdom Metazoa; phylum Chordata; class Actinopteri; order Salmoniformes; family Salmonidae; genus Coregonus; species Coregonus clupeaformis. The sequence continues at coordinate 20,764,143 of NC_059218.1, read as the reverse complement.
GCATCAATAGACAAATGTTTCTGGAAGTCAAGTCACATGATACTTCTGACCCTCTGGTGTTTTGGAAAAGACCCATGTGTTGCCATGGCATCAGAACACCTGCTTTTCCCTGTGTGATTGTACTTTTCCACCTGCTTGGGGAAAAAGGCCTCTTACCCCCAAAAAAGGTTTCCATGCCAACGTGATTAAACTGTGTTTTTCCTTGTTGCCGATGGTTAAGCTGCCCCTGTGTGTGTGTGTGTGTGTGTTGATGGTGGATTCCTCCCGTGCGGGGGCTGCTCGGGGATGAGAGAAGAGAAGAGGTTAGGCAGGAAGCGGGAGCTGGGGTGTGACCAGAATGAGTATGGCTGCAGCTGTGGAGCCTGCCAGTGGACAAATGGAGGACCTGTGCAAAGCTGGGGGAGAGAGTGCGAGAGAGGGGGAGGGAGAGAGACTCACTGGGCTAGAGGGGCTGTTATACTGTAGACTCTGTCTGGGCCTGGAGGGGACTGTCTATGGATGGGTCTGGTAAGAGATACTGTATGTTCCCAGGGGCTAGGACCTATAGCATAGTGCCCTTACATCTGACCAATAACTGCCTTATGATATAATAATAATATGACATTTAGCAGACGCTTTTATCCAAAGCGACTTACAGTCATGCGTGCATAATTTTTTTTTGTATGGGTGGTCCCGGGGATCGAACCCACTACCTTGGCGTTACAAGCGCCGTGCTCTACCAGCTGAGCTACAGAGGACTGCTAAATGGCATATTATTATTATTATATCATAAGGCATAGAATTACACAAAAAATTTATGCACGCATGACTGTAAGTCGCTTTGGATAAGAGCGTCTGCTAAATGGCATATTATATTATATTATAATTAGTCTAGAATCATAACAGACACAAACAGACCACAGTGTGACCACAGTGGTGCCAGGACAACAACCTCTCCCTCAACGTGAGCAAGACAAAGGAGATGATCGTGGACTACAGGAAAAGGAGGGCCGAACACGCCACCATTCACATCGATGGGGCTGTAGTGGAGCGGATCGAGAGTTTCAAGTTCCTTGGTGTCCACATCACCAACAAACTACCATGGTCCAAACACACCAAGAAAGTCGTGAAGAGGGTACGAGAATGCCTTCGACAATGCCTTTTCCCCCTCAGGAGACTAAAAAGATTTGGCATGGGTCCCCAGATCCTCAAAAAGTTATACAGCTGCACCATCGAGAGCATCCTGACCAGTTGCATCACCGCCTGGTATGGCAACTGCTCGGCATCCGACCGTAAGGCGCTACAGAGGGTAGTGCGTACAGCCCAGTACATCACTGGGGCCAAGCTTCCTGCCATCCAGGACCTATATACTAGGCGGTGTCAGAGGAAGGCCCCAAAAATTGTCAAAGACTCCACAGTCACCCAAGTCATAAACTGTTCTCTCTGCTACCGCACGGCAAGCGGTACCGGAGTGCCAAGTCTAGGTCCAAAACGCTCCTTAACAGTTTCTACCCCCAAGCCATAAGACTGCTGAACAATTAATCAAATGGCCACCCAGACTATTTGCATTGACCCCCCCCTTTGTTTTTACACTGCTGCTACTCGTTGTTTATTATCTATGCATAGTCACTTTACCCCTACCTACATGTACAAATTACCTCAACTAACCTGTACCCCCACACATTGACTCGGTACCGGTACCCCCTGTATATAGCCTCGTTATTGTTATTTTATTGTGTTACTTTTTTTTTATTTATTTTTTTACTTTAGTTTATTTAGTAAATATTTTCTTACCTCTATTTTCTTAAAACGGCATTGTTGGTTAAGGGCTTGTAAGTAAGCATTTCATGGTAAGGTCTACACCTGTTGTATTCGGCACATATCAAATAAAATTTGATTTGATTTAATACAGGCGTGTACAGAATACATGCATAGGGGATTCACAGGTTGACTTAGTTAATGTGTGTTTGGAAGTCTTTGGATCTTGGGTGGTTGTACTTTAGCACTAAGGCACTGTAAGGAACTCTGTTAGTCTACTTAACGTGGCTTTTTGTCTTATCTCCTCTACCTTGTTGTATTCAGAGGTGGTAGTGGTCTTGTATGGTCTTGTATGGTCAAGAGGCTATTCTTGGTTGTGACTACAGCCATCACAGACTACTACTCTACTCAACTCACACAGACTCTGTGAGTGTTCCTCTGGCACATACTTTACCAGTGTCTCTCTATACAGAGTCTCTTAATGGCCCTTGGCATGGGGTACTGGGCGGCCAACTGGCAGGCGGTGTGTCCATCCTCAGACAGACCCTCAGTGTTCCCCTGGCCAACAGTGGGCACTAGCTAGTGGGCAGACAGAAAGTCACTATGGGCAGTAGGCTCTGGGCACAGTGGGCAGTGGACACCCAAGCAGGCAGGCAGGGGAGTGTGGGATATCTCACACTCACTTAGAGGTTAGATCACACTGCTGTACTCATGAGACTGGCCGCATAGAAGGAGAGGGAAAGAGAGAGGGAGAAAGTGAGTAAAAGAGAGGGGGTGGGTATGCGACAGCATGGTCACATACTTGTATGTCACAGTTTATATCAAAGATATCTAAGCCATATCTCTCACCACTGACAGCATAGAGAGTAGGCTACTCTCTCTGCATGTAGGGTCCCTGGCTGTCAATTCCAGTGTGGGGGAGGTAGAGCTCATGAAAATGCAGACAGAATGCTGATTAGAGAGAGAGAGAGAGAGAGAGAGAGAGAGAGAGAGAGAGAGAGAGAGAGAGAGAGAGAGAGAGAGAGAGAGAGAGAGAGAGAGAGAGAGAGAGAGAGAGAGAGAGAGAGAGAGAGAGAGAGAGAGAGAGAGAGAGAGAGAGAGAGCCTGTCTGAGTCAGCACACATGAACCATGGCCAGCTCTCGTGGGGGGTATGTATGTGTGTGGGGGGATGACCAAAAGGTCTCTGACATTCTGACTCGGATGGCTTCCCCTCAGCACTTACCAGAACTCTCCACTGTACTCAGCCTCCTGGCCTTTAAGGAATGTTCACTACAAACACACATATCCAAGACATACTAGGATAATGAAGCTTATAAACTGTGACTCAACAACATGATCGCAAATGCTTTGTCTGTACTCAAATAATACGACTACAAATCATTTGACTGACGTTTGTTCACTCCAATCACAGACGGTCCGTTCACGGGGACCCCTCCCACTTACGGTTATGATGCAGACCGTGCGGAGGAGCAGAGGCGCCACCATGACATCCTGCCCTACATCGACGACTCACCCTCCGCCTCGCCACACCTCAGCTCCAAGAGCCGCGGCAGCCGAGACACCCTCTCCTCCGGATCCCTTGAGTCCTCCAAGTCGGTGAGTGTGCCCCCTCCCCCTTCAATTAAGTCTACCACAAAGGTCATCTCCCACTCATTCCAGGAATCTCCTCATATCAAACAGGGATTTATTTCCCAGTCTATAGAGTACCACAGTATGAGTCACAATACCCATAAAACCTAGCGGTCAAACAGGAAAATGGTTCCAATCGTTTTTCCACCATTCATTTTTCCCATAGGGGATTTTAGAAATGAGGGCTGTGTTTCGTGTAGGCTTACCCTGGCGTGACGTTTTGATAACCATGTAAATCTCTCTAGGACAAGGTGACTTTTATCAAAATATTCGCCTGTATTTATCCACCCCAAAATGAAATGCTAATTAGCTGCTAATGTGGCTATCATAAATAACTACAAATGCCATGATGATCTGGACGAGACTGGCGAATCTCTGGATGAACTATCTAGTGTTACCTACGTGTAATAATTAATAAATTGGCTACATTTCTTTAAATGGACAATTCTGTGAACTGTCTTGTACAAGTTTTAAATTGACACAATACCTGTTAGCAAAGGTGACAGCTAGAGATGACGTGCAGGTGCTTGCAGGGATTTGTAGTTTTGCATGATGTCTACTTTGATGCTAATTAGCATTTTCAAATCTGAGAGTAAATAGAGCCGAATATATTGATAAAAGTCACCTTGTCCGAGAGAGGTTTACATGATTGTCACAACAGGTTAAGCCTACACGAAACACAGCCTTTATTTGAAGTGTTTCTAAAATCCCCTATAGGAACAATGAATGGGAGAAAAACAATTGGAACCATTTCACTGTTTGACCGCTAGGTTTTATGGGTATTATGACACCTCCACAGTGGGGCTCTATTCTATCACCCTCTGGCCCTCCCTCACGGCCTCAACCATGAAGAGACATAAACACTTATCTCTGAGGCACATGTATACAGTGCCTTCAGAAAGTATTCAGACCCCTTGACTTTTTCCACATTTTGTTAGGTTACAGCCTTATTCTAAAATTGATTTATTTTTATTTTTATATATCCTCATCAATCTACACACCATACCCCATAATGACAAAGCAAAAACAGGTTTTTAGAAATGTTTGCTAATTTATACAAAATAAAAAATTGAAATATCACATTTACTTAAGTATTCAGACCCTTTACTCAGTACTTTGTTGAAGCACCTTTGGCAGCAATTACAGCCTGGAGTCTTCTTGTGTATGACTCTACAAGCTTGGCACACCTGTATTTGGGGAGTTTCTCCCATTCTTCTCTGCAGATCCTCTCAAGCTCTGTCAGGTTGGATGGGGAGCGTTGCTGCACAGCTATTTTCAGGTCTCTCCAGAGATGTTCGATCGGGTTCAAGTCCGGGCTCTGGCTGAGCCACTCAAGAACATTCAGAGACTTGTCCCGAATGTCACGCCCTGGCTCTAGGGACTCTTGTATGTTGAGCCAGGGTGTTAGTTTCTTTGTGTAGTGTCTATGTTTCGTTTTCTATGTTCTGTTCTAGGTTATGTGTTTCTATGTTGGCCGGGGTGGTTCTCAATCAGAGGCAACGAGAATCAGCTGTTGCTTGTTGTCTCTGATTGGGAACCATACTAAGGCAGCCTGTTGTCCACTTGTGTTTTGTGGGATCTTGTTCCGTGTAGGTTTGTGTATGACCGAGGACTTCACGTATCGTTTGTTGTTTTGTTATTTGTATCGTGTTGCTAAGTACACTATTAAAGAGATGTACGCATATCACGCTGCACCTTGGTCCAATCATTATGACGATCGTGACTGAAGATCCCACCAATACAGGACCAAGCAGCGTGTCCAGGAGCAAACGCCGGAGGTAACGTTAGTGGATGTCCTCCTCGGTTGGGGGCAGATCACGGAGGAGGAGGCCGTCCGTTACCGGAGGGCGATGAATGGGGAGACCCAGGCAGAAGAGGAGAAGCGGTGCCAACCGGGCCGTCGTCGGATAGGCAAGAGGCAACCCCAATACATTTTTTGGGGGGGGGCACACGGCATGGACGACGGGGCGGCTGGAGGCAGCTACAGGGCGAGTTTGTGGATTAGGAGAGGAGGCCACCGGGTTTGGGGGGCTGGAAGGGAGGTTGGCGGAGCCTAGAGGTAGAGCAGAGCCAACTCCCCGTACTCAGGCTAGGCAGCGTGAGACTGGGCAGGTTCCGAGGTATGCGGAGCTGCGTACTGTGCCGCGAGTGGTCCGGCACAGTCCTGTACGTCCTGTGCTAGCACCACTCACGTGTCGTGCTAAGGTGGGCATGCAGCCAGGACGGAGTGTGCCGGCTCAACGCTCGTGGCCTCCAGTACCCCTCCTCGGTCCCGGATATCCTGCGCCAGTGTCACGTGCTGTAGTGCCAGTACGAGTACACAGCCCTGTACGTCCTGTGCTGATGCCTCACACAGAGTGTGTAAAAATAGGCATTCAGCCAGGACGGGTTGTGTCAGCTCTTCGCTCCAGACCTCCAGTCCGTCTCCACAGCCCGGTCCGGCCTGTTCCTGTTCCCCGCACCAGGCCTGTGGTGCGCGTCGCCAGCCCGGCCCGGCCTGTTCCTGCTCCCTGCACCAAGCCTGTGGTGCGCGTCGCCAGCCCGGTCTGGCCTGTTCCTGCCCCTCGCACCAAGCCTGTGGTGCACGTCGCCAGCCCGGCCCGGCCTGTTCCTGCTCCCCGCACCAAGCCTATGGTGCGCGTCGCCAGCCCGGCCCGGTCCATTCCTGCTCCCCGCACCAAGCCAGTGGTGCGCGTCGTCAGCCCGGTCCGGCCCGTTCCTGCTCCCCGCACCAAGCCAGTGGTGCGCGACGTCAGTCCGGTCCGCCCCGTTCCTGCTCCCCGCACCAAGCCTGTGGTGCGCGTCGCCAGTCCGGTCCGGCCCGTCCTGCTCCCGCACCAAGCCTGTGGTGCGCATCGTCAGTCCGGCACAGCCCGTGCCTGTTTCACCGGTGCCCACACAGCTGCTCCACACCGGAGCCTAAGCAATCCGCTCCACCGATGTCCAGTCCAGCTCCAGCCAGCGGGGGACCAGACCAGGGGCGCTACGGGGGGGTTGTTAGAGGGTGGTGGTCACGCCCGGAGCCGGATCCGCCTCCGAGGAGGAATGCCCACCCGGCCCCTCCCCTGTTGGGTTTATGTTGGCACGGTCACAGTCCGCGCCTTTGGGGGGGGGGTACTGTCACGCCCTGGCTCTAGGGACTCTTGTATGTTGAGCCAGGGTGTTAGTTTCTTTGTGTAGTGTCTATGTTTCGTTTTCTATGTTCTGTTCTAGGTTATGTGTTTCTATGTTGGCCGGGGTGGTTCTCAATCAGAGGCAACGAGAATCAGCTGTTGCTTGTTGTCTCTGATTGGGAACCATACTAAGGCAGCCTGTTGTCCACTTGTGTTTTGTGGGATCTTGTTCCGTGTAGGTTTGTGTATGACCGAGGACTTCACGTATCGTTTGTTGTTTTTGTTATTTGTATCGTGTTGCTAAGTACACTATTAAAGAGATGTACGCATATCACGCTGCGCCTTGGTCCAATCATTATGACGATCGTGACACCGAAGCCACTCCTGCATTGTCTTGGCTGTGTGCTTAGGGTCGTTGTCCTGTTGGAAGGTGAACCTTCGCCCCAGTCTGAGGTGGAGGTGTACAATTTCTTTTCTGAGGTCTTGGCTGATTTCTTTTGATTTTCCCATGATGTCAAGCAAAGAGATTCACTGAGTTTGAAGGTAGGCCTTGAAATACATCCACAGGTACACCTCCAGTTGACTCAAATGATGTCAATTAGCCTATCGGAAGCTTCTAAAGCCATAACATAATTTTCTGGAATTTTCCAAGCTATTTAAAGGCAACTTAGTGTATGTAAACTTCTGACCCACTGGAATTGTTATAAAGTTAATTATAAGTGAAATAATATGCCTGTAAACAATTGTTGGAAAAATTACTTGTGTCATGCACAAAGTAGATGTCCTAACCGACTTGCCAAAACTATAGTTTGTTAACAAGAAATTTGTGGAGTGGTTGAAAAACGAGTATTAATGACTCCAACCTAAGTGTATGTAAACTTCCGACTTCAACTGTAAGCTTATTATCGTCATTCATTATCTGTATTACCTTAGTTATATTGCAGTTTTTGTGATGTGATAAACTTGTGATAGGTGTGTGTGTGTACACCTCACTGTTTGGGTTAGCCTGGTGCAGTGTGAGTATGTGTTGTGCTAATAAACTCACTGTGCTGCAGTCAGTCTCTCTCGCTCTCTCCCCTGGAGGAAGTTGTCACATCAATGGTTATAAAGGAAGGCCTATGACCTGCCCCTGACTCGCCTCAAAGGCAGAGAGAGCGCTTGTCAAATTGATTGATGGTTGAATCTTCTAATAAATGATGCCTGGGCTGCACCCAACCTCTGACCTGTGGGTTTGTCTCACTCATTGGTTTTAATAAGCACACACACACACACACACACTCTCTCTCTCTCTGCTACTACATCTCTTATCTCTCCTGATCTCTCTCTCTCTCTCTCTCTCTCTCTCTCTCTCTCTCTCTCTCTCTCTCTCTCTCTCTCTCTCTCTCTCTCTCACTGTCCACAAAGAGTGATGGATTTGTTATACAGTAGCAGGGATTGAGTGAGATTTGCTAAGCAAACTCCTGTATTTGGAGGCACAATCCCAAAGTAAACATGCTACTGTAGTTTTAGTAGAGCTAGCAGAAAGAGCTCCAGCTAAACATATTACACTCATAAAACAATCCAAACAACTGCACCACACATAGACAGATTGGTGCACACTGAGACGTTTTTCAGTAATTGTCTCCTAAATGCAATTATGTCCCTCCCTGACATGCCCTCTCGGAGGAAGGGAAGAGTCCTCCTCTCCTCAATGATACCCCTGTCATCCCCCCTTTCAATGAGTCAGGCTGGAGAGAGCCCATTGATTGGTTCAGCCGACTGCACAGCATCGTGATGTCATCAGAGTGAGTCAGAGTCACCACACTACATGCTTGGCGAACGTCTCATTCCAAAATCATGGGCATTAATATGGAGTTGGTCCCCCCTTTGCTGCTATAACAGCCTCTACTCTTCTGGGAAGGCTTTCCACTAGAAGTTGGAACATTGCTGCGGGGACTGTGCAGGTGTTTGATGGGGTTGAGGTCAGGGCTCTGTGCAGGCAAGTCAAGTTCTTCCACACTGATCTCGGCAAACCATTTCTGTATGGACCTCGCTTTGTGCACAGGGGCATTGTCATGCTGAAACAGGATAGGGCCTTCCCAAACTGTTGCCACAAAGTTGGAAGCACAGAATCGTCTAGAATGTCGTTGTATGCTGTAGCGTTAACTTTTCCCCTGGAACTAAGAGACTGAACCATGAAAAACAGCCCCAGACCATTATTCCTCCTCCACCAAACTTTACAGTTGGCACTATGCATTGGGGCAGGTAGCGTTCTCCTTGCATCCGCCAAACCCAGATTCGTCCGTCGGACTGCCAGATGGTGAGGCGTGATTCATCACTCCAGAGAACTCGTTTCCACTGCTCCAGAGTCCAATGGCGGTGAGCTTTACACCACTCCAGCCGACGCTTGGCATTGCGCATGGTGATCTTATTCTTGGCATCCTATGACGGTGCCACGTTGAAAGTCACAGAGCTCTTCAGTAAGGCCATTCTACTGCCAATGTTTGTCTATGGGGATCGCATGGTTGTGTGCTCGATTGTATATACCTGTCAGCAACGGGTGTGGCTGAAATAGCCAAATTCACTAATTTGAAGGGGTTTCCACATACTTTTGTATATATAGTGTATCTCCCCCAGAGTCTTCCGCAACCATCAGGCAGGCCATTCCTGAGAGATCACCCCTGAGGCAACGACCTGGAAAAAGGTCACTCTCATGTCTGTGGACCCTGCCAGCTCTTCTGAAGGGTTAAGATTCTCCTCAAGGCTGTTATGTCTTTAATGAGTCCCCACTGCCTGGCATTTTTTTATGCCTGACTCAAAATGAATTTAATTTTTGTTGCCTGACTAAAAATGATTAAAAACAAAAGTCATCGTGGGATGCAGTGTGGCAGACATCAACCCAGAGATGTAGAATAACTAGATAGACTAACCGTCAGGCCCCTGTAGCATATCTCTCTGTCAATGCCTATTTAGTCAGTCTCTCTTGAAATAGAAAGTATTACAGTACAATAACTCACTCCTGTACAGAAATACTTCAGAGAGAGAGGGATGATGGTGATTTTCAGAGGAAATATGAGAAATGAAAGTGAACAGGACTAATTTAAAATGAGACGCCAACACCCGCCTCCTACTTGGCTTTGAACCTTATGGAAATCTCGCTACCATGGGAAACTGAGAGAAGAGAATAAATGTTATTTCAATGTTTCTACATTTCTCTCAATGTCCTCAGTTATTAGGCCATCTGCTTACTCATATGATAATAACTGTTAGTATATATATTATGATGTATTTCCAGTGAGCAATTAGATTGAGACATACTTAAACAAATCAGTAGTGATGATGAATCCATACTATTAGCACCACTGCTAGTTATAATAATAATAATATGCCACTTAGCAGACGCTTTTATCCAAAGCGACTTACAGTCATGTTGTGGTATTTAGGATGTATTTAGCGAATGAGAAATGAAGTCAAGATACACAAAGTTACTGTAGACTGACTTTGGGTGGGTGCTTCCCTTATGATTGTCCTACTATTTACACACACACACACACACACACACACACCAGACACACTCAACACTTTTAGTTGTGTGTACAGTAGGTACCTACTTTAAGAGAGGGGCTGCTGTGTTAGCATAATCAGCTGAGCTATAGGCCCAGGCCTAGACCCCCTCTGTCTTGGGCGTCTGAACTCTGAGAGGGGCTCATTAGTTGTTGCCACGGCAATGAATAAAATATGTTATTATGGAGATGTGATGGGCCCCCCTAAGGAGAGGAGGAGTGTCTGGGCCTGAGCAGTGAATTAATAAACACTCGTTGTTTTCCCTTCTCACTCAGCTCCACAACGTGGGCTGGCTGGGCCCATTATAACTCTATAAGGTTTCACTAATTTTCTCTTCATTCACTTTAATTTAAAGAGATTCTCTGGTACTTTTGTATACTTTTTAGCCATTAGTTCTAAAAGTAGTGCTCACGATCCAAAAGTGGACCCCAAAAATGACGTACTATGTGCAGATACACTATATATACAAAAGTATGTGGACACCCCTTCAAATAAGTGGATAAGGCTATTTCAGCCAAACCCGTTGCTGACAGGTGTATACAATCAAGGACACAGCCATGCAATCTCCATAGACAAACATTGGTAGTAGAATGACCTTACTGAAGAGCTCAGTGACATTCAACGTGGCACTGTCATAGGATGCCACCTTTCCAACAAGTCAGTTCGTCAGATTTCTGCCCTGCTAGAGCTTCCCCGGTCAACTGTAAGTGCTGTTATTGTGAAGTGGAAACGTCAAGGAGCAACAACGGCTCAGCCGCGAAGTGGTAGGCCACACAAGCTCACAGCACGGGACCTAGGCCCCTTAGTTCCAGTGAAGGGAAATCTTAACGCTACAGCATACAATGACATTCTAGATGATTCTGTGCTTCCAACAGTTTGGGGAAGGCCCTTTCCTGTTTCAGCATGACAATGGCCCCGTGCACAAAGCGAGGTCCATACAGAAATGGTTTGTCGAGATCGGTGTGGAAGAACTTGACTGGCCTGCACAGAGCCCTGACCTCAACCCCATCGAACACCATTGGAATACCGACTGCGAACCAGCCCTAATCGCCCAACATCAGTGCCCGACCTCACTAATGCTATTGTGGCTGAATGGAAGCAAGTCCCTGCAGCAATGTTCCAACATCTAGTGGAAAGCCTTCCCAGAAGAGTGGAGGCTGTTATAGCAGCAAAGGGGGTCCAACTCCATATTAATGCCCAGGATTTCGGAATGAGATGTTTGGTCATGTAGTGTACTTTTGGTCATGTAGTGTATAATATAATAATATGCCATTTAGCAGACGCTTTTATCCAAAGCAATGTTTACGTATGGGTCCCGGGGATCGAACCCACTACCCTGGTGTTACAAGCGCCATGCTCTACCAATTGAGCTACAGAGGACCACTTTGGTGTATGTGCACCACATCATTGCTCTATCTCTCGCTCTGCTGTGTGTGCATCTTGCTAGCTGTCACTCAATGGTGAGGGGCTCAAGATCATTGGCTAGCACTCTAATTGCTAGGGGGCTGGCCCACGTGGGGGAAAATGTAGGGAAAATGGCGCCGCACAGCTTTTAGTAAACAGTCGCTTTCAAACTAGGGATTTCGTTGTTAATTGAGGTAAGACAGTAATTCTGCTCATAGATTATGCATGTATGAACTACGCATTGACACATCCAGCCCAAAGCGGGAGGTTTAAAAAAGACTTACTAGTCGCCAAAGTTCCAGAGCATGTCTCAGGCTTTTGCCTTGCCAAACTTACAGGGTTAGAGGATGGATGAAGATTAGCTAAACACCAGAAAAATATTAGATTCAACGTTCAATGGATTGATCTTCTTCAGGTGAAATAGGTGGTCACACATCTGTTCTCAGGCATGTAGTTGATCCAAACGTCCAAAGCGTACATACTCTTGTCAAATAAAATGCTTAATATGATCTTCTCTTTTAACACTCTCAATTATGGAAGCAGAAAAAGCCTATTGTATAAGAGCCAAAGAAGCAGAGCCAAACACAGCACAGACATGGTAATGAAGTCCACAGCACAGACCCCTGGGTAGTGGAGTCCATCAGTTTGTCTGGACCCCTGTAGTTCCCCAGAGACTCTTACTGACATCTGCTGCTTCCACTACCTGTGCAGTGGCCATGGAAACAGGAGTTTCAGGCTCATTTACCCCCCATTAACACACACACACACGGTACTTTCTCGCAATCTGTAATTAATTTCAGCATTTATGCATGTGTTGGACTTATTATCTCTCTCCTATGTCTTTTGTTACTAAATTGTTTCACACACACACACACACACACACACACACACATTTATTTTACTATCCTTGTGGGGACCAAACAGCTGATTCCCATTCAAAATCATATTTCCCCTAAACCTAACACTTAACCTTACCTTAACCCCTAAACCTAACCCCTAACCCTAATTCTAACCCTAATTCTAACCATAACCCTAAATCTAACCCCTAAGCTTAAAATAGCCTTTTTCTATGTGGGGACCTGGCGAAATGTCCCCACTTGTCCAAAGTTGTGTGCCTTTTGAGGAATTCTGGTCCCCACAAGGATAGTAAAACCAAACACACAATCACATACACACAATCACACACAGAGATAAGCCCCATACCTGAGGGTGCATAATGTCTGGCCCTTATCCCATCTGAGACTAAAGTACATTCTCCTCATAGTCTCCCATTAAGGCAGTAGTCAGATCCCTCGCTATTGTAGCTTACCCCTCCCCTCTCACTATCTCTCTTTCCAAGGACCCCAGGCTGTGCTCTGAAATAGCTGGGTACAGATAGCTTTAGTTCAGCTTAGTGAACCAGACCCAGGAGAGGTACTGCCTGGCCCAGCCATGGCCTTCTCTACCATGCCCTGCTCCACTCTCCCCCTCCTCCACTCCTTCTCTCATCTGTCCTGTAGCCTGAGGGTTAGCTATGCCTCCTGCCATGACTCTCCTCTGTCTGGGCCACTTTTAGATACCAACCTACATCCCATGGGAAACCCTGACTGCCAGAGTTATTTTAGGTTCCTTGGTTAGGCAAGACGGCCCAAAGATTTTTCCTTGGCCGCATGTTGAATGTTTTTACTCTATAATGAGGTTGGGTTGGCCTGGAAGAATGTGAGAACAATGGCTTCTTTAAAGATGAAGCTGTATCTTGTATTTTACACCTGTCACGCCCTGACTCAGGGGACTCGTATATGTTGAGTCAGGGTGTGTATATTCTTTCTTATGTAGTATTTTCTATGTGGGATCTAGTGTGTATGGTTCTATGTTGGCCGGTGTGGTTCCCAATCAGAGGCAGCTGTCGCTCGTTGTCTCTGATTGGGGACCATACTTAGGCAGCCTATTGGCACTATTGAGTTGTGGGATCTTGTTCCGGGTAAGGTTTGTTGTATGTACAACCTTAGGACTTCACGGTTCGTTTGTTTGTTGTTTTGTCGTGTGTTTATTCAGTGTAAATAAACATGTACGGATATCACGCTGCGCCTTGGTCTGTCCCGTCATTGAACGAACGTGACAGAAGATCCCACCAAACGAGGACCAAGCAGCGTGCCCAGGCGGAGCGAATAGCCATGTCACAGGTGGGCAATTTGTGGTCATGGGAAGAGATATTTGCGGGGAGAGGACCATGGGCTAAGGTAGATGCCCAGGCAGGAGAGGTGCAACGGCAACACGGAGGAGGCCGGTCGAGGAGGAAGCCCGAGAAGCAGCCCCAATACATTTTTTTTGGGGGGGGGCACACAGGGTGGTTGGCGGAGCCTAGTGTCAGAGCAGAGCCAACTCCTCGTACTCACGTGAGGAAGCGTATGACTGGGCAGGCTCTGGGTTATGCGGAGCTACGTACTGTGTCGCCAGTGCGCCGGCACAGTCCTGTACGTCCTGTGCTTGCACCACGCACGTGCCGTGCGAAGATGGGCACCCAGCCAGGACGGGGTGTGCCAGCTCAACGCTCCTGGTCTCCAGTACGCCTCCTCGGTCCCGCATATCCTGTGCCAGTTCTACGAACTGTATCGCCAGTGCGTGTGCACAGCCCAGTGCGTCCTGTGCTGATGCCTCACACATACTGTGCGGAAGTAGGCATCTAGCCAGGACGGGTTGTGCCAGCTCTCCACTCCAGACCTCCAGTCCGCCTCCACAGTCCGGCCCGGCCTGTTCCTGCTCCTCGCACCAAGCCAGTGGTGCGCGTCGCCAGCCCGGCCCGGCCTGTTCCTGCTTCTCGCACCAAGCCAGTGGTGCGTGTCGCCAGTCTGGCCCGGCCCGTTCCTGCCCCTCGCACCATGCCAGTGGTGCGTGTTCCTAGTCAGGTCCGGCCCGTGCCTGCTCCTCACACCAGACCAGTGGTGCGTTTGTCCAGTCCGGCACAGCCCGTGCCCGTTCCACCGGTGCCTGGTCCAGTTCCGGTCAGCTGTTCTACTCCGGAGCCAGAGCAGTCCGCTCCACTGGTGCCTGATCCAGCTCCGGTCAGCTGCTCCACTCCAGAGCAGTCCGCTCCACCGGTGCCTGATCCAGCTCCGGTCAGCGGCTCCAGTCCAGACCATGACGTCAGCCCCTCTCCAGGTTCGGGGTCTCCCACACCAGGGTCCAGACAGGGCCTGGCGTATCGTGGGAGGAAGGAGAGGGGAAGCAGCGCGTCGAGGTCCAGACCAGACCAGGGGCGCAACAGGGAGGCGGAGAGTGAGAGGTCATCACGCCCCGAGCCGGATCCGTCTCCGAGGCGGAATGCCCACCCGGCACCTACCCTGTTATGTTTATGTTGTGCGGTCGGAGTCCGCACCTTTGGGGGTACTGTCACGCCCTGACTCAGGGGACTCGTATATGTTGAGTCAGGGTGTGTATATTCTTTGTTATGTAGTATTTTCTATGTGGGATCTAGTGTGTATGGTTCTATGTTGGCCGGTGTGGTTCCCAATCAGAGGCAGCTGTCGCTCGTTGTCTCTGATTGGGGACCATACTTAGGCAGCCTATTGGCACTATTGAGTTGTGGGATCTTGTTCCGGGTAAGGTTCGTTGTATGTATAACCTTCACGGTTCGGTTGTTGTTTTGTCGTGTGTTTATTCAGTGTAAATAAACATGTACGTATATCACGCTGCGCCTTGGTCTGTCCCGTCATTGAACGAACGTGACAACACCCCAGCTTTTATAAACTATTGCTCCTCTATCTTCCCACTACATTGTTGTCATTCAGACTCAAACTAATGGTCATGCCTGGTTTGCATTGTCTCAGTCTGTACAGTACTTGTATGTGCACTTTTGTCATTGTTGTTTCCTATGTGTTCGTTGCAGACGGAGTTGGACTTAGAGAAAGGCCTGGAGATGAGGAAGTGGGTTCTATCTGGGATCCTGGCCAGCGAGGAAACCTACCTCAGCCACCTGGAGGCATTGCTACTGGTAAGAGGCTGGAACACACACACACACACACACACACACACACACACACACACACACACACACACACACACACACACACTATACAAACTCTCTATCTCTCTCCCTCCTGTTCTCTCAGCCTATGAAGCCTCTGAAGGCAGCAGCCACCACATCCCAGCCGGTGCTGACCATCCCTCAGATTGAGACCATCTTCTTCAAGGTGCCTGAGCTCTACGAGGTCCACAAGGAGTTCTACGATGGCCTGCTCCCCCGGGTGCAGCAGTGGAGCCACCACCAGCGCGTGGGGGACCTCTTTCAGAAACAGGTAAGGTCATAAGACAGATCCTTGGGGTGTGCCCATGCCCTGTGTCTGTAGAAGCCTGACAGCTACATGGCTACATGGCAACATGACATCATGAGCCTTATTGAGAACGATACAGGACCTGAATGTATTATACAGTCTGCCTGTGTTTCCGTGTGGCACAGCTCACTGCAGCAACCTTGCTCTGAATGGTAGCCTTCAAATGTCCGATCTGATCAAAATGTATAATCAAAATGGTAAATTAAATCACTTTGATCAACCTCATGAGGTGCAAACTCTATGGGGACAGATGGAATTATCCACCCAGCCCCCCTCACCCAAGAACTTCTGCCATGGAGGCCGGAACCAAACCTATACTGACTGAGTCCATTTCATCATGTTAACAATGGGTCAATTAACTCTGAATGAATCACTTGTTTATCCCTCTAATACTCATGCAGTCACTGCAGTAGAGCCGGAGCCGGGCCTGTGATGAGTACTGTGTGTAAGAGGACAGTGCACAGGGAGAAGGAGAGTGTCACCATGCTGTCTTTTCTGCTGAGACTAATGCTACACTGTGTGCTTTGTGTCTCTAAGAAGCAGCCTATAAATAGTGCCATACACCGAGCGATGGGAGGCTTTTATCTCTCTCTTCCCTACTATTAACATCAGAAAGCTCGCTCTCCCCAGAAGCCTGAAGAAGGAAAGGTTGCTGGTTCGAATCCCGGAGCCGATTGGGTGAAAGAAATCTGCCGATGTGCCCTTGAGCAAGGCACTTAACCCTAACTGCTCCTGTAAGTCGCTCTGGACAAGAACGTCTGCTAAATGACCAAAACAATTTTTAAAAAATGTAAAAGGAGTTTTTTTATTTGTCTGTTTATATTGTCAGGGCGGAACATGCCGGAATCCTTTTCCGTATTTTATTTATTAATTGTTAGTATTTTTTTCTCCTCTGTCTTTCTCTTGTCTGTGTCTACTATGTGATAATCAGTGGCATCAACCGCTGCGTTTTGCATCTCCCAGGAGACAAGCGTTGAGAGAGGAGCAATTTGGATGAATGGATAGTAGGCTATAACAGAGGAGCAGTTCGTTAGTTCTTCATCTCTCTCTCTCTCTCTCTCTCTATCCCTCTCTCTATCCCTCTCTCTTTTTCTCTCTCGCTCTCTCTCTCTCAATCTCTCCCTCATAGCAGAGGACATCATTCCTGCTCCTCTCCTCTCCTCTCTCAACAGATGTCAGTCAGGGGGAGAAGACGCCGACTCGGCAGAAAAAGTCTCCCTACATGACAGCCATTTAGGGATGGAGGAGGGGAGCGAGAGAGGGATGAGAAGAGAGTCTCTCTGATAGAGCTGTCTCCCCCTGTCTCTAAAGTCTCTGTGTAGCAGACAGGCAGCCAGAGGAGTAGTAACAGCACATCACTATCAGAAAGAAGGGAAGAAAACTCCTGTAAAGCCCCAAAATGGGGCTAAATAATATACAGTAGTGTTTTCCTCTCATTGTCCACTCACTCACTGCTGTTTCTCATGTAGGCCTACTGATACACCATGAAGACTGACATTTCTTTGTTTAGGATAGATGGATAACAATGGTGTATTTTATGAGTAATTTACACAAATGATACAGTATGTACACAGACATGCATCAACATACAGTACTGTACATGCTATGTGTATTGTCAGGTTACATTATTGTGCTGTTGATGACTTCTTCCTCCCTGTGCGTGCTAGATAAGAAAATCATCCCAACCATGCGGTTACACTCATCATCTTCCATCACCATGCATTCAGCCAGCAACTGTGTGTCCCGAGCGGCTCCAGTGGCTCCCGCTGTGTTGTCTGCAGCTCTATTACCGCCATTCCGGCTCCTCCCCGCCCATAGTGGGATTGTCACGCTCTGAATTCCTGTCCACTGTGGTGCAGATTGATTCTGGCCCGAGGCAGGACTCAGACGCAGTGGGGATAGGATTGCTTGGTGCGCTGAAAATTGCTTTACCCCATAACTTCCAGCATCTCCTGGGAAAACGTGGGTTTCTTTCGCAGAGGGTCTAAATCGATTGTCTCTTTGTGTCGGCAGCGGACATGAAATGCTGTAGAGGTCAGGGGTCACACCAGGGGGATAATGTGTATGTGAGGGAATGGGATGAGCTCATAGGTGATGCTAGAGAGAGGAGAGGGTTTTTAGGAACAGGATCTGGCAGCCCATCGACATACAATGCACTGTAAAAATGTATTATCAGATGCAAATGGACCTGTGCTAAGGGGATTCAGATAAGCCGTGTTCTTGTAGGCTTTTCTCCAGCGTCAACTTAGCTGCATGTGTGTGAAACATCTCTGCGTTTGCCTCAGTTGCCCCCTCTCTCACCATCACACACTCTACCCCATAGAAACCCTGGCAATTTGACTGGTAAACACATTGGTACACTCGCAATGGCTGCCTGGTATTGTGATGCAATAATTTTCATGGTAATGTGGCTCATGGAATGTATTATTTTTAATGTAATTTGAGTTGATTCAATAAATCACAGCACAGATTGATGGGTACACTCGCAATTGCCGCCAGTCCACCCATTATGCTATCATTGACTTGAATGGGGACGCCCGTTCTATTCATTCTATTCTCTCCCCTCTTTATCCCCTGTTCTCACACTTATATTCTGGAGAACGGATTGGGCTGTTGAGCACTAGGGAGATTAATAGTGTCACTGGCGGGCAGGGTTTCAAGGAGTTCCAAATGTGCTTTTACAGCAACCGTTACCACAGACGTTAATTAACATTTTAGTCATTTAGCAGACACTCTTATCCAGAGCGACTTACAGTTAGTGAGTGCATAATTTTTTTTCATACTGGCCGCCCGTGGGAATCGAACCCACAACCCTGGCGTTGCAAGCGCCATGCTCTACCAACTGAGCTACAGAGGAGGCCCAATTACTCACCCCGCAGGCCTCCACTCCAGCAGGTTAGCGTTTTTCGTCATGAATCTTGTTCTGGAGGCAGCTCTGCAGAGTGGTCACTAGCTGGCACAGCCACAAAGTCATAAAGTCAGATGTTAAACCTAACCTTAACCCTAACCTTAACCACACTACTAACCCAAATGCCTAACCCTAATGTTACGAACCCCGTGGCTTTAAACGTCTAGGGTGGATGGACAAGAGACCCGTAACATAATTCATGCAAATTAGAATCGTGACATGGAACAGTGAGAACAAAAACTACACGACAACCATAAACTACCGTCAAACATAAAAGGTTTATTTTTGAACACACGGTAAAGGTTTGGGAAAAAGGGCTGAGCAGGACCCAAGAAATGAAACAATAGTGTAAAACACCCCTAAACTGATCTTGCCTGCATTAAGAACCGCTAAGCTACTGCTAATCATACAAAAATACAGTGGGTGGTCCGCTCAGGTCTAACTAGTGTTTTTAGACAGTTTTCTTCCTACGGGTAATGTATGCCCAAGGGCAACTTGCTTAAATTCCCCTTTTCCCAGAAACACACAAATGAAGACCAGAAAGCACATTTTTGTTTTCATGAATTTTTACAATATAGGCAATTTTGACTTTGCAGCTGGCCATCTAGCGGAAGTTGCTTAGTTCTGCCTCGAACAAGACTCATTCCAATAAACGTCAAACTGCTCCTCTCTGCCTCTACCACTACCATGGCAAAAGCCATAGGCCGGAAATGCGCCACGGAAACGCTGGTGCTTCCTGTGGCGAGGATGACACTGCCCCGTCTGTCGAACTGTGTCACCAAGTCTGTGTTTCTGTTTCTCCTTCCCTCGTTATGGTGAACTCTGTTGTTGCACTGCCCAGGGGTTGTAGCTGTCATTTCTCATGCTGTGATTATGCCAACATATCCTTATTTTCCCCCAAAACAGCAATACAAAAAGAAGGCCTACTTTGGTAAATATGGGCTATGGGACGTGGTGACAGTGTTTTAATGTGACCTGTATTTTGTCCCCTCTCTCTCCCTGTTCGTCTGACAGGCCAGCCAGCTTGGAGTGTACCGGGCCTTTGTGGACAACTATGAGGTTGCCGTGGAGACGGCGGAGAAGTGCTGCCAGGCAAACACGCAGTTCGCTGAAATCTCTGAGGTAATTGGAACTGGCACGGAGGTAGAGGGGGAGGAGGGAGGGAGGGGTGATGACTACTGGTCTGGATGGGTTTTGTCCTTTCATCTTGACTATGGGGGCCAGGGGGTACACCTCTTGTTTTGGTCATGGGAGATGATGACTTGCTGTGGAACAATGCAGAGGGTGAGGGTGTGGTGGTTCATATTTTGTGTTGGGTTTCTGGTTGCGTTGTGAGCCCCCAGCGGCTTGTGATAGAGACCCTGAAGTAGGGAAATGCACTCCATCTTACCTATGTGCAGATGAAGCATGACAGGCTAATATATTCATTAATCATCCCCCAAAACAGTGCTTTACAGTTAGCCTGAAGGGCCCAGCCATGCTAGTGGCAGAACGTCTCTCTCGGATAGGAAGTGGAATTACTTGAACAAAGAAGCATAATGCCAGGGCAAGGACACTAAACATGCCCGTGGTGCTGTCTCATTTTGGGAGAAACTGTTTAGACAACGATGTACGAAGCTGGGGTTACACTTGGTGTAATGCTTCATTACTTGTCAGACTACAGGGGTGAATGGGTTAAACAATCAAATCAAAATTTGACTAAGATCTCTTGACTAGCAGGGTTTTTGAGGGCTTATTTTGGACTAATATTCAAAGTCCTTGTGTAGCCACGATCGCTGATACGTCAAATCTTGTGCCAAAGCTACCGGTGAACATTAAGGATGGTGCCTGGATTTGAGGCAGAGAATCAATCACTCAGTGTTCTTAATGGGAAATGTAACGATGCATGTCTCTCTGCCATCTGAATGTGATGGTGGGAAAAATGCTGATGCGGGCTTGAATTAGGAATTAGGCTGAGGTGAGTGTGTCTGTCCTCAGTGCTGGTGGCCTCTCTGTGTCCCAAATGGCACACAATTCCATTTATAGTGCATTACATTTGACCAAGCCAAGGGCCAGGCTATTATTATTATTTGCCAGCACCACAATGGTTGTACATGTATGAAGCATGTTGATTAGTTTCAGGTTTTCCCCTGTGTAATGTTGTCCACTGTTCACTCATTCTGTATCCCTACAGAACCTCAAGGTGAGGAGCACCAAGGACTTGAAGGACCAGTCAGCCAAGAACTCTCTGGAGAGTAAGTAGCCAACAGCATTACTGAACATGGGTGTATTCAGGCTGGCTAGCGAGGCTAGTATTCACTAGGAACCTACAGCAAGAAAATAGGCCGAAACGAGGAAGGACCTACCTGTTGCAAAGCATTTCGGTACGGTGCAGAATGTTTTGCTACGGTGTGCACTAATGAATACACCCCATGAAATCACTACCACAGGCTGGTGCACATTTTTTGGAACAGCACTTACAGTATTTGACTGGGGTCATGTCATAATGCTCTGACTTAGGTGGAGTGGTTGTAATATAATTAATGCTGCTGTCTCTCCTTTCTCTCTTTAAGCTCTCCTGTACAAACCAGTGGACAGAGTGACACGAAGCACCCTGGTTCTGCATGTGAGTACAAGCCAGCAGCAAAGCACACAGTTTGCCTTTTGTTCATTTTCCTGCTCTTTTTTATGTACCGGTAACTCTGTGAACCTCACACCACATGATTTTTAAATACTGTCTTGGTTTTAACTGCCAATCCCAATACTTTAACACAGGCTCTGCTGTAAGACACTGTAACTCTGTGTCTCTGGGTGGGTGTGCCTTTCCACTCTGCAGGACTTGCTGAAGCACACGCCCTGCAGCCACCCGGACCACCCCCTGCTCCAGGACGCGCTCCGCATCTCCCAGAACTTCCTGTCCAGCATCAACGAGGAGACCACGCCCAGACGCCAGTCCATGACCGTCAAGAAGGGAGAGGTGAGGCGCAGTGCTGATCTAGGAGCAGTCTTTCCTTTTAGGTCATAATGAATAAGATGACATGGACAGGGGGGACCTGATCCTAGATCAGCACTCCCACTCTGAGATGATTTATGAATACAGGCTCTGCTGTATCTCTGTTGTTGAATGTTCTTAAGCAGATAGACTCTGGTAGATTGAACATTGCCCTGCCCTCATAACGACCTGGTAGTGATTCCACTGAAGGGGGGCCGTATGGGATGACCTAATATGGTGTCAAACGCAATATATGCCCAAATATGGCAATAATAAAAAGTCCCCTGCACATGCCTATTAGGAACCCCACTGTTTGCTCTCTGTGCTGGATCTCCATCCCTCAAACCCAACATCTTCCCCCTAGAGACCACCCGGGTTGGAGTTGCACATGAATGGATGTCATTTGATTGACAGCTGGCGTGACACCGGTGTTCATAATGCCCCATATCGAGCCTCTTATCTCTGACTGGGGAGTACATATTAATTATTAATGTTGAGGCTCCTCCCTGCCATTACTGCACCCCATCATTACCCCCCCACATACACACCCTTATCCTCATGGGCCCCATTCGCAGCTCTGTCTGCCCAGACCACACCGATCATCAAATATTGATCAAGGAGTACATCGAACCAATGGGCCTCATTATATTGTGCTTTAGCAGCTAGTGTGTGAGAATATGCCTAGGGTGTGTGTGTGTTTTACCCCACTATGTTAAGATATACACAAATATAGCATGTGGCTCCCTAAATAGTGCACTACTTTTGACCAGGGCCCATAAGGTTGTGCACTATATAAGGAAATAGGGTGCCATTTGGGACTCATACAGTCGACTTGGGATATCTCCAGCTTTACAGGAATGTCCAGTCACTATAGGTCAGCTTTTTTTTGTGCTATTTGAGCCTTTTATACACAATTAATTGCTATCATTGGCTATTCAGAAGAATGCTAAATCGACAATACTTCCAGTGCATCGGTCCAACACTCACTGAAAGCTGTTGAGGTCTAAATAGCAGTGGTCCTGTGGTTAGCTCTGCTTTTGGACCGGCTCTTAGGTTGTCTTGACTTGAGTGTGTAACAGTGGTTAAGGAACTGAACCATCCAAGTGTGGACTGATAACCAGATATAGTAGAGCGGTTGTGGTCTGAGAGAAGAGGTTGTGATGGCAGCGGTAGATGACACTCATCTGGAGCAGGGTTAGAGAACCTAAAGTGTGGTTTTGGAGTTGGGGTTAGGGTAGAGTTAGGACTGTAGGTTTAAATGGGTTGCTGTCTGGATCTGAGCCACTGAGCTATTGTGTGACATTCCCTTTAAGAGGGTCCAAAAATGTTGACAGGTTAATTTAAAAAGATTTTAAAAAAACATGTTGATATAAAAGTATTTCCATTGTAAGTCTGATATGGAAATGTAGTTGTACTGACTAAACTAACTGACACCTCCCGAGTGGCGTAGTGGTCTAAGGCTAGCTGTGCCACTAGAGATCCTGGTTCGAATCCAGGCTCTGTCGTAGCCGGCCGCGACCGGGAGACCCATGGGGTGGCGCACAATTGGCCCAGGGTAGGGGAGGGAATGGCCGGCAGGGATGTAGCTCAGTTGGTAGAGCATGGCGTTTGAAACGCCAGGGTTGTGGGTTCGATTCCCGGGACCACCCATACGTTAAAATGTATGCGCACATGACTGTAAGTCACTTTGGATAAAAGCGTCTGATAAATGGCATATTATTATTACATCCCTTGTCTGATACTGTGTCTGAGTGGAGAGGTGTACTGTACCTATAGGGTTGGTGTTGGTGAAAGAGGGGCCATTTTACATTTTAGTCATTTAGCAGACACTGTTATCCAGAGCGACTTACAGGAGCAATTAGGGTTAAGTGCCTTGCTCAAGGGCTCATCTACAGATTTTTCACCCAGTCGGCTCTGGGATTCAAACCAGCAACCTGACCTTTAGGTTACTGGCCCAACGCTCTTAACCGCTAGGCTACCTGCCGCCCCTCCCCAATCACACAGTAGTGTCATGCAGTAGATTGTAACCTGTTGTGCTTTGTTCAGTGGAGGCGTGCAGGAGGAGAGCAGCACATGTGTCACCCAGGGGCCCTGCCCAGCCAGATGGGGGGGTGTAGAGGGGTGGGGCCAAAAATAAGATGCTTAATTAAAATGCAAATGAGCCTGGTGGCCTCTGAAGCCTGACTCTCTCTCTCTCTCACTCTCTCTCTCTCTCTCTCTCTCTCTCTCTCTCTCTCTCTCTCTCTCTCTCTCTCTCTCTCTCTCTCTCTCTCTCTCTCTCTCTCTCTCTCTCTCTCATACTCTCTCTCTCTCTCTCTCTCATACACTCTCTCTGTCTCTCTCTCATACACTCTCTCTGTCTCTCTCTCTCACACTCACTCTCTCTCTCTCTCTCTCGCTCTCTCTCTCTCTCTCTCTCAGCCAGTGAGGAAGTTATCTATCACAGACCATCATGGCTGCCTTCATTATCTATCTAATGAATAATTAGAGCTGCCATTGGGAATTAGTAAATTAGCAGTGTCTCATCTCCTTGGCAGGGATATCAGACTGAATGTCAATCAGGCTGAGGACTGGCACAGAGCAGGTGTCCTACCATGCGTCTGTGGTGCCTGTGTGATGTGTTGCTTTCTGGATCTGAGCCATTGTGTGACATTCATTTTAAGAGGGTCCACATCATAGAATTAGGAATTAGAATACTAGAATGGACATGAACCTTCTTATAAGGGGATAAAGGTCAGCCATGTTGGTCAGGGAGCCAGTGCTGTCACAAGATATTGTGTAAAATAATGAATTTGAATAAATTATCTGCACAGCATTTTTGTTAGCTAGCTAGCCAGACAGTTTTAGACGAATGTACTGCCAATATGCCAACATCCCATTCAAATGCAGTCAATCCACAGCCAAACGTTGGCTGAAATCAGTTGATGATAGATAGGACTTAGACAAGTTGTAAATGCAATAAGTACTGATATTGTATCATATAATAGTAATTTAATAGGATCTCTATGGTCCACACATACTGACTGGTACAGTAACGGCCCTGCATTTTGCTGGGGGAGACCCTGTTAGGTGTGTGTGAGCGTGGATGACTCACACACACAGAAGCATATTCTCCTCCTCACCGGTGTTATGGCAGTGGTAATGACTGATCATTCAGGAGAGGTGCCCACAGGGGGGGGGCTGGGGGGAGGGTGGCAGGTTGACATTTATTGGGATGACGCATGTACTAGAGGCAGCTCTGCAGTGGTCACTAGCTGGCACAGTCATAACATCTGATTTAAACCACACCCTAATGCCTAACCCTAAATTAAGACCAAAAAGCACATATTTGTTTTCATGAATCTGGAAACCGCTCAGTTCTGCATCCTGGGCAAGACTCATGACAATAAACGTCAACCTGCGGGAGGGTGGGGGGAAGAGGGGGAGGGCTACGATTGGCTGGGGCTGGCTGTGACATCATGCTTCGCAGGCCCTGCTGCCACGGTGATGTGAGGCTGGGGGATCGCTGGTGCGTGGCCTGTGCGGAGAGGGGTTGAGAGGGGGGAGACGAGGGAGGAGGGGGGTTGCTTGTGTACCTCTACCCCTCAGGTCTAGCAATATTAGACCATTCATTGTAGGGAGTGCAGTAAATCTGTAAATAGTTCTATGTTTTACCTCTTCAGAAATGCCCTGGGCATATGATACATAGTCATGCCTCTGACTGTCCTCAAATGATCTACAGCAGGGCTGCCCAACCCTCTTCCTGAAGATCTACCGTCCTGTGGGTTTTCAGTCCAACCCTAATTTAACACACCTGATTCTACTTATTAGCTGCTCAACAAGACCTTAACTAGCTGAATCATATATGCTAAATTAAGGTTGGACTGAAAACCTACAGGACAGTAGATTTCCAGGAAGAGGGTTGGGCAGCCCTGATCTACAGTATGTGCTTTGATCAAATATGACCTCCTTATGTTATGTTTAAGTATGCTTTACTTAGAATATCCACCTCAGGTGCTGTAAACATGCTGGACCTGTTCAGAAATGTACCCCCTATAGTCCTTCATGAGGTTAGACAAGGACGTCATATAGAACATTGTTCAGACATTGGCCCTCTATGCTGGTTCATTTTATACCCAGAGCTGTAAATGTACAGCTGTGTGGAAAAACAACATGACTGCCCCCTTCTGGTTCATGGTGGCATAACAGGCCACACAGCATCTCAACCAATGCAGATTAGGAAGTTGATGATATTGCTTGATTAGCTGATGTATAGATTTGTTCTGATGACTGATGATGGCTGATTCTGTGATTCTGTAGAACCGCCAGCTGCTGAAGGACAGCTTCATGGTGGAGCTGGTGGAGGGAGCCAGGAAGCTCCGCCATGTTTTCCTCTTCACCGACCTGCTGCTCTGTGCCAAGCTGAAGAAACAGATCGGAGGGTAAAATATTTTTCTGTTTATATTTCACTCTTTTTTTCTTGTTCTTTTAACATATTCCAGGAGTGTCTATCACAGGATGCTAGGATTTCATATCTCCATCTCTCTCTCTCTCTCTCTCTACCCCCCTCTCCCTTTCTCTTTACCTCTCTCTCGTTCCCTCGTCTCTCCCCCTCTCTTTTTCTCTCTCTCTCTTTCTCTACCTTCCTTTATCCCTTCCTCTCTGCAGGAAGAGTCAGCAGTATGATTCCAAATGGTACATCCCTCTGTCAGACCTGACCTTCCAGAACGCAGATGACTCAGAGCCTCTGCCCATCCCCCAGGTGCCTGACGAGGAGCTGGATGCCATGAAGGTCAAGATCTCTCACATCAAGAGTGAGATCCAGAGAGAGAAGGTATTTCACATATAGTGTATATGCACACACACACACGTATGAATGACACACACACACACACACAGTGATACACCCACGTATGCACACACACATGCATGCACATACGAACACACAGATACACTCTCACACACATGCACTCTCACACACACAAGTCAGTAAATGTAGTTGACAGGACTTTTGCAAATGTGTTGTCTCTGTCTGTGACCTACAGAGAGCCAACAAAGGGTCAAAGGTGATTGACAGGTTGAGGAAGAAGCTGTCGGAGCAGGAGTCTCTTCTGCTGCTCACCTCCCCCAGTATGGCCCTCCGAGTACACAACAGGAACGGCAAGGTGAGCCCCCTGTCTTCCTCTGTATCATCATCAACAACAAATGATCATCATCACTATCACCCTCTTCATCATTACAATCATCATCAACAACAGCAACATTATCATCATCATCTTTGATAGGCTGTATATGAGTGTATTGTATCTAAGTGTGTGCTGTGTTTCAGGGTTACATGTTCCTGATGTCATCAGACTATGAGCGGGCCGAGTGGAAGGAGACGATCCGGGAACAGCAGAAGAAATGTAGGTGTCCCTCAGTATTCTAATGTTACTAAACTTGCTCTTCAGGAGCACTCTGTAAGCAATGTGTGTTTGAGTAAGGAGCAGCCATTGCATCAGATTAGATGAAGATGGACAATAATGTGACCTGAATTCCATGGTGTGTAGACCAGTGAACCAACCTTCTTGATGCATTGAAACCACTAATATTTGCTCACATGCATCGTTAACTCCCATACTGTACTGTGTGGGTGACTGACCCCTGACCCTTGACCCTGTGGTTGTATGGTCCCTGTCCCAGGCTTTAAGAGCTTCTCCCTGACCTCCATGGAGCTACAGATGTTGACCAACTCCTGTGTGAAGCTGCAGACCGTCCACCACATCCCACTCACCATCAACAAAGAAGGTCAAGGTACCAGATGTTCCTCAATGTTCTGCTCTGAGGTCTTCGGTCAGTTGCATCAACTATGTGGAGAAACATTCTATGCAAAGAAAAATAAGAACAAAACAGAAGTTATTGATGTCATAACAGTTTGCAGTTTGAACATGTTTGTAGTTTTTGGTCTCTTTTTAGTTTAGTTTCTAGAGTGAAGATAATATAGTTATTTTGGGTTCTTTATGGTTTCATTCCCCTTTCCAATGTGAACATTTCATTCCTATCTAATCCTTCATCTCTCTTACCTGTGTGTATTTCCAGAGGATGAATCGCCTGGCCTCCATGGATTCCTGAATGTAATCGTCCACTCTGCCTCCGGCCTCAAACAGAGCTTGAGTGAGTGACCCTCCCCCTCGAAGGGTCTTTATATTGTACATAGTTTACAGGAGTAATAACACAGGCATTAGGCTACAATCCAAATGGCACCCTATTCCCTTCATAGTGCACTACTTATGACCAGGGCCCATAGGGCTATATAGGGAATAGGGTGCCATTTAGGACGACACCCTTACTGGGGACACAGCTGTCCTGTAGCACAGGCATAAACATTAAACACACCTGTTCTGGTAAATGTCATATAATTTGATAGAGGTTACTGATAGCACAGAAGTTTAAACATATGTTCAACATATATTGAATGTGATTTTGTAATAACTTTGTTATTACATTGTTCTCAGCGACATTACTATGCGTAACTTTTATGACAATTAATTTACAGAGGGTATCACAGAGCTCACATTGAGAAGTTTCCCTGAACAAAATGACAGATTTTTTATTCATGTTGCTAGGATGGCAATATCCATTCTAGTGTTCTATTTAATTCTGTGAGGTATCGTCATAGAGACAACAACTAGTCCTAGTCTTTTGGGTGAATCTAACTGTGACTGTATCTCATCTTCTCCTCTCAGATCTGTACTGCACGTTAGAGGTGGACTCCTTTGGCTACTTTGCGAACAAAGCCAAGACGCGGGTGTATCGCTACACCACAGAGCCCAAATGGAACGAGGTAAGAACTTATTACCCGACATATGCAGAGTACAGTATCAGCATTTTTTACTACCAAGGCCATGACATCTGGTGTTGTGGCGTAAGTGTCTTAATGAGAAAGCCTAACAGCAGAGAGCCCAACTGCAGCAGATGTTTCACATCCAAGCACACACACACACACAGTCACTTATTACCAGAGCTGAACACCGCAAACACAAAGTGCTTGTGCGTCATGAGAGCTATGAGAATGCGCACGACAGCTTTGAGACACAATCAGCGAATTTGTTCATCTGCAGCAGAAATGTTCCATCAGGCTCAAGGAACTGCTTCTGCTGCTTAATTACTTTGCTCAGCAAAGTGGAAATAGTGTTAGCTAATGAGGAGCTTCTGATGATGACTCATGTGTGTGGAAATGTTAATGGAATGCGTTGCGGCCCCGAACCATGTGGAAACCATATGCAGGGTGTTCTTTTACATAATTAACGGGAATCTCCATCAGCGGTCCATTCTGCTATTCACAATGCGTTTACATTTACAGCACGTAACTGCTAACGTATACAGATTAACCCTATTGAGACTTTCATGCCAAAGACTTAACTACTTAATGTAAAGAATAACTGCATCTCTTCTTCTGTCTGCTCCCTTATCAGAGTCCCACAGTAGATGGGCATCATCTTCACCAGTCCTGAAACCCCTAATTCTTTACATTGGTCCTTCGAGGAATTACTGTAAAGCTACTTTAGGCTATGTGGTTTTGGTATGCAGATAGGCCCCATAAATCTATGTGGTTTCTGTGGCGTTCTCTCTCTCTCTCTCTCTCTCTCTCTCTCTCTCCACTCTCTTTCCTCCCTTTCTCCCCCATCTCTCTCCCCTCTCTCTCTCCTCTTTCTCTCTCGCCCCCTCATTTCAAATGTCATATGTCTATATACAGTGTTGTAACGATGTGCAAATAGTTAAAGTAAAAAAGGGAAAATAAATAAACATAAATATGGATTGTATTTACAATGGTGTTTGTTCTTCACTGGTTGCCCTTTTCTTGTGGCAACAGGTCACAAATCTTGCTGCTGTGATTGTACACGGTGGTATTTCACCCAATAGATATGGGAGTTTATCAAAATTGGGTTTGTTTTTGAGGGAAATATGTGTCTCTAATATGGTCATACATTTGGCAGGAGGATAGGAAGTCCAGCTCAGTTTCCACCTCATTTTGTGGGCAGTGTGCACATAGCCGGTCTTCTCTTGAGAGCCAGGTCTGCCTACGGTGACCTTTCTCAATAGCAAGGCTATGCTCACTGAGTCTGTACATAGTCAAAGCTTTCCTTAATTTTGGGTCAGTCACAGTGGTCAGGTATTCTGCCACTGTGTACTCTCTGTTTAGGGCCAAATAGCATTCTAGTTTGCTCTGTTTTTTTGTTAATTCTTTCCAACGTGTCAAGTAATTATCTTTTTGTTTTCTCATGATTTGGTTGGGTCTAATTGTGTTGCTGTCCTGGGGCTCTGTGGGGTCTGTTTGTGTTTGTTTACAGAGCCCCAGGACCAGCTTGCTTAGGGGACTCTTCTCCAGGTTCATCTCTCTGTAGGTTATGGCTTTGTTATGGAAAGTTTGGGAATCGCTTCCTTTTAGGTGGTTGTAGAATTTAAGGGCTTTTTCTGGATTTGGATAATTAGCGGGTATCGGCCTAATTCTGCTCTGCATGCATTATTGGGTGTTTTATGTTGTGCACAGAGGATATTTTTGCAGAATTCTGCATGCAGAGTCTCAATTTGGCATTTGTCCCATTTTGTGAATTCTTGGTTGGTGAGCGGACCCCAGACCTCACAACCATAAAGGGCAATGGGTTCTATAACTGATTCAAGTATTTTTAGCCAGATCCTAATTGGTATGTCCAAATGTTATGTTCCTTTTGATGGCATAGAAGGCCCTTCTTGCCTTGTCTCTCAGATCGTTCACAGCTTTGTGGAAGTTAACTGTGGCGCTGATGTTTAGGCCGATGTATGTATAGTTAAGGCCGAGGTCTGACAGAATCTGTGCAGAAGATCTAGGTGCTGCTGTAGGCCCTCATTGGTTGGGGACAGAAGCACCAGATCATCAGCAAACAGTAGACATTTGACTTCAGATTCTAGTAGGGTGAGGCCGGGTGCTGCAGACTGTTCTAATGCCCTCGCCAATTCGTTGATATATATGTTAAAGAGGGTGGGGCTTAAGCTGCATCCCTGTCTCACCCCACTGCCCTGTGGAAAGAAATGTGTGTTTTTTGATAATTTTAACCACAATCTCTCTCTCCCCTCTCTCTCTCCCCTCTCTCTCCCCTCTCTCTCCCCCCCTCTCTCCCCCCCTCTCTGTACTCCAGGAGTTTGAGATAGACCTGGAGGGCTCTCAGACCCTGAGGCTGCTGTGTTATGAGAAGAGCTACAACAAGACCAAGCAGATCAAAGAGGATGGAGACAGCACCGACCGCATCATTGGCAAAGGACAGATCCCGGTACGTCTCTGAGTCACCGTAACACTGTAACGGCACCATGGTGACATAGCCAGATAACGTTATGGTTATGTCAGTGTGGTGAGATTGTTGTCTGAATGTCCTAGATGTGGACTGGACACTGCTGAGTGCTCAGCTGATTCGATTAATGAATTAGCTTATTATGTAAGTAGTAGGATAGACTGTCTACAGTGATTAGATGTGTTTTAGATTAATTTAATAGAAAAACATATCTTAGAGGGTAATGTGTCAGTAAACCATCCTGACCGTGTTTGAATCAGGGTCCATAATTCATGTGTTCTACCTGTAGACGTCATGTCCTGAATACACCTCCGATGAGTCTGATCCAACCTGATCTGGCAACCCTGTCTCTCCTGCTGAGGCTCTCACACTTTCAATTGCAAATGTGTGTGTGTGTGTGTGTGTGTGTGTTTTTTTTTTGCTTGTGGGTTTTGAAGGATGGAGTACTGGATAGGGGGCTCACTGGTATAGGCTTTGTGTACATAGCCCGTTTTGTTTCAAGGAAAGGCAGGTATCCTTGGTTAGTGTTTCAGAGCCTCTGCTTGGATCTGGTCCACTTCTGGGGGGTGTACTGTTCCCTGTTCCCCTCCCCCCTCCCTCACTCGGCCAGGTGTGTGTGTGTGTATGAAAACTTGTCAGTATTCAGTGGTGTACAATAACACACATACGTTTACCCGACCTGGGGCAGTCTTGTAGGGTGAAGTTGCCCCTAAACGCTGCTCTTGGGTCAGTTTTGAATTTCCCCACGAATGGTTAAAGTGAGGAATGGGGAGGGGTAGCTGATCCTAGATTTGTACCTAGGGGGAAACTATACCGCAGAGCAGAGGTAGTCATGGTGGCTGGACCCAGGTAGTTTCTCTCTGGTTTGTCGCTTGCTCGTTAATCAAACAAAGCTAAAATGTGGATATCCATCTCCCTCTAGGGCAGGGTTCTTCAATTCCGGTCCTGGAGGGCCGAAACACCTCTGTTTTTCATCCTCTCCTTCTAATCAGGGGCTAATGCAGTTCACACAGAAACACACACAGCAGGAAGCCATGTTGCCAAAGCTGAGCAGCTTAGTATGAAAGTCCCAGCAGATTATTTATTTATTTATTTTGACAGTGAGCCCTGTATGCGCATCAATACACACTATTCAGATCAACTTTTCACCCAAACACACAAGGTGGGAATGTGGTGCACTGGGCTCGTCCAGTGGGGGCGAGGGGGGACACCCAGTCCCAGTGGAGAGAGTGGTTGGTGGGGTTATCCAGGGCTTCACTGGGGTCTATTGGGGGGATGGTGCATTTTACATTTTACACTAACGCTAACTTAAGCAGAGGGATTAGCTGTTACTAATAGAGGAGAGAGGGAAGGAAAGGAGGCGGAGACAATGGAGAACAGAGGGGAGGAGACAGAGGCGCAGAGGGAGGAGTTTGTCGTCCTGAAATGCAATCCACACTTGTGTGTATGAGAACGTACTTTAGCTGGCGATCCTGGCACACACACATCCACACACACTCCTCAGAGCGAGCGATTCAGGTGTGTGTAGGGCGAAACAGAGCTTTTCCTGGACCACTGGAGACCATTATGGCGGGGCTGAGTTAGGCTACACACTGGGACTGGACACAGAGAGACAGAGAGACACCGTGCTGAGACTACAGCTCTACTGATGGAGGAGGAGAAAAGGAGAGGGGCAGTATGGGCCTGATAAGAGCGTCTACCACCAACTCCCTAAATCTACAGAACTTGTACACTAGACTTTGTCAGTCTTTGTCAGTCCCTCTACACAGGGAGCCATGGTAGATGAAGTAGTTGAGGACAGAGGAGATGGGATGCAAGGCCTGCACTCTGTTGGCCAGACACTGCAGCAGTGTCAGTGTGGAGGGCACTAGGGAGAGGGGAAAGGAGGTCCCCAGCCTGGGGTGAAGGGAGAAGCTGTGGAGAAGTATACGCATTGCCCTGCTGAGAGGCAAGGTAACCCCCATCACTGGAGGACGACTGATGTCCGATGCTTTGACAGAAGCAAATAATATACAGGGAGGGGAACGGTGTGTGTGTTTGTGTGTGTTTGTTTTTTTTGTCTACATTCCAGCGACAGACAGCCCATGTTAGCCGTCCTTTCAGTTTGCACAGTGACATACTGATCGCCTTTGGCTCAACCTCATACAGCCAACGTTTCCTTGTCCTTTTACTTTTTTGATGTGCTCGTGCGTACTTTCCTCTGTTGAACTGATACGGACCTAGAGAGGGACCCTACGGGTGTACTGTTACTGTAATGGCCCAGGAGATTGAGATGATTCAATGAAGTGCTGGGAACATGATCCGGCGCTAAACGTGATCAGATGGAGCTTAGCCAAGATGGGGATGAGGGAGAAAGGTACACGATGAACTGTGTGTTTGGTGTGTAGTGTGGTGGGGTACGGTGTGCCCGGCTGAACTCAGTCCAGATGGCAGGATCTGTTTCTCTGTTTGTCCAGAGTGGACAGGAGGATAATTAGATGACTAATGTAGGAGGTGATAGGGGCCAGATTCGCTGACCAACTGAAACCTGAGGCTGCACTTGAATGCGTTATAACGTCACTGTGTGAAGAAAATTATAAACAATTGGTGTATTCAGTCCTAGGGAAGAAGGTAGCCTAATGGTCTTGTTTTTT
Organism: Coregonus clupeaformis; assembly: GCF_020615455.1. Taxonomy (NCBI): domain Eukaryota; kingdom Metazoa; phylum Chordata; class Actinopteri; order Salmoniformes; family Salmonidae; genus Coregonus; species Coregonus clupeaformis. Next base: position 20,730,610 of record NC_059218.1, on the reverse strand, counting down.
TGTCTCTGTGTCTTTATGAGTCTGTTAGTGTCTGAGTGTATTGGTGTACTAACCAAGGATTTTGTTCTGTTTTTGCCCCATCCAGCTGGATCCGCAGACGCTCCAAGGCAAAGACTGGCAGAGAACGCTTATCCCCATGAACGGGGTGAGTGTGTGTGTGTTAAGGTGTCAGCCCCGTTGAAGGGATGAGTCTGTAACGTGTACGCTGGGAGTTGGGAAGCAAGTACAGGGAGTGCATTTAATAATACATTTAACAAAACAAGAAACACGAGTAGCGTAGAGACATGAAACACAAACACAGAGTAAATAACGCCTGGGGAAGGAACCAAAGGGAGTGACAGATATAGTGGAGGTAATCAGGAAGGTGATGGAGTCCAGGTGAGTCTCATGAAACGCAGGTGTGCGTAACGATGGTGGCAGGTGTGCGTACTTGTGAGTGAACTGGCAACAACGAGCGCCAGAGAGGAGGAGCGGGAGTAGACGTGACAGAGTCTGTGTTTGTGCCATGCCATGTGATCCTTTAAATGTGTGTTTCTTATCTTAACAATTATCTAAACGTATCTTAACTGATCCGTATCTTATCTTACTTCTCTTGTCAGTGTAAACTGGTTTAAACTGTCATTTAACCCTTTCTCTCTCTACTCCAGATCGAGGTGAAGCTCTCTATGAAGTTTACTAGCCGAGAGTTCAGTCTGAAGAGGATGCCGTCACGTAAACCCATGGGCGTGTTCGGAATCAAGATCTCCACGGTGACCAAGTGAGTTCAATAGTCCCCTCATATAAATATATCCCGAACACACTCCCTGACCACCTGGCCATCTATACAGTAACCATGGAGAAAGCCTGCCGTAAGACAGCTGGTGAACGCAAGTGACCCAAGTGAATGTCACAGCCTAATCTAAGAGCCAGAGAACCTCTCTGAGGAAAGAAGGAGGGAGAAGATGGGGAGGGGGGGGGAGACGGATGGACAGGATTCCCTGTTGAGATCGTGAGCCTCTCATCCCAGATAATCCCAACTACATTCCCATGTCACTACTCACTCACTCCCCCAGGCACCAGCCCTGGTCAGGAACTGACCTCTTCCCCTTCTCCTTTAGTCTAATAAGAGACTAGAAACATTGTTTCTGGTGTACAGCTGGCAAAGCTTCTGGCAAGCCACTGATTAGAGTGGTCTCTGTCTGCATCCCAAATGGCACCTACTCCTTATACAGTGCACTACTTTTGACCTGGTCAAAAGAGAGATTGTGATTTTAGGGAAGGTTAATGTTATTGATAAGAAGTCAACTCACAGTCTCCCATAGATGGAAGAAACGATGTTCCTACTTGCATTTCTCCTTGTGGACACTGCTCTGAGGTTGTCAACAGAGAATAAAGAGAGGGGGTACGGTTGAGGGGTAAATAGGGACCATGAAAGACGGGGTGAAGGGACATTCAGATTGAGTGTGAGAGAGAGAGTGCAATATGTAGTTAAACAGTAAGGGACAGTTGAGGCAAAGATGGTGGATAAATAAAGATAGTTCACTCAGGCCATTTACCATTGAATAAAATGGCCAGTTCCTGTCTACTTAAGGGAGTGGCTCTCCCATAGACACCAATGCGATAGCAGCTGGGTCTGGTCTACTTAGTTCATTGACTTCCATTGAAACAGAAAAAATGAGGGAGTGGGGATGTCTTGCTTCCTCTTCCGTCTCTGGTTGAGGCCAGGCTTGTGGCCGATGTTGGTGAGTGACGCTAATTGGATTGCTGGTAATGAGCGGACTAACAAGGTTTAACAGCAGAACCAATTAAGGCTGTAGAGACAACATGCCACCAATAACACCAACAGAGAACCACCACCATCACTACTGGGACTTAGAACAACTACCTAGCTACACAGAGCTGCCCGCCAGCTCGACCTGCCCATATGTAGTACATGAACCCACAACAAAACACACAGTGGTAATTGTGCATTTTGTATCCATAATAATAATAATAATAAACATGATAAAGTACACAGCCGATGTGTGTTTATATTTTGGGTTCACATACTACAACAATGCAGCGAGAGACAACAGTACAGTACACACATTATTGTCAGTGGGAATATCCAACCAAAAAATCCTTTGGTGAGTGTGTGTATCCCCATGCCCTCTGGTATGCCAATCCTTAATTGTGTGTGTTTTCCCCATGACAGACGGGAGCGCTCCAAGGTGCCCTATATCGTCAGACAGTGTCTGGAGGAGATTGAGCGGAGGGGGATGGAGGAAGTGGGCATCTACCGGGTCTCAGGGGTGGCTACAGACATCCAGGCCCTGAAGGCTGCCTTCGACACCAGTGAGTACCAATACCTTACTTCCCCCTGGCTCCCCCTCTCAGTGGAGCCCTGGACCTGGGAATAGGCTACAGTATAGCATATGGATACTCTGTGGACGTTCTGTAGCTTGGTGGAACCAGCTGTGATACGTGAAGTGAAATAGAATAACAAATGCAGCCATCAGTCTGGTTCTATCAGGCTGGCCTCTCTGTGCATTCAGTCTGTTGGACTGACTACTATCAAATCCATGTGTCCTGCCCTGCTGTTTCCCCTAGGTGAACTTCTGATTATGGTGCTCCGTTGTTGGGAATCATGGGTACATTTTCTGGTTTTGCTTTTAAAAAAAAGACTAAAAGAGTTTTAGTGCTTAACCCAGTTTTCTTTCTTCATTTAGGCTTACTAATTCCTATGTGTGGGTGTGCTAGTTGAGCATGTTGTGCGTGTGTGACCTTGTGTGTCTGTGTGTGTGTGCATTTGTGTGAGTACGTATATGTGTGGTGATTTCTCTGATTACGACATTTACAGCTTGCTTTGGGGAGCATGTTGCGTCCTCAGCCAGTGTCTATCTGCCAATGAACTGAGGTGCAGTGTGTTTTTGTGAATGGCAGAATTGACAGAGGCTATATGTCTCCTGCTCCATTGTTGCCATGGCTACACTTTCTGCCTGTCTTTCTGAGCTTTGTCATCTTTCCCACAGACAACAAAGACGTGTCTGTGATGATGAGTGAGATGGATGTGAACGCCATCGCTGGCACTCTGAAGCTGTACTTCAGAGAGCTGCCAGAACCCCTCTTCACTGACGACCTGTACCCCAACTTCGCAGGAGGCATTGGTCAGTCTCATGCCTTTGACAGGGCCAACAGCAACTTATACCTATAACATTATCATGGGATAACTTAGCACTCAGGTTAATGTGTGAATGTCTGTCTCTCTTTCTGCAGCCCTGTCTGACAGCGTTGCCAAAGAGAGCTGCATGCTGAATCTACTGTTGTCGCTGCCAGAACCCAACCTGGTTACATTCCTATTCCTGCTGGATCACTTGAAGAGGTACGCACAGACATAGGGCTATGTACAGACATAGGGCTATGTACAGACATAGAGCTATGTACAGACATAGAGCTATGTACAGACATAGAGCTACCCCAGACATAGAGCTACCCAAGACATAGAGCTACCCCAGACATAGAGCTACCCCAGACATAGAGCTACACTTAGACAAACACAGGCATTTAGAGACAAACCGATCCCAAGCAAACAAGCAGAACCTAAACTCTTTATTCGATTGCGTAATAGAGTGATTGTTATGTCCTTTCACGTGGTGTATTACCATGAACCACCATTCACCCTCTGTCTCTCCCCGCTCCCCAGGGTGGCTGACAAGGAGAGCATCAACAAGATGTCCCTCCACAACCTGGCCACAGTGTTTGGCCCCACCCTGCTGCGGCCTGCAGAGAAGGACAGCAAGATCCCCACCAACCCCACGCAGCCTATCAGCATGGGAGACAGCTGGTCCCTGGAGGTCATGTCACAGGTAGGCGATATAGTCTCTCTCTCTCTCTCTCTTCCCCACCTCAATCTCTCTCTCCCTCTCTCTCTCCCCCCATACTTCTTATTTGGTATTGATGTCCCTCTAACTGTCCGTCTGTCCCCCCAGGTCCAGGTGTTGCTGTACTTCCTCCAGCTGGAGACCATCCCCACGCCGGACAGTAAGCGTCAGAGCATCCTCTTCTCCACCGAAGTGTAGAGGGTTCCACAGGGAGAGAGAGGGTGGAATAGAGACTCAAACTGAGTCTACAGTACAGTATGTCCATTTGGGAAGGCTACTGAGAGTGAGAATGGCCCTAGCTGGACTGGACTGCAGCAGGAGATTTCTTTGCCACTGATTCTGGCCGTATCCTGCAGAGGGCGCCACCACCCCCTCTGAGAACAAGAGTTGGACACCAATCCCTCTGTTGTACCACACATCTTGATGATGATAATGCATTATTACATCACACCAAATTGCTAGTGTGTCTCTCTGTGCCTCTCTGACGTAACATATCCTCCTCTCTTCGCTCTGTCTTTTCACTCTCATGTTGAAGCGATACAGCTTGTGTCTGGAATGAATGACATTACTGAACATGCCTGATGCAAGCACAAATGAAACACTTCAATTTGACACTGATCAGCATGTAGGGGAACATAGTGTCCCAGGTTAGTTTTTTGGGGAGGGTATTGGCTCCTGCTTAGTAGGCAGAGAACCAGCTATTGTGTAACTTACCACAGATTCTGTGATTTCTCATCACAGTTTTGAGCTTCTCCCCTTTAAGTTATTGTTGTGCAAGGTCATTCTCCGTTTTTCTCAATTTGGTTTGAAGATTTATACTGGCAAAGCAGCACTTCAATGCTTTTATTGTTTTAGTTTTATACTGTATGCCTCTTCAGAAATAGCCAGATCGTGATGAGGATCGCATACACGGTATATTTGTTTTGGACAATTATGAAGGCAAGAGCCTGTAGAGCATTTTGTTTAGCCATCTCAAATGTTGAGTTATTTCTTAATCCACTGCTGAAGAGATTCAAACCTTAGGTTTTACACATGCTACATTGGGACCACAATGCTAAGAGGGTTATGTTGAAAAGGAACATCTGGGTTCTCTGAAGAGTTTTGAAGAGGAACATCCAGAGCTGCCAGGATCACCACACAGTTGTCCCAGGAATCCAACACTCACACAAAAAGTGTGTACAAGGTAAACAAGCCTCGGACAAAGACTGAGAGACTGCAAGAAAGGCATTTGTGAAAAAGGAACAGTTGACAGAAACAGATTCTTTGTATAGATTATAATAAGACTGCCTACAGTTTGGACCATAAAGCAATTCCATCTATTTGTGTTGTTTGTGTCTCAAGTAGTCCTTATTTTAAATATCCAGGAAGAAATATATTTTCTAACATAGGAGTTTGTCTGCAGTCATATCTTTGGTCCGGAGATGTCATAGGAGATCTTGCCAAAATAATCTGTTGTTTGGGATTTTTTTTTTAACACAATTGTATTTACAGATACATTACTTACATAATTGTAAAGCTGTATTTTTTTTTATTTTACTTATTTTAACAGTGTAATAATAATTGTTATGAGCATAATTTATTTTGGGGGTCAGATATCAACATGTGTTTGTTCTGATTTTATGAAGAAAGTGGTATAGGTTCAGCCTTGAGTCCTGGAGGTCTGAGGTGATGGGAGATCATATCCTGCTTATGTAACCAGGATGTAGCCTTGTGGGAATAACTGCAGTTTTGTCCAGCCTATTGTTAGCCATTTATCCATCATGAAGGTAACACTCCCTCTATGATTTTTAAATGCCGCTGTAGAAATGTCACAACCCCTCTTCATCTGTTGGGTAACCTTCCCATTGAGTGTCCCAATCCCCAACCACCAACCCTGAAATCTCGCTGTGTTACTGAAGTAGTAAACAAAACAATACATTTAGTAGTATACAGTACATACGATAACATGTTTCCTCTCTTCAACTGTCTCTGTGGTCTTGTAAAAGTAATTCTCATGTAAATGAAGGTTAATTCACCTATTTCTAATCGTTTTGATTTGATTTGCAGGCGCTCTACATTTTTGTCTAAAGTGGACCATTCTGTTGCTTTTATGAAGGAATACTTGTTTATCCTCTTTTCAATGAAGGTGACCTATCCTATTCTCTCCAATATTTTTGAGGTGTCTGGACAGCTGTCTTAAACCGTCCCCTACACCCCTCCCCCATGGTCTGCCTGATAGTAACCCACCAAAGGGACCTGGAAAAGAAAATGCTCTTAGAATATTTTGTTCAGAAGGAAAAAAAGAGAAGATTATATTAGTATGGTTTTAATTTCAGTACCTTGATTTAACATGCAGGCATGTTTGATTACATTTATTTTCTTCACTGTGTTGTCATTTACAGTGAGCTCCGAAAGTATTTGGACAGCGACACTTTTTTGGTTGTTTTGGCTCTGTACTCCAGCACTTTAGATTTGAAATGATACAATGACTATGAGGTTAAAGTGCAGCATTAATTTGAGGGTATTTTCACCCATATTAGGTGAACCGTTTAGAAATTACAGCACTGTTTGTATATAGTCCACCCATTTTAGGGGACCAAAAGTATTGGAACAATTCACTTATATGGGTATTAAAGTAGTCAAAAGTTAAATATGTATTTAGACCCATATTCATAGCACGCAATGACTACATCAAGCTTGTGACTCAAAAAATGTGTTGGATGCATTTGCTGTTTGTTTTGGTTGTTTCAGATTATTTTGTGACCAATAGAAACGAATGGTAAATAATGTATTGTGTCATTTTGGAGTCACTTTTATTGTAAATAAGAATAGAATATGTTTCTAAACACTTCTACATTAATGTGGATGCTACCATTATTACAGATAATCCTGAATGAATCGTGAATAATGATGAGTGAGAAAGTAACAGACGCACAAATATAATTCCCCCAAGACATGCTAACCTCTCACCATCACAATAACAGAGGTTAGCCTTTTTTGGGGGGTATGATATTTGTGCGTCGGTAACTTTCTCACTCATCATTATTTACGATTAATTCAGGATTATCTGTAATCATGGTAGCATCCACATTTATGTAGAAGTGTTTAGAAACATATTCTATTCTTATTTACAATAAAAGTGACTCCAAAATGACACAATACATTATTTACCATTGATTTCTATTGGTCACAAAATAATCTGAAACAACCAAAACAAACAGCAAATGCATCCAACACATTTTTTGACTCACAAGCTTGATGTAGTCATTGCGTGCTATGAATATGGGTCTAAATACATATTTAACTTTTGACTACTTTAATACCCATATAAGTGAATTGTCCCAATACTTTTGGTCCCCTAAAATGGGTGGACTATATACAAACAGTGCTGTAATTTCTAAACGGTTCACCTAATATGGATGAAAATAGCCTCAAATTAATGCTGCACATTCTATTCCTATTTACAATAAAAGTGACTCCAAAACGACACTACATTATTTACCATTCATTTCTATTAGGTACGAAATGTGCTGTAATCTCTAAACGGTTCACCCGATATGGATAAAAATACCCTCAAATTAAAGCTGACAGTCTGCACTTTAACCTCATAGTCATTGTATCATTTCAAATCCAAAGTGCTGGAGTACAGAGCCAAAACAACACAAAATGTGTCACTGTCCCAATACTTTTGGAGCTCACTGTACTTGCTGTTGTTGTCATATTGGGCCGCAGGATGTGTTCTGGTTCTGATAAAGAAGCTTAAAATAAGTTATAATGTTTCATGCTGGCTGACAAATTGTTAACAAGAAATGTGTTTAGTTTACTAACTCAGAGACTGTACTACTGTCTACGCTACTGAGATTTCATGAAGGACTCCTACATTTTGAAGTTAGCAGAGACATATCTGGCAGTTTTGACTGTAGTCAGTATAGTAGCTAGTGTAAAATCTGGCATCTGAGTGTGTGGTTGTGTATGCAAGCATTCATGCGCACACATGCGTGAGTGAGTGAATGAATTAATGGGACAATTATTTACTGTATAAAAAAAGGGGAATTAAGACATGTTTCAAATCCTGACTTAACTGTATGTTAACATATCAACTAACTCAGTTCCGGTTAATAGCCATAGTCATAATTTTTAATAACACATTTTTGGCCTAATATATCCTCATATGTCCCACACACATGTAACTGTACATGGAGGAAGCCATTGGCTATGAGAGAGAAAGGCAGTGCATTGACCATTAATTTGGATCGCTTTGATCTAAATAATTAGTGCTCAATGTGCACTGCTCTGCTCCATTGTGCCTCCAAGCTATAGCTTTTATTCAGCACGTATGCCGTGGGTTTCAATATGTAATTGGAATTGCTATTAAGAGACTTACTGGGTGCTTTAGTCTCCCTTGCCTTTTGAGAAAACAGATATGTCATTATGGCACATATTTTGAGACCAATACATGACCGTAAGGTTTGGTATCTCAATTCATGGTACTAGCCTGTGTTGGAGATCTCGTCTGAATACTATGATACCAAACTGAGTCCAATTCATTTTTGGAATAAATACGAGACAGACAATAGACAAATGCTTAGTCAATAACCCTCACGCTGCCTTAGCTCTGTCTACAATAACAAAATATCTAATTTTCAGCTTTTCTGTTCCAGTTCTGTGTAAAATGAAGTCTACTGTATTTGCAGAGTTGAATACCCTCATCTGAATGAAATTATATTAGTAGTAGCTAAGTGGTATCTATACTTGTAGGAGGACACTTTCAAAAATCACTGTCAGTTATATGACTCATATCTAGATCATATCGCTCAAGGCTCTATGCTATGCTGTGTATCGTTAATTTGTAAGATGTCCTTTGTTTGTTTTCAAATAACAGTCTGTAACCATCTGTTGTCCTAACTGTAGCTACTGTATGTATGCATCAACATGTCACTAATCCAGAACATAACCTACTTTGGATGGGCTTGCACTTTCAGTTACTTTTGTTTTTACTCCAGACTGCCCACTGTGATCCATTAGGACATTTTCTGTGTGTAGAAAATCTTTGCAAGGAAAGATGAAGGTTCTTTGAGTTTAATAGGTTAGTCATCTCTCTAACCTCGTCTTATGGTTGTACAATATGTACTGTATCATACTAGAGACAGTGCTTACATTGGGTTCTTAGGTTTATTTATTGCGGTGTTCATCAAAGTTTGGTCAATACATTTAGGATGAAACAGTTGAATAATTAGGCTTCAACTGAAAGAGAACTTGGTTATTGATTGTCAGTGTGATACATATAATTTTCTTCACAGGGCTAGTCACTTACCTTCTTTCATGAAAAAGTAATATATGTCAACATAAGATAAATTGTTATTCTAAATATGTGGAATGGATTTTAAAGTCTAAATATATGGAATATATTACTCTATGTATGACTTTAGCATTTCAGTGTATGCATACTGTATGTGGAATGAGTAGTCTTTCAGTACTTGTAAGGTGACATGAGCCTGGCAATAGTTTATCATAATTCATGTATTATTCTTTCTTCTTGGGAATATGTAAGATTTATTCCATTTTTTCTAGTTAACTGTATGAGGCTAAAATGGGACTTGCTGGCCATCCACTGAAACAATTGAACTTTTTCTCTTTTTCAAATTAGATTTATTTTCTTCTGGTAAACATACATGGTTTGTTTTGGAGCTGTAAAAGGGATACTGTATTCTGAGGACAATACATGTTTGGAAGGCATTTGCAGCCTCTGTTTGTACACAAAATGTTAAATAAAATCTCCTGTATCTATGTAAAAATGTGTCAATGCCTTATATCTTCAAGACCTAACTGTCGATCCATATTACTAGATTTGAAAGATTGCAGACACCAGTGTCACCACATCACAGATTCACTACATGTCATTATTATTAAATGTTTCTCAACATCAGCAGCAGAGAAAGCCTAGGCCCATTTCACATGGCCCCCACCGAGCACATGTATTTAGATAATATATGTCTCTGTCTGGCCCCCACTTTGTATCATTTCTGCTACCTTCCAAAAAGGATAGGGAGGGATATGTCAGGAGACATCTCACAATTCGAAGCCGTAATCGTTTACTATGGTGCTCTAGGGACCCATGAAGAGTAGCTGCTGCTTCTGCAAAAGCTAACGGGGATCCAAATAAACAAACCGTTTACGGTTTAAGAACCAAACGGAAGCAAACAGAGCTAACGGAAAGAAACTGGGCGGGACCTACCTACATTTGTCCAATAGAAACTCTCGTTTGCGTTTTCCGTTTGGAGTAAACGGTTTCTGTTTGGGAACGGAATCGGCGTAATGATTGTGCTGTGTCGGCGTCCTGTCAAAGAGAAGAGAAAAATCCAGGGATGGGACGCCGGGGATGGAGTGCATGAAATGACCAATATCTGGACATTGTAACTTCAAGCCGATTATATCCGAGTATCTCTATGGTGTGAACGAACGAATTCCAGGTAAAATGGGTTAGACGTTTTTGTTCTCTTATGTTGCTTGCTTGTTGTAGCTAGGTTACTAGCTAGCTAGTTAACTTCATCGAGCCAGCAGTGTCTCTGATAATTAGCTACAATATAACAGTATCGAAACAATACACCACACTTGTCTAGCTAGCTAATTAACTAGCTAACCAAATAGAGCAAAGACAAAGGTAATGTGTTTTCTATATTTGATTTCGTTAGCTAGCTAGCTCCTCTACAAGGAGGATGGAAAAGTATCATACTTTCCAGTTGGGACAGTTAACAAATTCCTCAGTGTTTATAGCTATAACGTCGTTGGCTCTGGCAGCTCCAGTAGTTCGGATGGCTTAACGTTATAATGACAACGAGGTTGTTTTCTTTATTCAGTTGCATTTTCTGACACAACTTCATCTCAGTTTGACCCAATTGTGTGTCTTATATTCAGCTCCATTACCTCCTCACTATGTGAAGAAAATGTATCTCATGAGTCATTTAGTCATACACATTTAACTGCCATCACCTGTATCTCGGCCTTGAGTGCACTGCCAGTGACTTGTGTGTTGTGATCCATTACGCCATCCAACCACCCTACTTTCGTAACTTGTAAAACCACTTTTGAGAAAATGGCCCAGCACACCTACTGGAGAGCTCTTCTTTGTCTACACCCATTCAGCATCGTTCACACCCTCTTAAGCCTTTGTCCCACCCATCTCTTTAATGACACACATGTGAGGCAATGTGTTAAACAGAGTGAGTATTTTAGTAAACAACCAAAGATTTCAAGACTAAAAGTGGGAAAGTAGTAGCCTACAATAAGGAAAAACTCCAAGTAAAAATACACTTTATCTAGTCCTTGGCCTATATCCTAATCTGACTTTGGTGAAGGTCATGTTGTTCTTCACATTACCATCTCTAGTAAACACACTATATCAAATACAATGTTAGTTTATTTGTCACATGCACAGGATACAGAAGGTGTAAATGGTACAGTGAAATGCTTACTTGCATAGTAGCAATATCAAAAACAGAAATTGTCCAGATAAAAAATATTTTATAATTATAAGATCACACTCACCCGACACACATGTCTAAATTGATGGGTCACTTGAAAGAAATGCTCTAACATTTACATTTTAGTCATTTAGCAGACGCTCTTATCCAGAGCAACTTACAGTTAGTGAATACATATTTTTTTTTTATACTGGCCCCCCGTGGGAATCGAACCCACAACCCTGGCGTTGCAAACGCCATGCTCTATCAACTGAGCTACATCCCTGCCGGCCATTCCCTCCCCTACCCTGGACGACGCTGGGCCAATTGTGCGCCGCCCATGAGTCTCCCGGTCGCGGCCGGCTGCGACAGAGCCTGGATTCGAACCAGGATCTCTAGTGGCACAGTTAGTACTGCGATGCAGTGCCTTAGACCACTGCGCCACTCAGGAGTTTAGACCACTAACCACCCCCCCAGCCACATCTAGCTAAGTGGATGGGTCACTATTGTCTAGACATGTACACATGAAATTCAATAGATGGCCGTAATCACTCCCAGACACACCTGGCTAACTTGATGGGTCATGTAATCATCTGGCGAAGTGGAGTCTTTTGTTTAGACATGTAGCTAGCTAGATAATGAACCGGCATAATCCCAACCCATACTACTATCAATACAAACATTGTCATAGCTTTAGTATGAATCTGCAGGTAGCTAAAGAGCTAACCAACTAGGTTAATTGTTAGCTAGCTAACGTTAGGCTGTAACTAGCAATGCAAATTAATTTCTGATTAGAATAATGTTACTACACAGATCATACACGTAACGTTAGCTAATGAGCCAGCAAGCTAAAGTTTGCTAGCTAGCTAACAGTACGCTTTAACTTGCAATGAAAATGACTTTCTGACCAATTTAGAAACTTATAATATCTGAAAATGTAGCTAGACTCTTACCAGTATACATGGATGAACGCTTCACGGCAGACTGGAACCATTTAACTCAGTTTTGTTTGTAGCTACATCTTGTTTGGCCGGCATTGTGTCAAGTCACTCCAGTTCACACTGGATCAAGGATCTCTCTGTACTTTGCTCCGTTCATCTTTCCCACGATCCTGACTAGTCTCCCAGTCCCTGCCGCTTTAAAACATCCCCACCGCATGATGCTGCCACCATCATGCTTCACCGTAGGGATGGTGCCAGGTTTCCTCCAGATGTGATGCTTGGCATTCAGGCCAAAGAGTTCAATCTTGGTTTCATCAGACCAGAGAATCTTGTTTCTCATGGTCTGAGAGTCCTTTAGGTGCCTTTTGGCAAACTCCAAGCAGGCTGTCATATGCCTTTCACTGAGGAGTGGCTTCCGTCTGGCCACTCTACCATAAAGGCCTGGTTGATGGAGTGCTACAGAGATGGTTGTCCTTCTGGAAGGTTCTCCCATCTCCACAGAGGAACTCTGGAGCTCTGTCAGAGTGTATTATGAAAAATGTATTTAATCCATTTTAGAATAAGGCTATAACGTAACAAAATGTGGAAAAAGTCAAGGGGTCTGAATACTTTCCGAATGCACTGTACATCTGGTATCTGACTGACTGCCCTACCCTTTGAAATTCCTGAGTTGGCTATACGTGGTTCGTTGTGTGTGACTCTCTTAATGTGAAATTAGGTAGTATATCATATACTGACACACCGCTGAGTTCAGAATTGGTGGAAACCTCTAGCTGCTAGTGAATACTGAGGGATATTACCATGTCGTCCCGTCCCCCTCTCCTCTTGAAGTCCAGAATTACAGCTATGTTATGATTTCCTAGTCTGTTATTGTCCGATCCATCTTCAGGGAAAACATTTCTACCCTGACCCCCTGGTACTAATATCATAAAGCTCACCATGGCCAGCCTATGATGTTTATTTACTGTATTTTAGGCTAGGCCTATGTATTTGTTATTAATTTTGTTTACAAAAATTAGGCAAAATTCTTCTGGTAGTGGTTCTAAATAATTGATCATAATACTTCACTCTACGGAAGGAGCCTGAAGGATCTAGATTAGGTTCTTCACCACCACTGTCACTCATTCTGTGTCTGACTGGTTACAAGTAAGCCTTTCTAGAAACTGTCTGACTCAGGGTGGTGTTGATGTCTACTAGCCTCTTGTTGTTGTTTGAACATGATGCACTACAAGGATATTCCCTGTTACTGGATGCCCCAACCCAGTCAATGATCCATGTTGGTGGGCTGCTGTCTGTCAGGTCTCCAGACGTCTTTGTTTTGTCTGCAGTTCAAAGACAAGGAAAGGGGGCTGGGGAGAGGAATTGTTATGGGTACTGTGGGTATACCTGTCTTTTGTAAAAATGTTCAAAGCTAATCTTGCGTGCTATTGCAGGGTAGGGTGGAGTAGTGGTCATAATGGTCAAGCTTTATCTTGTTGTATAAATAGACTGACTTGTGAATGGGGGACTTAGACTTCTTCAGGCAGGCAATATGTGATTAATTCTAGGTGATGACGAGTAGCCTGTTCAATTTGAATAATCAGTCTTCAAGAAGAAGAGGGTCACCATCTCAGACATAGGCCAACATGTAGTAGAATACTTCCAAAGGCCAGCTACTGTAATGAAAGTGAAATTATATGACTAAAGTGAGTGTTTTTTCTCATTGTCTGGGCACCATTATAGGCCTGCACACAAAGGCTCCTCATGCCTTTTAAGGCAAGCCCAGACAGTTACTGCTGCTGCAGATCAACCGCCTCATGATGATGTGATAAGAGAAGCAGCTAGCTACACGCCTGAGACCTCCAATCATACGCTTTGTGTGCTTTCAAACCTGCATCCAATGACCATTCTCGGCATGTGATCTGTGTTTGTGTCTGAGAAGGAGGTAGTGCTGGCTGGCGTTTGAACATAAATAGACCGCAGCACGGGAGAATTGTAGTCATTTAGTCTACTCCAGATTAGACAGCAACTCCTCAGCTAATAGCTAGCCTATAGATCACAGATCATGTGTTCTCCCAAGAAAACTAGTACCACAGGCATCAGGTAACTAACTGGATTTTCAAAAGGAAATCTAGGCTAATTGATTATTCTTGCAATAGATTTACAACTAATGATTTACAAACTAGTATTTAGAGGGGCTTCATCCTATAACACTTGTAGTTTTGGGCTAAGCGTTTGTCAGTCTTGTTCTTTAGTATTTATATTAGTTGTAAGAGGTTGTTGACTGAGGTTAATTATGGTACAATAATATTACATTGTTTTTCTTACTAAGAAACAAGAAACCCTCTGATACGTGCATGTGTTACCTCATCATTCTGTTATTAACTCATTCTGCATGCTTGTGTATTTTTGTTCCACATAGATTGCGCTGTAAATGTCTGAGAAACCGAGAGCCCAGTATGAGGAAGGCGACCAGGCCAGTGGCAGGCGTATCCAAAGCCTCAGTAGCAGGCACCAAGGCCCAGACCGGTGAGAGAGTCAAGCCTGAGGGCGCCACCACCACCATGGGCACAGCCGGCAAGAATACAGCCAAGACCTCTGCCACCGCACCACTATCTAAGGTACAAATGCATAAGGCACAAGCAAAAGTGAGCACTGGCTTCATACTGCGATGACAACCATGGAAGCCCTTTATCTTTCTAGGTCCAATAGCTGGTATGATACCTGTCATGTTTCTCTTTGGCCAGGCGAAGAGCAGTGATGACCTGCCATCAGCAACAACAGTAGACAGTGGAGCCTCTGCTGGGAGCAGCACTATTCCGAAGGCAAAGAAGACTATCTCTGTCCACTCTTCAAACTCCTCCACTACAGGTACCAGCAACCCAGAGGGCAAGACAAAGACCAGCTCAGGTACATCATCAACTCATAGCGCTACTTACAGACTATACTCTGTTTGTGATTAGCTCTGACCCATATAAAAATGCCAACTTCTTGACCTTCAATAATGGACTGTATTGTACTCCTCAGGCAAGCGTGGGACCTCCTCCGTGGTGAAGGAGCTTGGTTCATCCCGGGAGGGACTGCGGGAACGCTCCAGAACTTGCACCACCAGCAGGAAGCTCTCTGGACCCTCCGACGCCTTGGCACCGCCCAAGAGAGTCCGCTGCCGGACTGTGACTGAGTCAGAGTCCCGTATGAGCAAGTCCAAGTCGAACGGGCAGCTCAGCAACAAGACGGTCCTGGAGTGCAGGGTGAAGGACCTGCTGGGCCTGGCCAAGAGCAAAGACGTGGAGATCCTCCACCTGCGCACAGAGCTCCGGGGCATCCGTGTCCAGCTTGGTCTGCCCGAGGAGGAGGAGGATGGGGAGAGCAGAGCCAGAGAGGAGGGCGAGGGAGAGGAGACTGCTGAGGCTAAGCCTCCACAGGAACAGGAGAAGGAAGCCCCTACTCCACTCATCTCTGCAGATGTGGAATCCACCCTGCTCTTGCTACAGGACCAGAACCAGGGGATCCGCGGAGAGCTGAACATGCTGAAGAGTGAGAACCGCATGCTGAAGGACCGGCTCAACGCCCTGGGTTTCTCCCTGGAGCAGAGGCTGGACAGCCCCCTAAAGACCCTGCGAGGCACCTGCCTTAGCTCAGAGCTTCCCCCAGCCCGCGGTGGCAGTGATGGAGATGGAGGGTGCCCACAGGCCTCTTTAGTACAGGGGGTCTCCCCACACAGCTCTGCCCGCGGCTCCACTGAAGACCTTCTGGACCCCCAGCGAGCCATCTCCCCTGAGGTGGCCGAAAGTGAATGCAGCGAAGCCTACCAGCCAATCACCTCCAGCGATGATGCCCTGGACGCCCCCTCTGGTTCTGCCTCTGCCTGCGGCTCCTCCTCCGAGTCAGAGGGCGGGCCACCGAGTCACGGCGAGCGCTCCCGTAGAGGCAGCAGCGGCACCACCAGCGGGGTGTCAGTGGCCTGTCTAACGGAGCGCATTCACCAGATGGAGGAGAACCAGCACTGCACCTCTGAGGAGCTCCAGGCCACACTACAGGAGCTGGCCGACCTGCAGCAGATCACACAGGAACTAAGCACAGAGAATGAGCGACTGGGTGAGGAGCGGGCAATCCTGGTAGACTCCCTGTGCCAGCAGGGCGACCGGCTGGAACTTTACGGCCGGCAGATGGACTACTTCCGGGGCCTGCTGGACGAGCACCGCGTGGCTTACGCCCCGGCTGACGAGGAGGGTTCTAAGAGCGGCCGCTACCTGGAGCTGGAGCGCCGGTACGTGGACCTGACGCAGGGCGCCCACTTTGAGAGAGAGCAGCTGCTGGGGGTGCAGCAGCACCTGAGCGGAGCGCTGAAAATGGCCGAGCAGGACAATGCAGAGGCCCAGGGACTCATCTCAGCGCTGAAGGAGCGGGTGCACATGGCGGAGCGGCAGGCTGATATGGAGCGCAGGGAAAGAGCGATGGCGGCTGCAGAGCTGGAGGCCCTGAGGGAGGCGGCTGGGGGGGAGCAGGCGGAGCTGACTCGATGCAGGGTCCAGCTGGAGCAGGAGAGGCAGAGGGTGGCTGAGCTCTACTCCATCCACAACACCGGGGACAAGACAGACATCCGCCACCTGCTGGAGAGCGAGAGGAGGGACAAGGAGAGGGCAGAGGCCAAGTCTTCTCAGCTGCAGGAGGACCTGGACCACACCCGCAAAGAGGCCGCCAGGCTACAGGACGACATCCGCAAGGTCACACATTCTCGTAGTTAAAATGCTTTCCATTCAGATTCTCCATCAGTCCTGGATATTTTCTAAGTGTTAGTATTCCTCCCAATTCATGTCTTTGTTATGTATATGACACGTGTGCTCGCGCTTACACCTATGTATCTCCCATTCTCCCGTCAGCTGGAGGAAGACTTCCGTGCATTCCGTGGCGAGGTGCAGAAGCAGCTAGCTGAGCAGAAGCGGGCCCTGGCCCAGCAGTGTTCTGAGCTGGAGGAAAGGGACACAGAGGTCTCGGACATGAAGGAGACCGTCTTTGAGCTGGAGGACGAGGTGGAGCAACACCGAGCCCTCAAACTCCACGACAACCTCATGATCACAGACCTGGAGAGTGAGTGGTGGATGGACACTAGGATGCATCCCAAATGGAACCCTACCCTATTCCCTATGTAGTGCACTACTTTTGACCAAGGCAACAGGGTTCTGGTCTAAAGTAGTGCACTATTAGGGAATAGGGTGCCATTTGGGACATGGGATCTCTCAGGAAAAGGGACTAGCGGGAAACCTGATGTGTGACCACAAGGTGGCGATGTGGGACCATTATAACACAGCCAAGTAAGCCAGTTTATTCCATCTCCATTCATTTAATCATTCATCATTTTCCTTTCAGACTCCGTCAAAAAACTACAGGACCAAAAACATGACATGGAGCGTGAGATCAAGATTCTGCATCGAAAGCTACGGGTAATTTGGGGAAGCAGGAGGAATACTGTCCTGTGCCTCATCCATATCTCAGTTAAATGTTGCTCTTGTATGGAACATAACATGAAGATATTTAACACAGTTGTAATAAAAATGGGTCTACAGGCCCTTAGTGTTAGCCCGTGGGTGCATCCCAAATGGCAACCTATTCCCTATATAGTGCACTTCTTTTGACCAGGGCCCATAGGGACTCATATTATTATGATGTGTGTTCATATCTGTGTTCACACCTCTGCTTGCAGGAGGAGTCTATGGAGTGGCGTCAGTTCCAGGCCGACCTGCAGACGGCGGTTGTCATCGCCAACGACATCAAGTCCGAGGCTCAGGAGGAGATCGGGGACCTGCGGCGCCGCCTACTGGACACACAGGAGAAGAACGAGAAGATGAGCAAAGAGCTGGAGGAGCTCAAGAAGTATGTGGTCTTAGTGTGCGTGCATGTGTGTTGTTGTGTGTGTCCCAATCTCCCTGTGTCAAAGATATTGACCATCTGTTATCTGTCTCTATAGGCAGGATGAGGAGAGGGGCAGGGTGTATAACTACATGAATGCGGTTGAGAGGGACCTAGCTGCCCTGAGGCAGGGCATGGGTCTCAACCGACTCTCCTCTACCTCCTCTGAGCCCTCTCCCACCGTTAAGACCCTCATCAAAAACTTTGACAATGCCTCCACTGCAGGCACTGTCCCAACCTCCCCCACAGCAGCCGTGCCAGCAGTTACCACGATGGTTGCCCGTACACCCCTCAGCCCCAGTCCTCTGAAAACCCCACCCGCTGCTGCTATCTCTCCCATACAGGTAAGAAAAACACCCAATGGTGACCAGGCCACCAGGCAGCACAAGTCCCCTCTGAAAAGGAGGAAGCTGTAGGTCTCTAACCCCATCCTGATTGGTTCATTAGATGTCAGCCCCTCTATCATTTATTTAATGTGGTTCCCCTGCCTCAGCCCTGTCTTTGTAGAACTACTGAGAATTCCAGACCCCTGCAAGACCTGATAGGACTTCCCGCAGGTTTCTACCCAAACAGTCAGGATGTCATTTTCAAGTTAACTTGGGATTTATGCTCTGAATAGGTTACACGTTACCTTTATGTAACAAAACAGGATGTTTGCGTGTCAAGTCGGGTTGGATGGAGAATGAGGAAGGGTGATTCTTGAACATTAACATTTTAACTTATAATGGGTTGAGTTTAATGTCTTGGCCAACCTTTGGTTAGAACAGGCCCAGAGGCATTTTAACCATCACAAGACCAGTGAATTAAGGCAGGCTTTCAAAGCTACTACTGCTGCATGTTGTTTGAGTTAAGCTCCTGTGTTGGTTGCCAGTGCCTGCTATGTTAACCTTGCTCATGGCTTGGACAGATGTTTTCCCTGAGTGTCCAGTCCAGTCTAAGTCTGACCTTATGGGGAATAGAGCATGTGAAAGCTCTCCATTTCATTGGCACTATAGATCTGTCTCCACAGAAATAGAGTCTTGTGTCTTGAATTAGGCATACTCCTTTACAGGGTAAGTTTAAGTGCAATTGATTGATTTCTTGTAGGCTACATTAGGCTACATGTTCACAATTATAAACCTGCTTCTAAAAATAAGCCTTAAAGTAAAATACCTTTGGTTGGTCTTCATATTGCCACCACCAAAGTGTAAATCACCATACACAATTGGTTCACACAGGGAGCCTATTCACTCAATTACTCTGTCTCTGAGTCCAGTGAAATGTAACATCATTCATTTGGATCAGTGAGTTCTGTCTGTTTGGCGCACAGCCCATATTTTCAATGAATTAGAAGGTCGCCGCCTGCATTATTTTGGTTCAAGCTATAGGAAAATCACTTCCATGAAACAAAGCTCTGTATGGCAGAAGGTGGTCATGAAACATTCATTTACTCTGCAGAGTTTATTTTGAGAGCGGTCAATATAGCAGGCGCCTGGGAGATGCCCGTCCCTCACTCTAAGGGGCCTCACTTATTATTTTACCCCCAGGCAGGGTCAGGGCCTGAGTGGTCGGATATATTGTCTCTATCTAGGTTGGTGTAGAATAAATAAGTGCTTTACAACATTAGGATACTTTTAGAATAAACAATGATGGTACAAAACATTAGGAACACATAGGGCTGTTATGGTGACCGTATTACCGCCACATCGGCAGTCAAGATTTATGACTGCAGTCAAATTCCACGTGACCATTGAGTCATGGTGACTAGGCTTCTCCAAAACTGCGCTCTGATGCCGCTGATGGTCATTAGTAGCCGACCAAACTTGCTAACGGCCATCTCTAATGGCCTGGGACTCAGTGCTTTATTGTCCCTCTAAATCACTCTGACATCAATGCAAATGCAATCGAAAATCAAATCAAACATTTAATGAGAGCCCTGAAATTAAGAGTTTGAGCAGAATAGGATCACCTGTTGCACAGCGAGAGCCAGCTCCGCATAGCTGGTTGATGCATGGAATTTAATAAGTGTTCCTATAAGCCTATGTTGCGCATCATTTCTATAGGCTATGCAATTGATGGCATGAAAATGAACCACGGGAAAAGTGTCCTCCATTCGCTATTCAAGTGCATACTGATTGTTTATTTTTACCCTGCCCCTGTTCCGACTGGTGTATGATAATGGCCCATTCTAAATAAAAACTAATTTCACACTTACACTACATGGCCAAAAGTATGTGGACACCCCTTCAAATTAGTGGATTAACAGGTGTATAAAATCGAGCATACAGCCATGCAATCTCAATAGACAAACATTGGCAGTAGAATGGCCTGTACTGAAGAGCTCAGTGACTTTCAACGTGGCACCGTCATAGTATGCCACCTTTCCAACAAGTCAATTCGGCAAATTTCTGCCCTGCTACAGCTTCCCCGGTCAACTGTAAGTGCTGTTATTGTGAAGTGGAAACGTCAAGGAGCAACAACGGCTCAGCCGCGAAGTGGTAGGCCACACAAGCTCACAGAACGGGACCTAGGCCCCTTAGTTCCAGTGAAGGGAAATCTTAACGCTACAGCATACAATGACATTCTAGATGATTCTGTGCTTCCAACAGTTTGGGGAAGGCCCTTTCCTGTTTCAGCATGACAATGGCCCCGTGCACAAAGCGAGGTCCATACAGAAATGGTTTGTCGAGATCGGTGTGGAAGAACTTGACTGGCCTGCATAGAGCCCTGACATCAACCCCATCAAACACCTTTGGGATGAATTGGAACGCAGACTGCGAGCCAGGCCTAATCGCCCAACATCAGTGCCCGACCTCACTAATGCTCTTGTGGTTGAATGGAAGCAAGTCCCCACAGCAATGTTCCAACATCTAGTGGAAAGCCTTCCCATAAGAGTGGAGGCTGTTATAGCAGCAAAGGGGGGACCAACTCCATATTAATGCCCATGATTTTGGAATGAGATGTTTGACGAGCAGGTGTCCACATACCTTTGGCCATGTAGTGTATTATTTAGTATATGTAAGAACAAGATGAAGTTGAGAATAGTCTGATGGGTGAGAATATTATCACTTGTGAATGATGCCTGGAGTGTAGGAGGACCTGTTTCTTTTGTTAACCGTTCAACACAGAATACCCACATATGCGCACTCCCTCTGAAATCGTTTGGGGAAAAATATCCTTTCTATTTTATTCAGCTATGTTCAATTGTATTATTACTATAAAATAATGCCGCAGGAATTATAAGCGAATTTACCTGCTAAATTAACTAGTGTAGCCCACAGCCATATGGCAAAGCCAGATCAGGACCTAACATAAGGACGACTCATAATATGCTATTCTGTTCTTCTGAAATGGGCTACATTTTCTTCACATTATAATGTTTCTTTAGACCTGCTTAAAATAAATAATGGATTTATTGTGATTGTGTAGGCTATATTATGCTGAACAAACATATAAGCGCAACAATTTCAACGATTTTACTGAGTTACAGTTCATATAAGGAAATCAGTAAATTGAAATAAATTCATTAGGCCCTAATCTATGGATTTCACATGACACTTGGGAGCCAGGCCCACCAACTGGGGAGCCAGGCCCAGCCAACATAATTAGTTTTTCCCCTCAAAAGGGCTTTGTTACAGACAGAAATACTCCTAAGCTGTCCAGATGGCTGGTCTCAGACGATCCCACAGGTGAAGAAGCCGGATGTGGCGTTCCTGGGCTGGCGTGGTTACACGTGGTCTGCTGTTGTGAGGCCGGTTGGACGTACTGCCAAATTCTCTAAAACGACATTGGAGGCGGCTTATGGTAGAGAAAGTAACATTCAAGTCTCTGGCAACCGCTCTGGTGGACATTCCTGCTGTCAGCATGCCAATTGCACACTCCCTAAAAACTTGCGACATCTGTGGCATTGTTGTGTGACACAACTGCACATTTTAGAGTGGCCTTTTGTTGTCCCCTGCACAAGGTGCCCCTGTGTAATGATTATGCTGTTTAATCAGCTTCTTGATATGCTACACCTGTCAGGTGGAGAGATGATCTTGGCAAAGGAGAAATGTTCACTAACAGGGATGTAAACATTTGAGAGAAATAAGCTTTTTGTGCGAATGGGAAAATTCGTGGATCTTTTTATTTCAGCTCATGAAACATGGGACCAACATTTTTATTTTTGTTCAGTATAAATTGATTTATTATATATATATTTTTAATGTAGATGTTCCAAAGGTCCACAGCAGTGGATTGTAGGCTATGCGTGGAAGCCGGAGATGCTAAACATGTTTATGTTAATTAACAGTCAATTACCGGCAGTTATTTGCATGACAATCACCGGCTGAGAAAATGTCATGACCCCCACAACCCTAGGAACACCTGCTCTTTCCATGACGTAGACTGACCAGGTGAATCCAGTTGAAAGCTAAGATCCCTTATTGATGTCACTTGTTAAATCCACTTCAGTCAGTGTAGATGAAGGGGAGGAGACAGGTTAAAGAAGGATTTTTAAGCCTTGAGACATGGATTGTGTATGTGTGCCATTTAGATGATGAATGGGCAATACAAAAGATTTAAGCGCCTTTGAACGGGGTATGGTAGTAGGTGACAGGCGCACCAGCTTGAGTGTGTTAAGAACTGCAACGCTGCTGGGTTTTACACGCTCTCCAACTTGACACCACTGTGGGACCATGGGCCAGCATCTTTGTGGAATGCTTTCGTCACCTTGTAGAGTCCATGCCTTGACGAATTGAGGCTGTTCTGAGGGCAAAAGGGGGTACAACTCAATATTAGGAAGATGTTCCTAATGTTTTGTACACTCAGTATATATTACGGATATATCCAAACTTTTGTGGAATTCTTAGTAATCGTAGGAAATATCAAAATAGACTAATGCCCCTCAGAATTTAAAAAGATGATGGATAGAGGACTATTTTTTGCAAATTTTGACGGTGAGGAAATCTAACCAATTTTCAGTGCTGCCCTCCGGACCTCATTGAAGACCAAATGCGGCCCCTGGGGCAACATGAGTTTAACGGCCCTGAAATAGAGGGAAACAGGCTCAAGTCACCCTGGAAGTGGAAGAACTCTGTGACCCATAACACGTCCTCTTCCACTACACCATGAGTTATCCTAGCCTGGTCCCACCTGCATAGCCTTTGTCTTGCCAACTCCATCGCTGTCATTGCGAAGCCAACAATGTTTGGCGTGACGAGGAGTACAAACAAAATAGCTGGCACTCAGGCTAGAGTTATCGCTCTGTGGCTCAAACTTAGCATCAACATCATTACATAATGATGGTACACTTCACCTTAATTAACACACTCAAGTTTACTGATCAATTCATTTATACATGTTTTCTTTTTACTTATTATGGTGTGATTTTCATATAAGCCCATGGGCTTCCAACCACACCTGCACACTGTTTAAAAAATATATATTTGTTTTTTATCTATGTTATTTATCACTTGTTTTCTTTGGTGCAATTAAACTGAACTGTTAGTAAGTTCATTACTTTGACCTAGTTCATTAATGAAGAATATTACTGTAAATGCTAGTGTGTGTGTCTGATTCTCCTCTGTTGTGCTGTGTTTCAGAGGCACACTGTGTCGATCCCCAAACCCCTGTCCTCCATGGTGGATAAAAGGTCCAGCTACACAGATATCAATATGCCAGGTGGGTACAATAGTCTTCATTCGTATCATGCCTATTCTGTTGGACAACCATTACATTACATTACATTAGTGCTGACCCCAATTAGTCGACTGGTCGATTGTTTGGTCAATAGGCTGTTGGTCGAGCAATATTTTGTTTAGTCGAGCAGTAGCAAATATGTATACAGGACCAGTCAAAACTTTGGACATACCTACAAATAGGGCTATCTTCTGTATACCACCCCTACCTTGTCGCAACACAACTGATTGGCTCAAACGTATTAAGAAGGAAAGAAATTCCACAAATTAACTTTTAAGAAGGCACACCTGTTAATTGAAAATCATTCCAGGTGACTACCTCATAAAGCTGGTTGAGAGAATGCCAAGCGTGTGCAAAGCTGTCATCAAGGCAAAGGGTGGCTACTTTGAAGAATCTCGAATATATAATATATTTGATTTGTTTAACACTTTTTTTGGTTACTACATGATTCCATATGTGTTATTTCATAGTTTTGATGTCTTCACTATTATTCTACAATGTAGAAAATAGTAAAAATAAAGAAAAACCCTGGAATGAGTAGGTGTGTCCAAACGTTTGACTGGTACTGTATATATAAAGCTCTGAAAAAAATTAAGAGACCACTGCAAAATTATCAGTTTCTCTGGTTTTATTATTTATATGTATGTGTTTGGGTAAAAGTAACTTTTTTAATGCTATAAACTACTGACAACATTTCTCCCAAATTCCAAATAAAAAATTGTCATTTTGAGCATTTATTTGCAGAAAATGACAACTGGTCAAACTAACAAAAAAAGATGCAGTGTTGTCAGACCTCTAATAATGCAAAGAAAATAAGTTCATGTTCATTTTTAAACAACACAATACTAATGTTTTAACTTAGGAAGAGTTCAGAAATCAATAACCCTGATTTTGAATCACAGCTTTCATGCGTCTTGGCATGCTCTCCACCAGTCTTTCACATTGATGTTGGGTGACTTTATGCCACTCCTGACGCAAAAATTCAAGCAGCTCGGCTTTGTTTGATGGCTTGTGACCATCCATCTTCCTCCTGATCACATTCCAGAAGTTTTCAATGGGGTTCAGGTCTGGAGATTGGGCTGGCCATGACAGGGTCTTGATCTGGTGGTCCTCCATCCACACCTTGATTGACCTGGCTGTGTGGCATGGCGTATTGTCCTGCTGGAAAAACCAATCCTCAGAGTTGCGGAACAATGTCAGAGCAAAAGGAAGCAAGTTTTCTTCCAGGACAACCTTGTACGTGGCTTGATTCATGCGTCCTTCACAAAGACAAATCTGCCCAATTCCAGCCTTGCTGAAGCACCCCCAGATCATAACCGATCCTCCACCAAATTTCACAGTGGGTGCGAGACACTGTGGCTTGTAGGCCTCTCCAGGTCTCCGTCTAACCATTAGACGACCAGGTGTTGGGCAAAGCTGAAAATTGGACTCATCAGAGAAGATGACCATACTCCAGTCCTCTACGGTCCAATCCTTATGGTCTTTTGCAAACCTCAGCCTGGCTCTTCTTTGCTTCTCATTGATGAAGTGCTTTTTTCTAGCTTTGCACGACTTCAGCCCTGCCCCTAGGAGCCTGTTTCGAACTCGCCGTGCACTTCACCCCAGCTGCCGTTTGCCATTCTTTTTGTAGGTCACTTGATGTCATCCTACGGTTGTTGAGTGACATTCGAATGAGTTGGCGGTCATCCTAGTCAGTAGAGTCGTTTTCGCCCTCTGCCGGTCTGTAGCTTTGTTGTCCCCATTGTCTGCTGCTTGACCTTGTTCTTATGAACTGCTGTCTTTGACATTTTTTAAGGACGGAAGCAACCTGACGCTCACTGTATCCTTCTGCCAGTAAAGCCAGAATTAAACCCTTCTTTTCCTCACTCAAAACTTTCCTTTTCAACTCTTTTGGCATGGTCCATAGTTATTTTTCAATTAATATGACTTTTGAGGTACTATTAGCACTGTTTTTACCATCTAACTGGTCCTATTGCAAGAGGATAGTGATGACCACAGCAGTGGTTTTTATACTTTTCCTCGTTAAATAAGATTTGGTTCAGGTGATCACCTAATCAGTACCTAATTCAGTAGAATGAGGTGTGCCTGTGTTGGAATTCAACACTGAATTCAACACTGGAATGGAATGGCTGTCATACATGTAGAGATGCTGATTTAAGAAAAATGTCCAGTGGTCTCTTAATTTTTTCCAGAGCTGTATATATTTTTTTATGGCACACGAGACACCTGTCTTATTCACACCCATCTCAGTGAACTAATCCATTGCGGATGCCGAGACTAATCCATTGCAGAGGCCGCTGGGATGGCAGAGTCCAAGAAGGGGAGTGTGGCTAAGATTCACAATGCATGTGTCTCTCCCGCCAATTTGTGCACATTCATTGTTTTATAACTTCATTTTGTAAGTTGTTTGCGTTGGATTGTTAGTGTCTATCAATTCCCCATTACATACATCACCAGTAGTACATTTACCGTTAGTTCCTATCATTTCTAATCTACAATGTTTGTTTGGTTACGGTAATTTCTGTTAATGCATTCAATATTTTATTATTCCAGTCTTTTACCGTTCTCATTGTCGGAGTGGACAGGTTGTTTGCAGAGCACACAACCTATGCTACACTTCTGAGAAACAAGTTTTGGTTTATTTCATTCCATTTACAAGTTTTGTCAATTTAGTCATTGTCTTTTGTTTGGAGTGCTCCTGTCAATGTTGAGTAAGGACGCACACCTGATTACGTATAGAAGTAGGCCTATAGGCTACCTGGCCTGCGCACAAATGTAGGAATATAAATGAGCCCATTTGGGGATCTGATAGTATTTCTGATAGGCTTAACGTACCACCACTAATAAGCTGTTGAGTTTCTCAAAGTAATGTTTTCTTCACCTCAAACAGCAAGGAAACTAAGTCTGTTTTTACCTCCATTGAGAATGACAATAGTTCCTCAATGTATTTGAAAAATCTTTCCAGCGCTCTCCCTTTCGATAACCACTCAGCGTAAAAGGGAAAAATGTCATGCTCAGATCCAGTGGAAACGTCATAAAATAGGCCTACCTGATTACTACTTATCCCTTGCGCAAATAGCCTACAGCTGTGTCTGTCCTGAGCTCACTGGTGCAGGAAACTGAGGGCCCAGAATATTTTATACAATGTTGCAAATTTGCTAGAGTCTGCTTCAGGGCCTGACCCAAGTTAATAGTTGATACAATGTTTCAAGTTCATTGCAGACTGACCATGCGTAGCTAATGTGATTTATAGGATATTTATTTTCAGCAGGATATTTTCTACCTGTGGCTGCAATGTTTTTATTTGTTGGCTTTATGTAGGCTATTTTTACATAGTTGCCAATGGCAATAGAAGTTACCTTTTTAGGTTTGTATAATTTTAATATAGATTTGGATAGAATTATGATTAACCACATGACAATGATTTTGAGATATGAAGACGTTATTATAAATTAAATGAAACTGTTCCACGAAAATGTTCATATGAAAACCATAACTGGCACGCATATTGGAAGATAATTGTGCCCACAAATGGTAAGATAAACTGTGCCCATAAAGCTCAACACTAAGCTAAGGACTCTGGGACTAAACACCTCCCTCTGCAACTGGATCCTGGACTTCCTGACGAGCTGCCCCCAGGTGGTAGGGTAGGCAACAACACATCTGCCACGCTGATCCTCAACACGGGGGCCCCTCAGGGGTGCATGCTTAGTCCCCTCCTGTACTCCCTGTTCACCCATGATTGTGTGGTCAAGCACGACTCCAACACCAACATTAAGTTTGCAGACGAAACAGCGGTGGTAGGCCTGATCACCGACAACGATGAGACAGCCTATAGGGAGGAAGTCAGAGACCTGGCAGTGTGGTGCCAGGACAACAACCTCTCCCTCAACGTGAGCAAGACTAAGGAGATGATCATGGACTACAGGAGGAGGGTCGAACACGCCCCCATTCACATTGACGGGGCTGTAGTGGGGCGGGTCGAGTGTTTCAGGTTCCTTGGTGTCCACATCACCAACAAACTATCATGGTCCAAACACACCAAGAAAGTCTTGAAGAGGGCACAACAACACCTTTTCCCCCTCAGGAGACTGAAAAGATTTGGCATGGGTCCCCAGATCCTCAAAAGGTTCTACAGTTGCACCATTGAGAGCATCCTGACCGGTTGCATCACCGCCTGGTATGGCAACTGCTCGGCATCCGACCGTAAAGCGCAACAGAGGGTAGTGCGTACAGCCCAGTACATCACTGGGGCCAAGCTTCCTGCCATCCAGGACCTATATACTAGGCGGTGTCAAAGGAAGGCCCAAAAAATGGTCATAGACTGTTCTCTCTGCTACCGCACGTCAAGCGGTACCGTAGCGCCAAGTCTAGGTCCAAAAGGCTTCTTAACAGCTTCTACCCCCAAGCCATAAGACTGCTGAACAATTAATCAAATGGCCACCCGGACTATTTACATTGTTACACTGCTTTTACTTGCTGTTTATTATCTGTGCATAGTCACTTTACCCCTACCTACATGAACACATTTATTTTATTTTATTTTACATTTATTTAACTAGGCAAGTCAGTTAAGAACAAATTCTTATTTACAATGACTGCCTACACCGGCCAAACCCGGACAATGCTGGGCCAATTGTGCGCCACCCTATGGGACTCCCAATCACGGCCGGTTGTGATACAGCCTGGAATCGAACCAGGGGGCCTGTAGTGACGCCTCAAGCACTGAGATGCAGTGCCTTAGACCGCTGCGCCACTCAGCTAACCTGTATCCCCGCACATTGACTCGGTACCAGTACCCCCTGTAAATAGCCTCGTTATTGTAATTTATTTGTTACTTTTTTTATTACATTTTTTACTTTAGTTTATTTAGTAAATATTTTCTTAACTCTATTTCTTGAACTGCGTTGTTGGTTAAGTGCTTTTTAAGTAAGCATTTCACAGTAAGGTCTACACCTGTTGTATTCGGCGCATATGACAAATACAATTTTATTTGATTGATTTGAATTGACATTCCACATGAGAAAGGTTGCCGACTCCTCCTGTAGCCTACTGCTGGCAACTTCAGGAGAGTAACGGCAGAACCTGCGAAAGCCAGCAGGGGCGTTCTTTTTCTTTTCTTCTGGTTATCTTGATCTCTGGCTCTCTTGAGTCATTTGTGTTTTATTTCATCAAACAGTGCGCTTAAATCATCAGACAAGCTCAATGCATATAGTTGATTTAATTTAAACACATATATGGAAAAATACATGTTTTCATATTTCGACCAATCCATTGGTCAAAAGAACAGATGACTTTCGGTCAACTAAAATTTTGTTTTTGTCAGGGACAGCCCTACATTACATTTTAGTCATTTAGTAGACTCTCTTATCCACTTAGTCAGTGCATTCAACTAGTTTAGTAGGTTTCCTCACTGCACCATGACGTCACAGATGAAGAACACCACAAGACAAGACTGACATCTAGGAGGTCCATGTATAGCTTGGACAGTGGTGGTTGTAATAGTAGGGCAGTGTGTAGCAGACAGGTGGGGGATTGGATAACTCAGACCCACCAGGACTGTGAGATTGACCTCTATCTTGAGTGTCAGGTGTAATAATGGAAGAAGCCCCCATCACCCCCAGACCCTTAACACTCTTTCATTTTGAAATGAGATTCATATAGCAGGCAGCCCTCAGTGGGGAAGCCACAGGCCCAAACAACAGGGCTTCGTGAAAATGGCATCCTATTCCCTGTATAGTGCACCACTTTAATGACCAGAGCCCTATAGTCCCTGGTCAAAAGCAGTGCATTTAATAGGGAATAGGGTGCCATTTGGGATGCGGACCAGGAGTAATAGGAGTGTGCCACGGTGGATTTAGCACCCCGTTCACACGCTAATTTAGAGCCACCGCTGCTAGCTCAGCTCAAACTCAGTTTTTCCACTAAGCTTGGCACAAAAGCAGCCCACTGCTTTTGTATTTAGGAAAAAGTCTGCTTGCATTAACAGGTATTAATTAAAGGTTTTATTTGGGCTCTGAAGTTAGCTTATTTTACTGGTAGGGATCTTAGTTCCCCTATGGGTTCATTTAGAGTAATTGGGACTGATGTGTGTTCTCCATCCCCAACAGCAGATCACCTGCTCCGGGCCTCCCCTGGGACCCGCAACCCCTCTGCCCTTCAGAGGGTCCCCAACATGGACTCCTCCTCCAAGTCCCTCTCAGGTGTGTGTTTACGCAACCATATTTACCTGTGTCAGAGGCTGTAACATAAATCCGTGACTGTGTGCTCTAAATGACTTGATTGCGGCTTGATAGTTAAAGTAATGTGATTGTGGTACTGATAACTCTGTGGTAAGTTACTACTAAAATAGTGACCTGTGTTCCTGTAAGTGACCTGTGTCCTGTTGTGTCCCCAGTGTCTCGCAGGAGCAATGAGGAGCTGAAGAGAGACATGTCTTCCTTAGAGAACACTGCCTCCCTCATCACCTCCTCCCCCTCCACCTCCTCCCCCACCGCCTCAGTCACCCCTTCCACAAGGGGATGCCTACGGTATGGACACCCTCTCTCTCTCTCCATGTGCATGCGTGTTTCAGTATCTGTGGGTGTCAGTATCTGTGGGTGTCAGTATCTGTGGGTGTCAGTATCTGTGGGTGTCAGTATCTGTGTGTGTCAGTATCTGTGTGTGTCAGTATCTGTGTGTGTCAGTATCTGTGGGTGTCAGTATCTGTGGGTGTCAGTATCTGTGGGTGTCAGTATCTGTGGGTGTCAGTATCTGTGGGTGTCAGTATCTGTGTGTGTCAGTATCTGTGTGTGTCAGTATCTGTGTGCGTCAGTATCTGTGTGCGTCAGTATCTGTGTGCGTGTCTCCTTTCACTATCTCCCTCTCGTTCCTGAGCTCCCTCTCTATCCCCCTCTCTCTGAATTATTCAATCTCATGGAATGATTCTATTGTTCACCATCTTGACATGCTAGTCAATGAATGCAGGGGGCTGGGAGAGTATAGTTACATAGGATGAAAGGACAAATATAACACAATGTATTTTTTGGGGTTTCAATGTCACCCTGACATGTTGTAGATTTTCATCTTCTGAAAGGTACACTATGAGGCCGTTTCCTGGACACGGATCAAGCCCAGTGCTGGACTGAAAAGCAAGCTCAATGGAGAAACCCCATAGAAAATGCTTTTTAGTCCAAGATTAGGCTTAATCTGTGTCCGGAAAACCCCCCTTTGTGTAGGATCATTCTTTCTCTTCGTGTGCTCTTTCATTTCTTTACTTCTGTGTGTCCATAGGGAGGAGAGAAAAGACCCTCTGACTGCATTGGCCAGGGAGTATGGGGGATCCAAAAGGAACGCCCTGCTCAAGTGGTGCCAGAAGAAGACTGAAGGATACCAGGTACTAACCAACAGGGTGGGAAATGGGTGGAGAGTACAGGCTGGCATAAGACACAAACACGTGCATGCACACCCCAACTTGCGCAACGTACTTACTCCATCCCATTGGACAATGCTTTGGTTTCTCTCAACAGGTTTAGATGCAGGAAAGAATATCAGATCATTACCGTTACTCTGTTTTGATCAATAGGGCCATTGCCTTATGCGCTCTATCCAATAGCTGCGAACACAGACGGTAAACGCTGTGTTTCCTTCCTGTTCATTTCCAATCAGAGTCCCTTCCTTCTCCTTCCAGGCTTTTAAGATGTTTACCCACCAGGAACCATTAAGGACTGCCCTGTGTAGTTACCATGGTAGCAGTTATGCTTTACCCTCTCCAGGAAGTGTGCCAGACTTCACTGACGTCCCGGCCCTTCCTCTTCCCTCTCCCTTTCGCTGAATCTCTCCACGGCATGGGCTAGGTAGCACAAATGGGCATTTTGTGCTACAGCAGAGACTATAAACCTTTTTTTCTTTCTAAGGAGTTGCCCACGAGTTCTTAGCTGTTCAGTCTGGGAAATAGAACGACAAGGCCTTTGCTATAATGCTAAATAGCCTCTCTAGTTTGTATTTTCTATTGGTCCCCTGACTCCCTTCTGAATTGTAAATGTTCTCTCCACTAACAGTCTTCTCTCTTTTTCTCTTTTATATATACTGTATATAGGCCTGTGTGGCATTGTTTTCATGAGGCCCATAGTTAATGTGTTCATTACAAGTGCTCTGTTGCTGCTAGGAGTACTTTTTGCCAGTTGACTCACTCACTCACTGCCATGCTCACTGCAAACACACTGCTACCAGCCAAGCCTTTCCTAACGTAGGTCAGCCCTCTTTTTCCACAGATTATACATGAATGCTTTCTGCTGGGATCCTCCTGTCGCTTTAACTCTACTTTCCATAGTTGATTCATATACTTCTCCGGTAAAGCAAACAGGTGCATAGAGAATACATACCTTAAATGTGGCTAATTTTTATGTTCCTTGTTGCAAAGTTTGTTAGCATTTTAACAGTCATTTCTTTCTCAATAGTTTGGGTGGGAAAGGTTCTGAGGAAAAGATGAGTTGGCAAAGTTACACAACCAGTGTGGCTCACCATAGTTAGTGACTAGAGTGCCTTTGCCCGCAGCATGTGTAGTCCTGGTTAACACCAATGAGACGGGTGCTGTGATCCTGGAGAGCCAGTGAATTGGGGTCCCACAGAGAGCAGTGACGCTTCTTGGCGGAGCAATCAGGCACCCCCTTCCTCTCCCTTTCTCTTTCATGCTCCACACTGCAGTGTCCCTTGTGTTATGGCACCCTGGTGTCTGGACCATTTTCTTCTCCCCATATCCCTTGACACTCACCATCTCTGATAATTGACACAGGTTCCCTGTGACCCTTAGGAGAGAGTTGAGGGCTGCCTCGCTGTAGACAGGGTCTGCGTCCCAAATGGCACCCTATTCCCTATATAGTGCACTACTTTTGACCAGGGCTCATTGGGCACGCAGAAGGGGGTGGCGGAAGGTTGAAGTCAAACTCGGATGGGATGGGATGAGGTTCAGGGTTCTCCCCAGGATAAATAAATAAAAAAGTGGTGCTGCTGAGTATGGCGGGGAGGGTGGAGTGCTCCCCGCCATACTCAGAGATTTGTGAATTTTTAAACAACTGTAACTGCCAATTCCTGCAATCAAGAGCAAAAATTGGCCTCCTATGATAACAAATAAAGTAAAAAATAAAAGCTGCAGTGTCCCTCCTAACATTTTTTTGGGGACGTGGGAAATGTCCCCACGAGGGAGAGTTTTCCTTGTTTTACTATCCGTGTGGGGACTTTGGGGGATTTTAGGTCCCCACAAGGATAGAAGAACCAACCCTCTCCCCCCCCCCCCCACACACACACACACAGATAAAGAAGTGGAGCTAGTAGTGGAGACTCTTTGACCCTCTCTCGCTTGAGTGCAAGGCAGTGTGAAGAAACACTAGTGTGCTAAAACATGTTCCTTCTTCCACTTCCCTTGAAAGACCACAGTTCATCTACGGTTGTTGCTGGTGGTTGGGGATGACATGGTGAAACATAAGGATAGCCTAGGGCTGGTGTTTTAGAGATCACTTACTGTTATGCTCCTTCTCTCCAGAACATTGACATCACCAACTTCAGCAGCAGCTGGAACGACGGGCTGGCCTTCTGTGCTGTTCTCCACACCTACCTGCCAGCCCACATCCCCTACCTGGAGCTCTCCAGCCAGGACAAGGTGAGATAGAGGCTCTCACTGTCAACTAAGACTGTTATGGTGGAGTTCCCTGGACACAGATTAATCCTAATCGTGGATTTAAAAGCATTTTCAATGGAGATTCTCCATTTAGTTTGCTTTTTAGTCAATAGCTAGGCTTAATCTGTGTCCAGGAGTGTTTTGAAATGTGTGTCATGTACACACTTTGTTGTTAGTTCATCAAAATGTTTATTTTCTCCTTTTTCTTTCAGAAGCAGAATTTCACACTGGCTTTCCAGGCCGCTGAAAGTGTTGGGATCAAGTCCACATTGGTAGGTGTCCGAGCTAAAACGAACCCAAGACGGCTCCACCATTTGCACGAAAGGATATTTGACTACCACTAAAAGCGTAGAATGAAATGAGTGAGATACTTTATATGGCTTTATTTGGGGGGGGGTGAGAGACACAGTCCATATACCTTCCTCCCCTTTGTAATGCTTGACTGTGCAACAGAAAGACGGGGCTGATGTATAGTTCCACCTACAGCAGCAATGCACACCAACGTCAGTCACATAGTTTGGCCAGCTGTAGCCTGTGAGACCTGGCCTTAAAAGAAGTGTTCATGTCAATGGCAAGCAGCTCCAGCTTATTTAGGAGCAGTGTCATACCAAGGCCAGTTGACTTCAGCTTAACGAGACAAACTGGGTTTCGTCTGTGGGTGATCCACTGTTTTCCCCAATACACACTCCAGAGAGCCTTCAGAGTGGGAGGAGATTTACTATTAAAACAAAAGAGACACGCTCTCTGTGTTCTTGCCTCTCGTCAATTATACAGTGCCTTGCAAAAATATTTATCCCCCTTGGCGTTTTTCCTATTTTGTTGCATTACAACCTGTAATTTAAATGGTTTTTATTTGGATTTCATGTAATGGACATACACAAAATAGTCCAAATTGGTGAAGTGAAATGAAAAAAATAACTTGTTTCAAGAAATTCTAACAAATAAATAACGGAAGAATGGTGTGTGCATATGTATTCACCCCCTTTGCTATGAAGCCCCTAAATAAGATCTGGTGCAACCAATTACCTTCAGAAGCCACATAATTAGTTAAATAAAGTCCACCTGTGTGCAATTTAAGTGTCACATGATCTCAGTATATATACACCTGTTCTGAAAGGCCCCAGAGTTTGCAACACCACTAAGCAAGGGGCACCACCGAGCAAGCGGCACCATGAAGACCAAGGAGCTCTCCAAACAGGTCAGGGACAAAGTTATAGAGAAGTACACATCAGGGTTGGGTTATAAAAAAATATCAGAAACTTTGAACATCCCACGGAGCACCATTAAATCCATTATTTAAAAAATGGAAAGAATATGGCACCACAACAAACCTGCTGAGAGGGCCGCCCACCACAACTCACGGACCAGGCAAGGAGGGCATTAATCAGAGAGGCAACAAAGAGACCAAAGATAACCCTGAAGGAGCTGCAAAGCTCCACAGCAGAGATTGGAGTATCTGTCCATAGGACCACTTTAAGGCGTACACTCCAAAGAGCTGGGCTTTACGGAAGAGTGGCCAGAAAAAGCCATTGCTTAAAGAAAAAAAGAAGAAAACATGTTTGGTGTTCACCAAAAGGCATGTGGGAGACTCCCCAAACATATGGAAGAAGGTACTCTGGTCAGATGAGACTAAAATTGAGCTTTTTGGCCATCAAGGAAAACGCTATGTCTGGCGCAAACCCAACACCTCTCATCACCCCGAGAACACCATACCCACAGTGAAGCATGGTGGTGGCAGCATCATGCTGTGGGGATGTTTTTCATCGGCAGGGACTGGGAAACTGGTGAAAATTGAAGGAATGATGGATGGCGCTAAATACAGGGAAATTCTTGAGGGAAACCTGTTTCAGTCTTCCAGAGATTTGAGACTGGGACGGAGGTTCACCTTCCAGCAGGACAATGACCCTAAGCATACTGCTAAAGCAACACTTGAGTGGTTTAAGGGGAAACATTTAAATGTCTTGGAATGTCCCAGACCTCAATCCAATTGAGAATCTGTGGTATGACTTAAAGATTGCTGTACACCAGCGGAACCCATCCAACTTGAAAGAGCTGGAGCAGTTTTGCCTTGAAGAATGGGCAAAAATCCCAGTGGCTAGATGTGCCAAGCTTATAGACATACCCCAAGAGACTTGCAGCTGTAATTGCTGCAAAAGGTGGCTCTACAAAGTATTGACTTTGAATAGTTCTGTTTTTTTGTCTTATTTCTTGTTTGTTTCACAATAAAACATATTTTGTATCTTCAAAGTGGTAGGCATGTTGTGTAAATCAAATGATACAAACCCCCCAAAAATCCATTTTAATTCCCGGTTGTAAGGCAACAAAATAGGAAAAATGCCAAGGGGGGTAAATACTTTCACAAGCCACTATATGACCATTTAGATATTAAGTAGAGGCAGCAACACCTCTCAACCTTTCTCTGGTGGAAAGTATTGTGATTTCTTACTCTTAGGCCAAACGATGGGTGCTTGCTTATTCCTCACCATCTCTTACTCAGAGAATATTCTGCACATACAATTTGCAGCGAAATAAATGATGCAGTGCGTTACGCATTTGTATTGCAACCCATATTATCTCTCTCTCTCTCAGGACATTGGAGAGATGGTGTACACTGAGAGGCCTGACTGGCAGAGTGTGATGACCTACGTCACGGCCATCTACAAGTACTTTGAAACGTGACCCATCATCAAGCCTGAACACCTCGCTGCCCCACATACTCCAGACCACATTTCCAGCCAGGGCTGTCATCACAACACTGGACAATCTTAGAGCATTATCAGCTGATGCTACCTGCAAAGACTTCTGGGACCCTGAGATTTGCATTAAGCTCTATTGCTTAACTCCATCCAATATGTTCTATGTTTACACTGCAATGTTCTACAAACTCTTGGCTTGGGATGCTCATGTGGCTTCTCAGCTAGTCTGAATCCCTTGAAGACTATGCTATAGATAGACCAAGGCCCTGGGTATTGGACAATGTGTTGACCAGGCCCCCCATCTGTCGTTCAACTTTTCTTGTATCAGTGACTTCCTGTATACTCAATTCTATTGACCTCTTGACCCCAGCCCTATGTGAACTGCGCTGTCTGCAGTAGCCTATAATAACACCATGATCACCGCCAACACTACACTGCAAGTTAGGTAGTTTATGTTTAAATCATTTGAGTATGTTTTTGGAATACTGCAGAAAACAGGACTGTGTTTTAAAAATGCCTTTGGCTTTGCCCATTTTGTCTGTTTGCTCAATGACTTAATGGTAAGTGTGCCTTACCTGACAGAGGGTCCAGTTTAACTGCCACTGTAGGTGTTTTGTGCTGTTTTAGCCCAATGCTTTGCTGTGATATATATTCCAAAGAGATCATGTACAAGTTTGGCAGATGAAGATATCTTGAACTTCACAATAATCATCTTGTTATTTTTCTCAGTCTAGCAGTCTGTTGTGTCCAAACTCTGCGAGAGTGATGGTTGGCCATCATAGCCAGTCTCTGGGTGTATAGTGAGGTCAGTTGCCCTGTAGCACACCCATCCATAAATAGGCTGAACAACACAGGGAGCTGACCTGATAAGCTAACAGTTTTGGCATTACGGTAAAGGCACCGCTTACTGTTCCACAAATCCTTACTGGTTTCAAAGCACAAGGGGAGGGGAGGCTCTTTACTCTAATGGAATGTGTTTAACCCTTCATCAATGCCATAAAAACCACTTTGAAGGTTTCAAAGGGTGATTCCTCACGACAGAAGATAGCCCTATATACCAAGTCTATATTATGGCAAGAACAGCTCAAATAAGCAAAGAGAAACGACAGTCCATCATTACTTTAAGACATGAAGGTCAGTCAATATGGGACATTTCAAGAACTTTGAACGTTTCTTCAAGTGCAGTCGCAAAAACCATCAAGTGCCATGATGAAACTGGCTCTCATGAGGACCGCCACAGGAATGGAAGACCCAGAGTTACCTCTGCTGCAGAGGATAAGTTCATTAGAGTTACCAGCCTCAGAAATTGCTGCCCAAATAAATGCTTCACAGAGTTCCAGTAATGACACATCTAAACATCAACTGTTCAGAGGAGACTGTGTGAATCAGGCCTTCATGGTTGAATTGCTGGAAAGAAACCACTACTAAAGGACACCAATAAGAAGAAGAGACTTGCTTGGGCCAAGAAACACGAGTAATGGACATTAGACCGCTGGAAATGTGTCCTTTGTTCTGGAGTCAAAATGTGAGATTTTTGGTTTCAACCGCTGTATCTTTGTGAGACGCGGTGTGGGTGAACGGATGATCTCCGCATGTGTATTTCCTACCATAAAGCATGGAGGAGGTGTTATGGTGTGGGGGTGCTTTGCTGGTGACACTGTCTGTGATTTATTTAGAATTCAAGGCACACTTAACCAGCATGGCTACCACAGCATTCTGCAGTGGTACGTCAGTCTCACTAAGCCCAAACCAGATTGGATATCATTTGTTTTTCAACAGGTCAATGACCCAACACACCTCCAGGCTGTGTAAGGGCTATTTTACCAAGAAGGAGAGTGATGGAGTGCTGCATCAGATGACCTGGCCTCCACAATCCCCCGACCTCAACCAAATTGAGATGGTTTGGGATGAGTCGGACCGTGGAGTGAAGGAAAGGCAGCCAACAAGTGCTCAGCATATGTAGGAACTCCTTCAAGACTGTTGGAAAAGCATTCCAGGTGAAGCTGGTTGAGAGAATGCCAATAGTGTGCAAAGCTGTCATCAAGGCAACGGGTGGCTATTTGAAGAATCTCAAAAAATATATATATTTTGATTTGTTTAACACTTTTTTGGTTACTACATGATTCCATATGTGTTATTTCATAGTTTTGATGTCTTCACTACTATTGTACAATGTAGAAAATAGTAAAAAAGAAAGAAAAACCCTTGAATGAGTAGGTGTTCTAAAACTTTTGACCGGTGGTGTATATGTGTCATTAGTATCTAAAAGCATAATTGAGAAATCATTAATCAAAGTTGACCTATTTATGACATTTTGGCCTTACCCAGGCCTCCTTTATGTTTTATCTGTAGGTGCTACAAAGCAAACATTTGTGTCATATGAAGCTTTACCGCTTGCTCTGTAATATGAGTAGTATTTTGATTTCAATAACCATTTTCTTACATTAATTTAGTAATATTGAAAAATATAAACATGAATATTGAAAGAATACCATTTTTGATTTGGCTACTTTATTTATATATATATATATATATATATATATATGTGTGTGTAGTTAAATATAATATACTCTAGGGGCATATCAAAGTTCCAGAGTGCAATGATGCAAGTAAAAGGAGGTCTGTGATTGGTTACATTGCCTACTATGCCAATTTCTCTGTATAAAATGGGCCATTACTTTAAAACTAGCAGAGATCCCACACTGGAACTTTGATATGCCCTTAGAGTATATTATGTTCAACAATATATTGAAAAATGGGCCTAATAAAAAATAAAAATAATATTCATGATTATATGTGTTTATATTCATTAAATTAATGTAAGAAAATTGTTATTGAAATGAAAACACTCATGTTTCAGAGCAAGCGGTAAATATTCTTATGACACACATTTTTACTTTGTAGCACCTACATATGAAACATTATGGAGTCTTAAAGGAGGCCTGCCTGGGTAAGGCTAAAATGTCATAAATATGCCAACTTTGATTAATTATTTCTAAATTATGCTTTTAGAATAAATGTCATGAAAATCATGATTTTTTTTTTGTTCTGGTTTCGTGAGGAATCAGCCCAAAGATATTTGGTGTCCTAAACAGTAAAGCCCTTTCCTCCAGCACAGTGAAAACATATTAGCTAGGTATGTTCCCACACATGGGGAAAGCGTAAAATCTTAAACTGATTGAAGTGTTTCCATTATCCATTTAGGCCTCCCACCTATCTGTTTCATGTCTCAGGTAGCCTGCAAAAGCCAGCATGGCTACAATGCAAGAATTGACTAATATTGCCATATTCTAATAATTATCATGTGCCAACGTATCGCCACGGTGAAACTTGCACTCCTGTAGCCTAGATCTGAAATAATTGGATAGTGAAGCTTGTATCCAGCCAAGCGGAAAAGCACGGCGAAGCAATTCAGACTATCCTTGTCCCGCAAAGAAACATTATTTTTTATAGTTGAAAAATAGATGTAGCAACCAGTAGGAGTGGAGCTTTATAGTAACGTGATGACATGACGTACCTTGCAAATTATTCGGCAATCATATTTTCTTTCTTCTATACACTGTTTCCATCATTTTTCGCAATAAAGAAAGTTATACAAAAGAGAGACATTTTTTGTCGATCTTTAGAACATTTCTCCTATAGCTGCCGTTTCCATTTTTGTTGTTGTTGCGACATTGCTTTTGTCAATAAACCTGGGTCAATGAAAACCGGCCTAATGACACCTGATGCCTCACACTGACCACTATGGTCATGTTTTGGTTAGGACACTATGGTCATGTTTTGGTTAGGACACTATGGTCATGTTTTGGTTAGGAGTCTGGACACTACGGCCATGTTGTGGTTAGGTTGGTTTCTAAATTTCCTGGTTTGCTCTTTTTGATGTGTTATCTGATGAAATGGACTGACTATTAAGAGTAACTGGCTACATTAAAGGCAAATTATGTCTCGCTGACATAGAAATTAGATTAAAAGTAGGCTGAGCATAACCAGAGCCTGTTATGTACTGTATGGGGAACACTTTATAAAGTGAAGAGTTGTTGAATTTATCAGTCCTTCATAGCTAATAGTAGACAGGATGCCAATGTCGTCTTATTTCCTTCTCCCCTCCTTTTATAGCTCCAATCTGTTTAGTCAATGATTTAAGGGACCTGGGCTCATTGATGTTTGAACCATAGAGATAGATAGAGGACTTTAGTACCTAAAATCCTGTTTTAGCATGGGCAGCGCCGTTGAGGACTTTCACAATTTTTAAGTTGTCAACTGGGTGGGACTTCCTATGGGTTAAGGAAGGATCATATAATTCCATCCAGGTCACCAGGAGGGATTAGCCAATTAATTATACTAGTGAGGAAACCAGTGGAGGCTGCTGAGGGGAGGACAGCTCATAATAATGACTGGGACGGCACCAATGGAATGGCATCAAACATTTGGAAACCAATTGTTGGATGTATTTGATAATGTTCCGCTCCAGCCATTACCACGAGCCCGTTCTCCCCAATTAAGGTGCCACCAACCTCCTGTGGAGGAAACATTCCATAACTGCAGGTCACAGACGCCACAATGGGACAGGTACAATGATGTGATGTCAATCTAAGTCTATGGGTTGAGCCTTGTCAAAACTATGGGCACAATGTATTGTTGTTGGCATGTACTAGTAAAAACTCCAACTATGTATCAGAGGACCATTCAATTAATAACATTCTTAGGTACAAACTTGGTTGATTTAACAGTTGGACTTTGAAGTGCTCAATGTAACGTTAACACTACAAGACCGTTTAACTTATTATGAAATTACAAAAAGCTTTGCTAAATTTGATGAATGAGGTTGAAAAGTAGATTTAAAGGAAAATGTATGTATTATGTTATACACTTGTGTGTGTTTGCAAGCTAATTCCTAGAAGCAATACAAATATGACTGCAGTTGAGTACACTGATTAACTTAAATCGCCATTTCTAATTGTTCTTTTTTTACACGTCTGTAGTGCCATACACCTCATCAGCAAGCTATTTTATTTTCCCATTGCTACTATACTGACACACTGAAAGTTACATGGCTTACAGGCTTATTTTTATTTATTTATTCTACCGACTTTCTTAAAAATGTAAGCTATAATTGAGTTCTTGGCCCACTTGAATGCTTCTCTCTCTGACACTACAAAATTAAACGTTTGCTTCGCTCCACTGCAAAATAGAACACTAGTTATGATTCCACAGGCAGTAGACGGAAACTCAGTGGTTCTGCTGATAAAAGGTGTCACATCCTCTCCACCAACATCCCTCAACATGGGTCGTTTGTGTGGGCTAGACCGTACACTTCTCTCCTTAT
This sequence comes from Coregonus clupeaformis, assembly GCF_020615455.1. Taxonomy (NCBI): domain Eukaryota; kingdom Metazoa; phylum Chordata; class Actinopteri; order Salmoniformes; family Salmonidae; genus Coregonus; species Coregonus clupeaformis. The sequence goes on along the minus strand of NC_059218.1, from coordinate 20,689,167 downwards.
CAGCCCTGCAAGGAAATGGCTTGTAAAGGTGTTGCTACCTGTTAGGTTTTTGTCAACACTCTTGTAACAAGATTGCAGTCATCTTGGCACACAATTTCACACATCTTTTATTGTCTTGTTTATTTAAATTCCAAAGCCGAATTATAGCCAAGGTTCAATGTTGTGACATCAGGTGAGTAATGTTGACTCTCCTTTTTCTAAACATATTTTCTCCCCAATTTCGTGATATCCAATTGATAGTTACAGTCTTGTCCCATCGCTGCAACTCCCGTACGGACTCGGAGAGGAGAAGGTCGAGAGCCATGCGTCCTCCGAAACACGACCCTGCCAAGCCACACTGCTTCTTGACACACTGCTCGCTTAACCCGGAAGCCAGCCGCACCAATGTGTCGGAGGAAACGCCATACAACTGGCGACTGTGTCAGCGTGCATGCGCCCGGCCCACCACAGGAGTCGATTTGTGTGTGTGAGTGAGTGCGTGCGTATGTTCATGCAAGTAGAAAAAACATGTTGACTCACCCTACTTATAGAGAATGCCATCCGCCTCTCTTTCATGTTGATGAAACAGTCTATGACTCTGTCATACAGTACACACTTTTATTTTTTGTTGTCCTAGGCTTCCTGGCTAAAATCCTTGCTCGCTAGCCTAATTTCCTTTCATGGGCAACATTAGCTAGTTAACATTAGCCTTACATCTAGCTACATATTGAACTTTCATCCTCTCAGTCCAGGGGCACAATGTATGAATTTATGGTTGGATCAGAATCGCTGTTATAATCATTGGCCGGTACGGAGAATTAAGTAAAACCACAAGTCCAAATCCCTATCTCCATGGCTAATTTAGGAAAGGGCCAATTTTAGCTAGCTAGCCACCAGAGGACAACAACACAACGAGATGCAACAATTCAAGTTGTTTCTGTCAATGAAGTATTTCTCTTGATTCGATGTGATAGGAGAGAAGCCAAATCCAAACTGGCTTCCCTTAACATTTTTCTTTGGTGTGCTAGGACCATTCACAGTTGAGCTCACTCAGTTTAGCTCAACACTGATAGGCTATTCTTTTTTTTATCAAGGGAGGCAAAATGCTCGCTGGCTTCCCTTGCATTCAATGCTATGGGCGGCAACAATGTCATACTCTTTATGACCAGACAGCATCAGATAGATGGCCTACACATACAGAGATAGAGGGGCGCTGTTTCGCTCGCTCGAATGCTTTCTCCGGTGAGATACAATCAGCCTCTTGCGAATTTAAGGAAAATTATGAAAACATTTTTTAAATATCTTGGTTAATGTTTTGGGGAAGCCTGGCTTCCCTTGGCATCCATTAATACACACCACTGAGACCACCATAGTCCCTGTGCCCAAGAACGCCAAGGTAACCTGTCTAAATGACTACAGCTGTAGCCATGACATGCTTTGAAAGTCTGGTCATGGCTCACGTCAACACCATCATCCCAGACACCCTGGACCCACTCCGATTTGCATAACGCCCCAACAGATACACAGATTACGCAATCTCTATTGCATTGCACACTGCCCTTTCCCACCTGGACAAAAGGAACACCTACATGGGTCAATGAATCCCTGCCTGGGGGCGGCCCAACCAAGATCCAGTTGCAGAGGGAGGTGTTTAATCCCAGGGTCCTTAGTTTAGTGATGAGCTTCTATGGTGTTAAATGCTGAGCTGTAGTCAATGAACAGCATTGCCACCCAAGTCATAGACCGTTCTCTCTGCTACCACACGGCAAGCAGTACTGATGCACCAAGTCTGGAACCAACAGGACCCTGCACAGCTTCTACCCCCAAGCCATAAGACTGCTAAATAGTTAGTTCAATAGTTAACTAATAGCTACCTGGACTATCTGAATTGACCCTTTTTGCACCAACTCTTTTGACTCTTCACATACGCTGCTGTTAGGCCTACTGTTTATTATCTATCGTGTTGCCTAGTCACTTTATCCCTACCTATACACTACCGTTCAAAAGTTTGGGGTCACTTAGAAATGTCCTTGTTTTCAAAAGAAAAGCACATTTTTTGTCCATTAAAATAACATCAAATTCATCAGAAATACAGTGTAGACATTGTTAATGTTGTAAATGGCTATTGTAGCTGGAAACGGCTGATTTTCAATGGAATATCTACATAGGCATACAGAGGCCCATTATCAGCAACCATCAGTCTTGTGTTCCAATGGCACGTTGTGTTTGCTAATCCAAGTTTATCATTTTAAAAGGCTAATTGATCATTAGAAAACCCTTTTGCAATTATGTTAGCACAGCTGAAAACTGTTGTGCTGATTAAAGAAGCAATAAAACTAGCTTTCTTGAGTCTAGTTGAGATCTGGAGCATCAGCAATTGTGGGTTCGATTACAGGCTCAAAATTGCCAGAAACGTCAGTCTATTCTTGTTCTGAGAAATGGAGGCTATTCCATGCGAGAAATTGCCAAGAAACTGAAGATCTCGTACAACGCTGTGTACTACTCCCTTCACAGAACAGCGCAAACTGGCTCTAACCAGAATAGAAAGAGGAGTGGGAGGCCCCGGTGCACAACTGAGCAAGAGGACAAATACATTACAGTGTCTAGTTTGAGAAACAGACGCCTCACAGGTCCTCAACTGGCAGCTTCATTAAATAGGACCCACAAAACACCAGTCTCAACGTCAACAGTGAAGAGGCGACTCCGGGATGTTGACCTTCTAGGCATAGTTGCAAAGAAAAAGCCATATCTCATACTGGCCAATAAATATAAAAGATTAAGATGGGCAAAAGAACACAGACACTGGACAGAGGAAGATTGGGAAAAAGTGTTTTGGACAGACTAATCGAAGTTTGAGGTGTTCGGATCACAAAGAAGAACATTTGTGAGATGCAGACCAAATGAAAAGATGCTGGAGGAGTGCTTGATGCCATCTGTCAAGCATGGTGGAGGCAATGTGATGGTCTGGGGGTGCTTTGGTGGTGGTAAAGTGGGATATTTGTACAGGGTAAAAGGGATCTTGAAGAAGGAAGGCTATCACTCCATTTTGCAACGCCATGCCATAGCCAGTGGACAGCACTTGATTGGAGCCAATTTCCTCCTACAACAGGACAATGGCCCAAAGCACAGCTCCAAACTATACAATAACTATTTAGGGAAGAAGCAGTCAGCTGGTATTCTGTCTATAATGGAGTGGCCAGCACAGTCACCGGATCTCAACCCTATTGAGCTGTTGTGGGAGCAGCTTGACTTTAAGGTACATAAGAAGTGCCCATCAAGCCAATCCAATTTGTGGGAGGTGCTTCAGGAAGCATGGGGTGAAATCTCTTCAGATTACCTCAACAAATTGACAACTAGAATGCCAAAGGTCTGCAAGGCTGTAATTGCTGCAAATGGAGGAGTCTTTGACAAAAGCAAAGTTTGAAGGACACAATTATTATTTCAATTAAAAATCATTATTTCAATGACTACATTTCCTATTCATTTTGCTATATTCCCTATTCAAATGTATTTCATGTATGTTTTCATGGAAAACAAGGACATTTCTAAGTGACCCCAAACTTTTGAACGATAGTGTATGTACATACAGTATCTACCTCAATTACCTCATGGGTTTGGTACTGGTACCCCGTGTATATAGCCAAATTGTGTTGCTAATTGTGTATTTATTCCTCGTGTTATTCTTTTTCTATTCTTTATCTTTTTTTCTTCTGCATTGTTGGGAATGGCCCATAAGTAAACATTTCTCTGTTAGTCTACACCTGTTGTTTACGAAGCATGTGACAAATAAAGAAATTGATCGATTGATTGATCTCTGGACCTCAGTGAGCTGGTACCCCACAACTGTTATAGATTAACCCTGCCATGGTAAAGGGGTAGATTAGTGGTCATATGCCAGGTTTGTACTATTAGATAGATTAGTGGTCATATGCCGGTTGTACAGTAACAATTAATAGATTTTACCATGGTCTAATTTTAGCAACAGATTAGTAGAATGGGGATTGACGTTTATCCCAATTGCAATGCTTTTCAGCCACGATAAACCTCAACATGTATCAATGTAATCTGCTCATCATTGAAACTGATCCAGGTACAGCTATTCTGAAGCAAATGCACAATCATAACAGACCAATAGTTACATCACACACACACATAGTTGAGCTACCTAAATCCCACCTCCTCTTAACGACCTGGAAGAAAGTAATGTTTTGCATGTCTTCAGAACGGCGCACGCATTGATCAGAGCATAAAACCGCGTTTTCCTGTTCTAGCTTCTGAGCGCATCAAGACCGAAACCTCTCCAACAGGCTGAACATCTACATAATTTACAGTCATATCTTCCTATACACAAACTTTAACATTTGGAAAAAGCATGGATTATGTGAAGACTATGAATACGCTTGTAACCTATGGAGAGAAGGCTTGAACATATTTTGTGTATTTGTGTCACTGTATGACATAACAAGACAAAAAGGCAAGTATTGTTTTTATTTTTTACTCTCACTGTATGGTTAATCATTAAGGGTAATCGGAATAACTATTGGTCGAAAAGGATCCAAATGTCCCAAATCTCAAAGTGGCTCTTAATTTAATTAAGGTGAAACATAAGTGTCTAAATTGTGAAATGTTCGAGTTTCTTTTTGTGTCAATTTATTTCGGTTTATACACAATAGTTTTGGTGATTTAATTCACTTGTTCCCTCATTAAATTAGTCATCAAAATTGAAACTGAAAGAAAATAGGGCTACAATAAGCTTCATAACGCAATTACTACCTATAGTATACTGACTTAATCAACAGACCTACTCCTTGCAGTCTTCCAGAATTGACCCCAACCCTGCTAAGTATCAATATAGAAATAAGTTGATTATGTAAACATATTGGAAAACTTTATACTGAGAATGAATATAATCAGCATCACCTGGATATAGTGCAGATGCTGATTGGTCACTTGTTTTGGGCTATGTAGTCTCCACTCTAGATTACAACCTCAAAGACCTATTCCACTGCAAGCTCTCTGTTACATCAACCATAAATTACCCTCACTGTTACATCAACCATAAATTAACCTGGCATAGTTTCCTTGGCTTTGAGCTGTGTTTATGTCTCTATTGCTATCTGTGTCTGCATTTCAAGACATAGATGTAGTCAAGCCCTAATTCTCCTTACATCAACAATTCACATAGTGGTATGGCCAACAGCAACATTCCTGTTATTAGTTTTCACTCTTGTCTGTGGTGGTCTTCTCCACAACTGGTCCTTTGATTGACAGGTCTGCAATACAGTCCTTCCAAAGAATGTGCAAAGCTTATCACATCCTTCAAGGCGCACACATGCACGCACACACACACACACACACACATTAATGCTGGCTTACACACTATACATTGTACACTGACTCATAGATTACAGTACACATATGTGCACGCTTAGAAAAAAGGTGTTATGTAGAACCTAAAAGAGTTCTTCGGCTGTCCACAAAGGAGAACCCTTTGAAGAACCCTTTTTGGTTCCAGGTAGAACCCTTTTGGGTTTCATGTAAAAATAAAAAAAACTTTCCACAGAGGGTTCTACATTCAACCCAAAAGGGTTCTACCTGGAACCAAAAAGGGTTCTACCTGGAACCAAAAAAGGTTATCATATGGGGACAGCCGAATAACCCTTTTGGAACCATTTTTTCTAAGAGTGTACAAGCAAACAAACTGAGAAAAGTAGCCCCATTTAAATTCCTGCATCACCTTTATCATATAACACATTAATGATCCACGTAAAGCCAGTGAAGCCAGGCACATAGCTTATTCCTGCCACCAAACCCAGGTTCGTCCGTCGGACTGCCAGATGGTGAAGCGTGATTAATCACTGCAGAGAACATGTTTCCACTGCTCCAGAGTCCAATGGCGGCGAGCTTTACACCACTCCAGCCGACGCTTGCCATTGCGCATGGTGATCTTAGGCTTGTGTGCTGCTGCTTGGCCATGGAACCCCATTTCATGAAGCTCCCAACAAACAGTTATTGTGCTGACGTTGCTTCCAGAGGCAGTTTGGAACTCGGTATTGAGTGTTGCAACCGAGGACAGAAGATTTTTACGCGCTACGCACTTCAGCACTCAGCGGTCCCATTCTGTGAGCTTGTGTGGCCTACCACTTTGTGGCTGAGCCGTTGTTGCTCCTAGACGTTTCCACTTCACAATAACTGCACTTACAGTTGACCGGGGCAGCTCTAGCAGGGCAGAAATTTGACAAACTGACTTGTTGGAAAGGTGGCATCCTATGACGGTGCCACGTTGAAGGTCACTGAGCTCTTCAGTATGGCCATTCTACTGCCAATGTTTGTCTATGGAGATTGCATGGCTGTGTGCTCGATTTAATACACCTGTCAGCAACGGGAGTGGCTGAAATAGCCGAATCCACTAATTTGAAGGGGTGTCCACATACCTTTGTATATATAGTGTATGTGGATAAATGTCTGTCATGTTGCCTAAATATGTATGTACAAAACATTATGCACACCTACTCTTATCATGACATAGACTGACCAGGTGAATCCAGGTAAAGGCTATTATCCCTTATTGATGTCACTTGTTAAATCCACTTCAATCAGTGTAGATGAAGGGTAGGAGACTTAAGCCTTGAGACAATTATGACATTTTATTTTATTTAACCTTTATTTAACTAGGCAAGTCAGTTAAGAACAAATTCTTATTTACAATGATGGCCTACCAAGAGGCAAAAGGCCTCCTGCGGGGATGGGGGCTGGGATTAAAAATACCATTAAAATATAGGACAAAACACACATCACGACAAGAGAGACACCACAACACTACATAAAGAGAGAGCTAAGACAACAACATAGCATGGCAGCAACACATGACAACACACATGGATTGTGTATGTGTGCCATTCAGAGGGTGAATGGGCAAGACAAAATATTTAAGTGCCTTTGAACGGGGTATGGTAGTAGGTGCCAGGCGCACCAATTTGTGTCAAGAACTGCAACGCTGCTGGGTTTTTCACTCTCAACTGTTTCCCATGTGTATCAAGAACGGTCCACCCAGAGGACATTCAGCCAACTTGACACAACTGTGGGAAGCATTGGAGTAAACATGGGCCAGCATCTCTGTTGAACGCTTTCAACACCTTGTAGAGTCCATGCCCTGATGAATTGAGGCTGTTCTGAGGGTAAAAGGGGGTGCAACTCAATATTAGGAAGGTGTAGGACATGCACTTTGCCTTCAAACCCCACTAATTGCCCTTAGTCCACTTCAGCAGGAAGAGCCCATGTTATGATGTGTCATTGTAGTTGAAAAGACCAGGTTGTGGAAATGTCAGCTTCCATTTATCAGCTTCCATGATCTGCTTGTCTGTCTGCCCACTAACCTACTCTCGAGGAATTATTTCCCGGACCAGCACCCCTATTACGACCCTTTGCCCCCCTCTCCCTAGATTCCACTGTCCTGATATCACTCCAGAGGGGCTCTGGGGGTTGCAGGGTGAGGGAGGGGGTGAGGGGTAACAGATGGCCTCTTTGACCCTCTGGGCCAGGATTAAAGAGCAGTCACCTTGTCTCTCTGATTGAAGGCAATTTTTTTGAGGTATTCGCTCTGCCACGTTCTCAGACATGGCTGCCAACACAGAGTTCCGTGGGTTCCAGGGGAACGAGCTGTCTATCCTTTGTCTAAACTTGATAGCCAAGAGGGTTCCCAAGAGGGTTGATAGCCAAAAGGATATCCAAGAGGATAGCCAAGAGGGACTGATAACAACTAGCTACTTACTATAAACAGAAGAAAGAAACAGACCCCTGCATATTATCAGCAAGGGAACAGCAGTGTTTTCACATTAGGAATGCTTCCTCTCAAACCACGTCATACTTTCCCTCTGTCTACTGTTCTGTCATTATACTGAACATTCAAGTGGTAATATCCATTTATACAGATCCAGAGGTGTATATTCGTTCAGAACTGTTCTTTTGAAATATTGTACAATTTTCCTGACCTCAATCATCAAGGTTTGTATAAGGCTATTGAAGTGAGGCTGATACGCAGTAATATCTGGCACTGTCCTTGCTCCCCTGGGTCTGTGGAACCAATTCAACTCAATAGACTAGCCCACATTTAAATCTCTCTTTGTTAAGGGTTTTGAACTGGCAACAGGAAGGAAAGGGGGATACCTAGTCAGTTGTACAACTGAATGTATCTTCTGCATTTAACCCAACCTCTCTGAATCAGAGCAGTGCGGGGGGCTGCCTTAATCAACATCAGCGCCCAGGGGCAGAACTACAGATTTTGACCTTGGGGATTCGATCCAGCAACCATTCAGTTATTGGCCCAACGCTCCTACCCGCCAGGCTACCAATTGCTTTAGATTTAGGATAACCTGACGGACTATAGTAAATGCTTTGGAGAAGACGACCACACCTTGAATAGAATAAGTACAGCCATGTTAATGATTACAATAGAAACACTGCTCTAAATATCTGTTCTAATAATAGTACTAGCTGTGTTGCTATAATTCATACAGATATGCTCTTGTCATAAATCTTGGAGAATAGAAAAGAAAGATGATGTGTGAGCTTTTTGGGGGAGGGAAGCTGTCCTAAATTAAAATCAGTATTGTTGGACTGTCTGCTTTGGCCTGTGTGGAAACCAGAGCTGCTGGCTTTGGAAGACAGATTGCTGTTGTGACCTGGTGTGTGCTGGTTGACCTGCAGCCTGCTTGTACAGGGACTTGTAATTGTTTTCTCTCTCGCTCTCTCTCTCTCACACTCTCTCTCTCTCCTCTCTCTCTCTTTTTCTGTCTCCGCAGGACACTGATCTTCATGTGACAGTGGGTTGGCAATGGCAACACTCCGGCCCCTCCCAGTGTCCAGCCCCTGAGGAGGTTGCTGAGGTTAGCAACAGAAAGCACGATTGGACAGAAGAAGTGGAAGAAGGAGAGAACCAAACAACCTTCTGTAGAGTGACAATACATTAGAGTGAACCTGAACTCACTTCTTCATTTGCTCTGTAGTTGGCAGTGGGACCATTTCCTGGGCATCGGGTATATAAACAGGAAGTGGTTAGTGGTGGTGGGGCCTGCTAATAATTAAAGGGATAGGCTTGCTGGTGGAGGGGGAGTGTCTGCACGTGTAGCGATGCGTGTAGAGACGAGGAGGCCCCTTCCCTGCTACCTGACGCGGACTCTGGCTGTGACCTTCAACGTGCCCCCGGCCCCACCATGCTGAACAATGCCTCCCTGGTCTACATCGCCCTGGAGCTGGTCATAGCCTGTCTGGCCGTGACCGGTAACATACTGGTCTGCTGGGCCGTGTGCCTCAACAGCACCTTGCAGAGCATCACCAACTACTTTGTGGTGTCCCTGGCGGTGGCAGATATCGCTGTGGGCTTGCTGGCCATCCCCTTCGCCATCACCATCAGCACGGGCTTCTGTGCCAACTTCCATGGCTGCCTGTTCATCGCCTGCTTCGTGCTGGTGCTCACCCAGAGCTCCATCTTCAGCCTGCTGGCCATCGCTGTGGACCGCTACATCGCCATCAAGAGTCCCCTCAGGTGATGCCCTTAGCAGGGGAGGAGAGGGAGGGGAGTGTGTGGGGGGAGGTGGGGGGGGGGGGGTTGTTTGGGGACTGGGCTGAGTATGAAACATAAACAGGTATCATCGATGTTTAATATGTTGTTTTATTTACAGAACACCAAAGGCAGATCCTCTGGCCTGTTAGAGCTTGGCTGTGATCTAAGTGACGCACAACAAAATGCATTTGTGTATCAAAACACATTGAATTATAGCGAGGTTATTCGATTAGGGCAGACTGAGGTAAATGTCTCCACAGGCTTCATTGGGTTAGTGTTTGTGTGTTGTTGGAAGGATTAAAACGGCTAAAGGCTTTGATCATTATCATCCTGGTAAATCAACACAAAGGGAGAGCGGTGAGGTGGCAGGCCCAGGCACTGTATCGATAGACAGGCCTGTGTTCTCACCTTAAACAGCCCTGGATCCCCCTAGCAGAAACGTGCATACGCTCACGTAGCCTCTCCGTCAGTGTGACGGAGGTGGACACCAGAGCATTGTCATCCCTCCTCTTAAATGTATAGTCAGTTTCCCCAAAGAATGTAGGGAAAATAGTTCATTTCCTTACAATTAAATGTACATTTATAGTCTTTTGAGTCTTTCCTTTAATAGCAAAATGGAGATTGTTTATAGATAACAATAACTGTTTTTGTCTGTGAGGAATAAACTATATTTATGTGGTTGTCAAGTAGGGTTAGATGAGTTGATAATTTTGACAATTATTTGTTGTCTTTATTTGTTATGTCTTTATGTGTTGTATGTGGAATGTCCCACGTGCCTCTTCAATTCTATACCGGTCTGTGACTGTGTAGCAGATGGGGATCTGTCAAACTCACTCCTCAGCCTGAATTTTGTCTCCACTTGCGCTGCCGAATAGCTAGTTTTTCAGTGGTGTAACTGGGCGCTTCAGGAGGGTTGTCACGTGTGTTTACAAGGCAGAAGTCCTGGGTTGGAGCCTCCGTATGAGCTGAATCAGTAGGAAGCGGTTCTCGCTAAGCAAGCAGCATGAAGTCCTTTACAACTGCAATGACCCTACAATGTTGACTAACAGCCAAGTTAGGACTAAAAGTACTTTATCTTTGAGAGAGAATGTGACAAAAACGTTTTACGGTCGCTGAACCCAGAGCCTGTCAAGAGTGCTTCTGGCACTATTTGGTTTACAGAGAGAGAGAGAGAGAGAGAGAGAGAGAGAGAGCTTGGTGTTTTTCTGTTTTCCAGCTCTCAGTCAGGGTGTGATGGCAGGTAGATAATCCTGCCTGTTATCTGCTCAACACCAGTCATTAGGAACATTAACTGCAACAAATTGCCCGCAATAAAAGTCTAGATAGCTAGTTTATTAGGATGCTATGTAATGTTAGGTTAATAAGGCACTCAAGCTTGCATAAGGGACAAATATGTAACTTTGAACATATGTTAAGGGTTAAGGGTTATTTCCTGCCATTCTATAAAAATATAAATAAATTAACTAAACAACAACTTGTTTTAAATAGGCTATGTCACACTTACAGGCACCATAATTTCTCCCCGTGGGCATATAATATTATAACAACGCAGACTATGGAGGTTTTTATGCACATCCAAAACGGGACCGGCATGGCTAAAATAATGTGGGCTTGCCTACAATGCATAGATAAAAAGGGAATGTCAGCTCACTGTTTTACTCCTCTCAAACTTTATATTTTAATAAAGCTTTGGTGATTAAGATTTATTTCCAAGCGGTCTCAGGAGCCAAACCCTTTATAGACAGTCTTGACTACTTCGCTATTGCATTGGGCAGACAAAGAAAAGCCTTAATTGAGAGGGGGGAGGCTTTGCTTGGATTCTAATCAAATAAAACGAAATGGGAAAAAACTTTCGTTTTTATGTTTCTAAATACGAAGTATACAGGCACCAAAAGCACATTAGGCTACTGTTCCATACGCATATGCCCAGTGTGCGTCACAGCTGGATAGGCTGTTTCCGTTGTCAAAATTAATTCCATAACCAACTGTGTTACCGCTAAAACCAGCTTTTGGTTGGTCTTAAATATCGCCACCCCCATAACCACAAACAACAGGGTGCTGTGCCTGTGGCGCTGCCCTTTGAGATTTCCACCCTGTTGTACATTATGAACTCTGGTTTAGACATGGCCAATGGAAGAATACAGACAGCTAAACTTGATAATAGCCTGATACTTTGTTCATGACGACAACACTGATTTCCATTTGTCTAATGTCTGAGGCAGAAACAAGCAAAGCCAAGAAGGGTTACATCAGAGTATAGATAAGCTTTTGTGCAATGTTCCCTAAATCACAATACAGGTAGGAAATGCTTTATTAAGTCTACATATGGTGATATCCACTGCTCCATCTCCTAGTATGGCAGGACTGGTCGAGTCTGTCAAACAATGGACTAATTTCCCAAGAGGTTACTGCTATATATGCAGATACTAGTATGTTCTCGGGATAAAGGATTTTTATCCTCTTAAGCCTGTCCCATACATTCTTTAAGCTCTCTGATTACAGGAAGTAGAAGTCATTGGTTGGGTCCAGGAAAGGTGAACATGCTTTGTTATTGAGTTTGACTGGGAATGTCTGGGCTTGAATAAAGGAACATTTCTGTGTCATGTAACAATATAAAATGGCTATCTTAATTCCTCTCGTGTTTTCATGTGATCCTTTAGGTATAACAGTCTTGTGACGGCTGGGAGAGCGAAGGGCATCATCACAGTGTGCTGGGTTCTCTCTGTGGGCATCGGCCTCACGCCCATGCTGGGCTGGAACATTGGTGTCAATGTCACCAACAGCAGCTCGTGCCCCAAGGGCATGACAGAGTGCCTGTTCGAGGGTGTGGTCACCCTGGACTACATGGTCTACTTCAACTTCTTTGGCTGTGTGCTGGTGCCCCTGCTGGCCATGCTGGCCATCTACGCCCGCATCTTCATGGCAGCGCGACGCCAGCTGAGACTGATGGACCTGAAGCTGGCTCACATGCACGCCCCTGGGGCAGGCTCGTCATCCACATCGTCCCGCTCCACCCTGCAGAAGGAGGTCCACGCAGCCAAGTCTCTGGCCATCATCGTGGGGCTGTTTGCCCTCTGCTGGCTGCCCCTGCACATCATCAACTGCTTCAACCTATTCTGCCAGGACTGTGGTCGCCCGCACATCTGGGTGATGAACATCTCCATCATCCTGTCCCACGCCAATTCCGTGGTCAACCCCTTCATCTACGCATACCGCATCCGGGAGTTCCGCCACACCTTCCGCAGGATCCTGCAACAGCACATTTTGGGGCACCAGGAGGGGCATCGAGCTGGGGGAGGGGGTGGCAGAGGGCTGGGTGGCAGCAGCAGTATCATGCGTGCCTCTACTCGCATCAGCATGGTGGACAGCTTGTGTGGCACCATGGTGAACAGTTATGCCCTGGAGCCCTGCCCCAAACTCAGCCCCACTCGGTCCTCCATAGAGACCCATAGAGCTGGGAAAGAGGCTTACTCTGCCTCCTGCCAGTGGTCACCACCACGGTCAGACCCTTCACCAATCAGCTCCATCAAAAAAGAACACCACAAAGGGGATGCCCCAGTGTCTCCCAAGCAGCAGCAATGCAACATGGGATGTGAGGTCCAAAGTGGGGTTGAGACTACAACAGAGTTGATGGAGGTGAAGGACAGTGGGAACATATCCTTTGTGCACATCAGGCCTCTGTCCCCCACACTAACCAGCCCTAACCACACAGTAGAACTCACTGAGGTGTCATGACATAGTTATCCCCATGATGGACAAGTTACTGATACCCCAACGTACATCATCAACTAGGAGGGGGAGAAATGAGGGACCAGGCTAAAAGCATGTTCCCTTCAACTGTAAAATAAATTCTACCCAAATATTGGAAATGTTTGCACTGACTAGAAATAGCTTTTCTTTTTTTTAGGGGGGAGACTTCTTAGCCTTAAAGGGCAACAACAAACTGGTATTAAATTACGCCCAGCCATTGAGCTTTTTTCTTTCTTCAAATGATTGTGTCTGTTGTTCTTGTTTACTTATCACATAACTGTTATTGGTGGACACATTTTGTATACATTATCTCTGAGGCTCTTTACTGTAGGCTAACAGTCTTTCAGAATTGAAAATGTATGACATTATAAATGAATGTACTCGTCTACTGAACACCTGTCGTATGCTGACAGATTATGACCGAAACCATATTGACCCTGGCCACTGTGCAATACTGTATGACTCAATATTCGGTATTGCTGGCCAACCACTACTGAGGTAATGTAACTACTGTATGTCAGTGTGAGACTTTATGCTCTCCCTTTTGCAATGAAGTATTCCTCCAATTGTGACATATCATGTTTTCAAATGCTGGTCCCTTGTGTGATTACTTGTCAGATTATTAAAAGTCCTAAATAAGCTCTATTATCACTGTGTGTTGTTTTTTTAAAGTGAGTCCTGGTGGGGAGAGTATAACATACAGCAAGTCACATATCACTAGAATGTGATGATGCTCTACACTCTTAGAAAAAAGGGTTCCAAAAGGGTTCTTCGCCTGTCCCCATAGAACTATTTTTGTTTCCAGGTAGAACCCGTTTTGTTTCCAGGTAGAACCCTTTTGGGTTTATGTAGAACCGGTTCTACATAAACCCAAAAGGGTTCTACCTGGAAACAAAAAGGGTTCTACATAAACCCTTTTTTATGTAGAACCGGTTCTACTGGAACCGTTTCTACATAAACCCAAAACGGTTCTACCTGGAACCAAAAAAAAAGGGTTATTCAAAGGGTTATCCTATGGGGACAGCCGCTATAACTCTATTAGGTTCTAGATAGCACCTTTTTTTCTAAGATTGTAGAAGTCTAGTAATTTCTATTGAAAGCTATGACACTGCATCTGATTCAACAGTAAATCACTGCAGAAGTGAAAAGGGGGAAAATGTATAGTTCCATGTAGCCACCATATATAGCCTCTGGAACAATGAGTCTTGCTTATCTCACAGCCAAATATACTCTGTGTATATCTACTAAACGTATGAGGATGTAAAATCGATAACCTGGTCAAAAGTACCAGTCACCTGATACAAATCTATTGAGTAACATGATAAAAGTAATAATATTATTTCAGAGCCAGATCCCCCTACAAGCATTGCCAACAAGGCAAAACAAAGAAACACACAGGATTTTATCTCACTGCTCAAATAAAAGTGGGCACACCTTTAACCTCCCCACACACGCACACATACACTCACACGCTCACCAACTTGTGTGACTGTGTTTACAGAGTACTTGCTGACGCCAGTCACTGGGCCTAATGCAATGGAAATAATGAAGGTGCATTTGATGATGTCTTTTATTGTGCCATTATGCGTTCCCTTTCCTCATTAAAAAGCTCCTCCACTGTGGGAAAGACCAAGATCAAACAGCATTTTCTCCACAGCGCAATTGCATGATATGGAGGACGAATTCTCTCCATAAGTACTCCCAACTTAGTTAAAAAATATATGCATTGCATTTATTGAGCGTCCATCATAACATTATGCAGTGAATGAAAATGCAAGGTGGACATGAGCAAATTTCTCTTACAAATGTTTTGTGTTGTGTTACTGTGATAAACATGAGATAAAGGAAATATGAAAATGAGCTCTATAACCTACAGTCATTACTGTAACCATCATAAAATCCCTAATCAATCCCTGTGGTATGTTTTTGCCTTCTGAATGACATAATCAATCGTAGAGTAAGCATGGTAAAAGAAAGAAAGGTTTCAAGTGGAGGCCTTGGCGCCATGATGTCCTGCAAGAAAACAATGGCTCATTCAAGTGGGTTACGTTTACAGCGAGTAATATGGTAAATGTAACATACAGGGAGCCTGGCAATAGTATACAACATTTGTCTGGTGGGTGCCATCATAGACTATACAAATTGGTTGGGACATAATTAGCCTACCTGATTATCACTATGGTTATTGGTTTGTAAACATGCCATCACAAACCGTTACACGTGTCTCTGCACAATTCTCTCCACACATACTGTCAAAGGAGATGTGATGGCCTTGATGCTAATACTGTAAATAGGAAAGAGAGGACATGTACCCTCTGATGCATGTCTCTAGGCTATTGGCACTAACTAAATAAGTTTGCATTTAAGGTAACAGATGAACAGAGAAATGTGTAGATCAGGGTCCCTGGCAGGTTTATTTGAAGCTTAAATTGAGTTTTGGTCTGAAGCTGAGAGCAGGGCCGGTCCCATGCATAGGCGACATAAGCTGTCGCTTAGGGCCCCCAGCTGCTAGGGGGCCCCCAACCCTCCAAAATTAATATGTTTTTTTTTACTCAGTCGGGGTCTCAACTTACTGTTGGGTCATTTACATTTTAGTCATTTAGCAGACACTCTTATCCAGAGCGACTTACAGTTAGTGAATGCATATGTTTATTTTTTTCATACTGGCCCCCTGTGGGAAATGAACCCACAGCCCTGCCGGACAAACCCTCCCCTACCTTGGACAACGCTGGACCAATTGTGCGCCGCCCATGGGTCTCCCGGTTGCGGCCGGCTGCGACAGAGCCTGGACTCGAACCAGGATCTCTAGTGGCACAGCCTTAGACCACTGCGCCACTCGGGAGTCATTTCATGTCATTTCAGCAAGCCATGACACTCACCATCTCAGATTGTTCTGAAATCATTTCTGTAGTTAGAAACAGATAAGATTAGCATTCCTGCAGCATTATTTTGTTGAAATATAATTTGATCTCTGAGAAATTAAGCTAATTGATTGCACCCAAATTGGCCATTTTAATGTATAGGATTAATATAACAAATATAGTACCTAACATTTGATTTGGACCAAACTGTTTTCTAACCATGGGTAAGACATGAGGAATCCAAGGAAATTGTCAAAAGCGACCCATGGACCCCCCACACCCCACACCAATCCCACCCTAACAATGAGTATATAGTATCAGTTCTCCATGTCAGACTAGTAGTATTGAGCTGCGGCTTGGAATATTGTTTCCTATCCTATGTAATGTATACTGAGTGAATTTGATGTTTTTTAAAACTGTTCAGAAAAATTAGTCATTAAAGTTGTTAGGTCTCCCGAGTGGCGCAGTGGTCTAAGGCACTGTATCGCTGTGCCACTAGAGGTCCTGGTTTGAATCCAGGCTCTGTCGTAGCTGGCTGCGACCGGGAGACCCATGGGGCGGCGCACAATTGGCCCAGGGTAGGGGAGGGAATGGCCGGCATGTAGCTCAGTTGGTAGAACATGGCATTTGCAACGCCAGGGTTGTGGGTTCGATTCCCACGGGGTGCCAGTATAAAAAATAATGTATGCACTCACTAACTGTAAGTTGCTCTGGATAAGAGTGTCTGCTAAATTACTAAAATGTAGGTTTTTGTCCCATCCTACATCCTGATATTACCAGGTTCTGGCCACTAGATGGTGCTATTCCTACTATTGGGTGACCTCCCCCTCAATGTTAAAGGGATAGTTCACCAAAATTACATTTGATTTCCTTACCATGTAAGCAGTTAATGGACAAGGTATGACAGCAACTCATGCTTCGGTTTTGTTTACTTGGCCAGTGTTTCATATGCTTACTTTTTAACATTTGTGGCACAAATCCATTGTAAGTCAATGGTGCCTATATTAGCATTTTCGCGGTTCATATCCAAATAATCTATAAGTAACATCATTGAGTTACACAATCAATTTTGAGATACTTTAGGATGATTTGGACATGATGCGTGAAATTGCTAACATAGGTACTATTGACTTGTATTGGATTTGTGCCACACATGATAAGCATCTCCAATCCAAAGTTAAATCTAGAATCGGCTTCCTATTTCGCAACAAAGCCTCCTTCACTCATGCTGCTAAACATGCCCTCGTAAAACTGACTATCCTACCGATCCTTGACTTCGGCGATGTCATTTACAAAATAGCCTCCTACACTCTACTCAGCAAATTGGATGTAGTCTGTCACAGTGCCATCCACACATGCTAAAAAGTTAGCATTTGAAACAGTGGACAACAAAACCAATGTATGGATCTCCCGAGTGGTGCAGTGGTCTAAGGCACTGCATAGCAGTGCTAGCTGTGCCTCTAGAGATCCTGGTTCGAATCCAGGCTCTGTCGTAGCCGGCCGCGACCGGGAGGGACTGCACAATTGGTAGGGGAGGAACTGGCCGGCAGGGATGTAGCTCAGTTGGTAGAGCATGGTGTTTGCAATGCCAGGGTTGTGGGTTTGATTCCCACGGGGAGCCAGTATGAAAAATAAAAGCTGCTAAATGACTAAAATGTAAATGGATTGCTGTCATACCTTGTGCATAGACTGCTTACAGGGTAAGGAAACAAATATGTCTCACGGGGGGGGGGTTAAACAGGGGGAGCTGGTGTGATAAACATTGCCATGACCCTGGCTGCCAATGGATGAAGTAATGTCGGCAACTGTAACTTATTCTAAGCAATGTACCCTCTCAATGCTGCTCCCTTCTGTCAGTATCAGTGTACTACAGGATTGTACACCACTGTTGAATCCAGTGGTGGAAAAAGTACCCAAATCTCATACTTGAGTAAAAGTAAAGATACCTTAATAGAAAATGACTCAAGTAAAAGTCACCCAGTAAAATACTACTTGAGTAAAAGTATTTGCTTTTAAATATACTTGTGTATCAAAAGTAAATATAATACAATTAAGTAATACTTTCAAGTATTTTTACTTAAGTACTTTACACCACCGGTTGAATCATAGCAGATTTACATTTACATTTTAGTCATTTAGCAGACGCTCTTATCCAGAGCGACTTACAGTTAGTGAATACATATCTTTTTATACTGGCCCCCCGAGGGAATCGAACCCACAACCCTGGCGTTGCAAACGCCATGCTCTATCAACTGAGCTACATCCCTGCCGGCCATTCCTCCCCTACCCTGGACGCCGCCCATGAGTCTTCCCGGTCGCGGCCGGCTGCGACAGAGCCTGGATTCGAACCTGGATCTCTAGTGGCACAGTTAGCACTGCGATGCAGTGCCTTAGACCACTGCGCCACTCAGGAGCTCGATCAGATCAGAATGAAAATGAAAAAAATCGATGTCACATTGTGCGTATATTTAATTTGTTTAAACACGTTTCTCTAAACACATTTTTTTTTTACACTAGGATCCTCTGTATTCAAAGAAATTAGGTATATCAAGAAAGACAACAAGTCCCACGAGGCATCACTTTATGTTTTAACCGGAAGCACTTTGTTTTTCTTCCTTTCTCCAGTTGCATTCTGGGTAGTCGGAAAACGAACAAAATACTCTCGCTGCTGGTTAATTCATTCGTACGTTTGAGACACTTGAAAGACCGCAGAAATCAAGAAAGAACAACTTCGTTACAGTTGAAATTACGGTAAACAAAATACTACATTTAAACCAATTTTGAATGTTTGCTGTAGGTAGTTACCGGTTGCGTTAGTTGCTAGATTGCTTCTACTAACGTTATCCAGTGAGGCCAACACACCCGCCCTTGCCAGCATGCTTAGACCAACAGATGAGTAGCCTATAGCTAACTAACTACGTTTGGCTGTTTGAAAATCCTATTTTTATTTACCTGGCTCAGAAATGATGTGGAAGTAACTATCAATATTGGTACTGAAACTCACTTCTCTTTTCAGTAGAATTGAAAAGGTTTGTTACTTTGTTTACAATATAGGCCAAAATATAAGGTCATGCTCAGATTCAGTGTTTAATAGTCAAATGTACAGGGTTGCAGGTGTGATTGCAGGGTACAGTGAAAAATCTTAGGCTTCGAGCTCCAAATGCAGGACTAAATAACTAGGCGTACAGAGAATTGAATACCATTGTCACAGTAATTGTAAGCCAGGCCAGGTGACAATACAATTGCGAAGAACCTCAAGAGGGGAGTACATCCTCTGGTTGGCCAAGTACAAGTTCAGTGCACCTCGTTTGAACAATAGGCCAGGCGTATCATTGTTAACAGTGGAGACCAACCTTGAACTGGGTCAGCCAGGTGAGTGCATGGACTGTAGGGGTTGGTTTTCCAGATAAAAGGTGAAAGTGGGGCAGTGTATGGAAGGGGGGGCAGGACTCTGGCTCAGCACAGCACAACCAGGGGTGAGGCAGAGCAAATCAAGCACTTTATTTATGGTAGGCTAATCTCTTCATTTTACGCAAACCAAATGTGGTGTCTCTTTTATACCTTTTTTTATTGTGATGGTGCCAATTATTTTCTGCAGACGAGTCTGTACCTTGTCTCTGTTTCTACAGGACCCTTGCAAATATGTCCATTGGCGTGCCCATCAAAGTTCTGCATGAAGCAGAGGGTCACATTGTGACCTGTGAGACCAACACTGGTGAAGTGTACAGGGGAAAGCTCATTGAGGCTGAGGACAACATGAACTGCCAGGTAGGTCTTCAGACTGCCTTTAGGGTTCAGACAAAATAACTTGTTTTAGGGGATATTTGTGAGCTCATCGGTATAGGAGGGATTTGTTTGTCCCTTTTACAGAGTTGTGTAGTAAGTGTATATAGCTTCCTTTCAGATGGCCAATATCACTGTGACTCATCGGGATGGGCGTGTAGCCCAACTGGAGCAGGTCTATATCCGGGGCAGCAAGATTCGCTTCCTGATCCTACCGGACATGTTAAAGAATGCCCCTATGTTAAAGAGCATGAAAAACAAGAACCAGGGCTCTGGAGCAGGAAGGGGGAAGGCAGCCATTCTCAAAGCTCAGGGTGAGTGCTGCTGCTTCTACATGCACCTATGGAGAATTTGCACTCTAAGTATTTTATTTTTTTAACGGCTAACTTCTGCATCTTTGACTATTTTTTATTTTTTCTGCAGTGGCTGCAAGAGGACGGGGTCGTGGTGGAGGAATGGGAAGAGGAAACATTTTCCAGAAGAGGCGATAGTATCTGCAATGGTTAATTTAAAATTATTGCATTGTACAGTTATTTTTTCTTTAGAATTGTGTACACTATTTGATCTAATTGTTTTGCTAGCCTTTTACATTTTGCAAGAACTGTGTTTTTGACTTTTTTTTCTTTAAAAAAAAGAAATAAGGTTATTTTTTAAATAAATTGCCAGTTCCCCTGTGTCAATTTGTATTTGAAGTGCCTTTGGTCTCAATCAAATTCTTGTCATGTGCTTTGTGAACAGGTCTGGACAAACAGTGAAATGCTTATTTATGGGCCATTTTCAACAATGCAGAGAAATGTTGAGTTAATAGAAAGAAAACATGAGGAATAAGTACACAATTAGTAATGATAACTTACCAGTACTGAGTCGCTGTGCAGGGGTACAAGGTAATTGAGGTAGATATGTGCATATAGGTAGGAATTAAGTAACTAGGCAACAGGATTGCTAATCAACAGTAGCAGCAGTGTATGTGAAGGGTCAATGCAGATAGGTTAACTATTTAGCAGTCTTATGGGGGGGTAGAAGCTGTTCAGGGTCCTGTTGGTTCAGCCTTGCTGAGCGAACAGTATATGACTTGGGTGGCTGGCGCCTGACAATTTGTAGGTCCTTCCTCTGACACTGCCTTGTATAAAGGTACTGGGCTGTATGCACTGCCCTCTGTAGTGGCTTGTGTTCGGAGGCCGAGCAGTTGCCATACCAATCAGTGACGCAGCCAGTCAAGATGCTCTCAATGGTGCAGCTATAGAACATTTTGAGGGGGAAGAGGCTTTGTCGGGCCTTCATGCCTGTTCGTGTGTGTGGACTCTTGAGTTATTGTGATGTACAATGCAACTGCTTTTTGATTAAAGTCGAACTATACAGTTAGCGTTTTCCCACTTTACCTGGCTTTCTGGGTCGTCACATTATATAGTTGTTATACCACATGGTGGAGCCAAAATGAATCAAGGCTACATTATGCTTCTATGCCAAGAAAGGCCAAAGCCATGCAAAGTTTGTTTTAGCTATGCTCCGACAATTAGGGCTGAATAGCTATTTTTCCTGTTGTGAATATTCAGGGGTAAATAATAAAACTGTTTGAGAGCGTCCACCACCCACAGCGTTTCACCAGCTGGCTACACGGTGTCTGCCCAGCTGTATTGGTCAGTCAGAGGATGCTCGCCACCTATCACGTTGCTTCGTTCAGTTTCTTCATATAGCTAGATATTTTATCAGCAACATCAACGCTATTTTATACATCAGAGTCAGGGATTAGCACACGGAACACCCTTAGTTCATATTTGCACTTGACAAGGTACGTTTTTGAGCAACGATTAGATGGTAATGTTATTTCTACCATGCGTAATGTTTGTGGTCGAGGGATTGTTTTTGCAAAGAGCGAGCGTCGCTTCCACTAATCTTCGTTTAGGTTAGCAACCTAGCTAGCTATACATCTTTTATGCTGTAACTTGCTAGTTTTCTGTAATCTGTTATGAATGTGAACCTTGCATGATTCCTTTGATGTTCTGAGTGTGTATGCCTTTTCATTATCCATCGCTCTTGTCTTGCGCCCAGGACATTCTCTATCCGGTCATTTACATTTTAGCCTGCAAGCTGGATTTACATTATCTAAGAAATGTCATGGAATTAACCTTAGTTTGCGTCTACTGATTGTTTTGATGTGCTAACTGACGGGCCCAGCCCGTCAGTCGACTGGGGTCCTATGTTTGTGTGTGTGTAACGTATAGGCTATCGGAATCATCTTCTTCGGAATGAAATATCTGGTTACCGACGATAATAATTGTGGGTTTGTAGAAAAACATTGACATTGATGCAAATTACTTCCCATTCAATTGATGACTGACCATATCGACAAGTCATGGCAGCTACAGTGAAATCATCGTGATACCAAACTTTACACGTGCATGCTTCTAGCATCTCTGATTGGTCAAATATATACCAAATAGGCCTAATAATGGGCACCCTCAGTCCCATTGAGGCCTCTCCATAAATAGTACAGTACATCAGCTGTAGTCTGCTTGAGAGAGAGGAGACTCATCTTGCCATTCACAGGCTCAGATCAGTGCCAGGGTTGATCTGTAATGATGCTTAGAATACTCCTCTGCTCCAGATGGCCCTGTGTTGTTGCCCTCAGAGCAGCATCTGTTTGTTTCCAGGGCTGGAAGGAAGCTGCTTCTTCAGCGATCCACTGTAATGAAGGATCACAGACGTTTAATGGCCTTAGTCTCAGATCTCTAGGAGCAAGGAAGTAAGTTGTCTGTCTTTGCCTGGCAATGACTCCATTTTAGCTGCCTTGACAAAAAGTGACAATGTATTAATAAGTAGTCTTACTACTTGTGTGTGAATATCTAAATCACTGACTGTGTGTGCATTAGCATCTCAAGCAAGTGGAAATGGGTCTTGAGCCGTTTCTCACCATCCATCTGAGATCACCATCCATCTACGATAATCGAACATTTCAACAAGCATTTTGCTACGGCTGGCCATGCTTTCCACCTGGCTACCCCGGCCACCAGCTCTGCACCCTCCGCTGCAACTTGCCCAATCGATTAAAGACAGTACTGTGCAGCCGTCTTCATTGACCTGGCCAAGGCTTTCGACTCTGTCAACCACCGCATTCTTATTGGCAGACTAAATAGCCTTGGTTTCTCAAATGACTGCCTCGCCTGGTGTCAAATCGGAGGGCCTGTTATCTGGACCTCTGGCAGTCTCTATGGGGGTGCCACAGGGTTCAATTCTCGGGCAGACTCTATTCTCTGTGTATATAAATGATGTCGTTCTTGCTGCTGGTGACTCAGATCCACCTATACGCAGACGACACCATTTTGTATACATCTGGCCCTTCATTGGACACTGTGTTAACAAACCTCCAAACGAGCTTCAATGCCATACAACACTCCTTCCGTGGACTCCAACTGCTCTTAAACGCTAGTAAAACTAAATGCATGCTCTTCAATCGAACACTGCTTGCACCCGCCTGCCCGACTAGAATCACTATTCTCGGCGGGTCTGACTTAGAATATGTGGACAACTACAAATACCTAGGTGTCTGGTTAGACCGTAAACTCTCCTTCCAGACTCACATTAAGCATCTCCAATCCAAAGTTAAATCTAGAATCAGCTTCCTATTTCGCAACAAAGCCTCCTTCACTCATGCTGCTAAACATGCCCTCGTAAAACTGACTATCCTACCGATCCTTGACTTCGGCGATGTCATTTACAATATAGCTTCCAACACACTACTCAGCAAATTGGATGTACAGTGAGGGAAAAAAGTATTTGATCCCCTGCTGATTTTGTACGTTTGCCCACTGACAAAGACATGATCAGTCTATCATTTTAATGGTAGGTTTATTTGAACAGTGAGAGACAGCATAACAACAAAAAAATCCAGAAAAACGCATGTCAAAAATGTTATAAATTGATTTGCATTTTAATGAGGGAAATAAGTATTTGACAGAGGTCAGACGTTTCTTGTAGTTGGTCACCAGGTTTACACACATCTCAGGAGGGATTTTGTCGCACTCCTCTTTGCAGATCTTCTCCAAGTCATTAAGGTTTCGAGGCTGACGTTTGGTAACTCAAACCTTCAGCTCCTTCCACAGATTTTCTATGGGATTAAGGTCTGGAGACTGGCTAGGCCACTCCAGGACGTTAATGTGCTTCTTCTTGAGCCACTCCTTTGTTGCCTTGGCCGTGTGTTTTGGGTCATTGTCATGCTGTAATACCCATCCATGACCCATTTTCAATGCCCTGGCTGAGGGAAGGAGGTTCTCACCCAAGATTTGACGGTACATGGCCCCGTCCATCGTCCCTTTGATGTGGTGAAGTTGTCCTGTCCCCTTAGCAGAAAAACACCCCCAAAGCATAGTGTTTCCACCTCCATGTTTGACGGTGGGGATGGTGTTCTTGGGGTCATAGGCAGCATTCCTCCTCCTCCAAATGCGGCGAGTTGAGTTGATGCCAAAGAGCTCCATTTTGGTCTCATCTGACCACAACACTTTCACCCAGTTCTCCTATGAATCATTCAGATGTTCATTGGCAAACTTCAGACGGGCCTGTATATGTACTTTCTTGAGCAGGGGGACCTTGCGGGCGCTGCAGGATTTCAGTCCTCCACGGCGTAGTGTGTTAACAATTGTTTTCTTGGTGACTATGGTCCCAGCTGCCTTGAGATCATTGACAAGATCCTCCTGTGTGGTTCTGGGCTGATTCCTCACAGTTCTCATGATCATTGCAACTCCACGAGGTGAGATCTTACATGGAGCCCCAGGCCGAGGGAGATTGACAGTTCTTTTGTCTTTCTTCCATTTGCGAATAATCGCACCAACTGTTGTCACCTTCTCACCAAGCTGCTTGGCGATGGTCTTGTAGCCCATTCCAGCCTTGTGTAGGTCTACAATCTTGTCCCTGACATCCTTGTATAGCTCTTTGGTATTGGCCATGGTGGAGAGTTTGGAATCTGATTGATTGATTGCTTCTGTGGACAGGTGTCTATTATACAGGTAACAAACTGAGATTAGGAGCACTCCCTTTAAGAGTGTGCTCCTAATCTCAGCTCGTTACCTGTATAAAAGACACCTGGGAGCCAGAAATCTTTCTGATTGAGAGGGTGTCAAATACTTATTTCCCTCATTAAAATGCAAATCAAATTTCTAACATTTTTGACATGCGTTTTTCTCGATTTTGTTGTTGTTATTCTGTCTCTCACTGTTCAAATAAACCTACCATTAAAATTGTAGACGGATCATTTCTTTGTCAGTGGGCAAACGTACAAAATCAGCAGGGGATCAAATACTTTTTTCCCTCACTGTAGTCTATCACAGTGCCATCCGTTTTGTCACCAAAGCCCCATATACTACCCACCATTGTGACCTGTACGCTTTTGTTGGCTGGCCCTCACTACATATTCGTAGCCAAACCCACTGGCTCCAGGTAATCTATAAATCACTTCTAGAGCCTTATCTTAGCTCATTGGTCACCATAGCAACACCCACCCGTAGTATGCGTTCCAGCAGGTATATCTCACTGGTCATCCCCAAAGCCAACACCTCCTTTGGTCGTCATTCCTTCCAGTTCTCTGCTGCAAATGACTGGAACGAACAGCAAAAATCTCTGAAGCTGGAGACACTTATCTCCCTCACTATCTTTAAGCATCAGTTGTCAGAGCAGCTTACCGATCACTGCACCTGTACACAGCCCATCTGTAATTAGCCCACCCAACTACCTCATCCCCATATTATTTACATTGTTATTTATTTTGATCATTTGCACCCCAGTATCTCTATTTGCACATCATCTTCTGCACATCTATCAGTGTTAATACTAAATAATAATTGTAATTATTTTTGCACTATGGCCTATTTATTGCCTTACCTCCATAACTTACTACATTTGCACACACTATATATAGATTTTCTATTGTGTTATTGACTGTACGTTTTGTTTATTCCATATGTAACTCTGTGTTGTTGTTTTTACCGCACTGCTTTGCTTTATCTTGGCCAGGTCGCAGTTGTAAATGAGAACTTGTTCTCAACTGGCTTACCTGGTTAAATAAAGGTGAAATATAAAAGGCAGTTTGAACACAGTGGGTTAGGCAGGCTAGCTAAGCCTACATCTTGGGTCACTTCTCACCAACTTTCTCTTCTCTCCTTAAGCTAAATCAGGCTATTGTGGAACAGTGTAGGTACATTACAAGAGAGAGGTTCCCAAAACACAAAATATACTCTGTTGTGATGCCATTCATACAATATTTAAGTTAGGTTGCACAGGACGTTCCTATAATGTTGACAGAACACCTGGTCTAAGTTATTTAATGGTTCCCTGAACATTTCATTAAGTTATGGGAGTTGTCTGGGATGTCGCAAGAATATTCTTGTGATATTCACATAGGTTGCACAGAACATTCCCACAATGTTGCACAATACAGTTTAGTTTAGTCACCAGGGGAGGGTACAGTGCTCTGCTCTGAAAATAATGAGGGGGCAATTCGTTGTTGGGTCTGATTTCCTTTATTCTCTGTGATCTGTTGAAACTGGCCCCTGTTTGATATTGTTACTTGGTAACGAATGATGGAGGAAGATTCCCAAGGGTTCCACGTCATGTTCTGGAAATGTCTTTCTTCTTCAAAAGATTAACACACAAGAATCAGGGCTCCAGACTAATGTTTTCCCCTGGTAGCACTGGGGCCACTAACCTTTTCAGTTGGTGGCACAAGCCAATTATTTAAAATGTTGTTGCTGCGTCACGCAATAGAAAAAACATATGTATATATTTTTTAAAATAATTTAGCAGACGCTCTTATCCAGATCGACTTACAGTTAGTGAGTGCATACATTTTTCATACAGTAATCACCTTATAAAGTTACTCACAGTGCAATAAGCAGTTGAAACAATAACAAAGCGTATTCACCGCCACTGTTTTGGTAAAAAGCTGAGGGAAGGGGCTAGAGAAGTTGGGGTCAATTCCATTAAAATTGTACTCAATTCAGGAAGTACACTGAAATTCACATTTTCTTCAATGCTTTTCAATTAGGAATTGGAATGGGGGTTTGGTTTACTTTCTGAATTGACCGGAATTGAAATGGAATCGACCCCAACCCTGGTGTTTAGTAGGAGATATAATGAGGTAGGGGTCATTGGTGAAGTACAGCAGGCACTAACAGGGAATAAGGCTGGAGATAGCCTAGACAACACAAGCCACAAGCACCCACTCCAAGCTGAGTGGGAGACATGACTGAGGGGACAGGGAGGGGGTGGATAGAAGTGGTGTGAGCCAGAGCAGGAGAGACCCATACAGAGATTATAAAGAGGCATCTAGAGGGAGTTGTATGAATAGAGAAAATGTGAAAGAGTGAGTCCAGGAGAGAGCAAAAGCAATTCACTCCCAGAAGATGTATAGAAGAGACAGACCGTGTGGAGGCGAGGGGAAAAGAGGAGAATCAAGACCAGCTGGATGGGGCGTGTCTTCCCACACACCTTCTCCTCGTTGTGAACTTGGCAGGGGGACGAGTGTCTATTTTTTCCTGTCTGCTTCGATTCTCCAGTCTATGGGGCCCACTCAGTTCGCACACACTGAGCTCCAATTCCCTCAACAGCATGTCAGGAATCTACCTGCCGAGAGAAATCGCTCCGTCTTTACCACCCTTGACGGGCAGAGTCAACATCAGAACAGATAATGGACCCAGATTGGGTTGTGAACAGGGGGTTGTACTTGAGCTAGAGGTAAACAACCTTGGTTGGCAAGAATAGATAACCTAACCCCCTATAGAGACTTCGAGAGTCCAACCATTCAGAGATGTTGTTTCTGATTCCAGCCCTGTTTGTTGTTAGCACATGGAGAAGCAATATGCTAGTAATGTCGCCTAGCCTAAGTTCAAACAGCTGTAGGTTGAGTGGTTCTCAAGAATGTTTATGAAGTTGCTTTGTGTTTGCGTCATCTTGTTAGGATTTGTTTGTTGGCACCTCTACTCATTTTCAGTTGAAAGAGCTAAGATGATGTTGCAGGTTGGAATTCCAAGTGTGTCTGGCTCATCTTATATTTACATTTTAGTTATATTTAGCAGGTGCTCTTATCCAGAGCGACTTATAGTCTTGATATTTTGCCCTTGAGCAAGGTCAGGATCAAGGCTCTATGCCTGTCTACAGACCTGTGTTGTAAATGATAGCCTAAATGTCAGACATTTTAGGTTTTCCGTTGTTCACCAAGTTCTCTGTGTTGAAAGGTGAAATATCATTTTTATTTTGTGTTTTTTGCTTTTAGCGGTCTGCTCTCCTGAGGTAGACCACTGATGGAGCAGCGACATACAGGCTCTGGGGACAGTCGTTGTCATGTTTCCATGTGTTTCCTCCTGGCCCTCTGCTGAGCCCCCGTCGCCCTGCGGCCATGCCTCCCTGCCCACACACACACACACACAGCCCCTGCCTGACCTACTGTGCCGCTGCCCCGCCCCAAAGATGAACCCCCACCCCGTCCCAGACTACATGGAGTCCCTTATCGTGGTGACTGAGTACGAGCCCAAGGGGGGTGAGGAGGAAATGGAGTGCTCTGAGACCCCTGAGCACGGCGCGCTCCCCTTCAGAGCCCACTCCTGCGACCTGCTGTCCCACGCTGTCGGCCGCCCCGAGGCCCTGTTCCCTGAGCCCCAGGAGCACCGGGGAAGACTAAACCTGTCAGACCGGAAGCTGTCCCTGCAGGAGCACTCCCAGACGGCCTCGTCCCCCAACGGGCGCTACATCTACCCCTCGCTGCCCTACTCGCCCATCACCTCGCCCCACTCCTCCCCCCGGCTGCCCCGTAGACCCACCGTGGAGTCTCACCGCGTCTCCATCACTGACCTGCAGGTAGGCCACGCCACCACAGCCCTTCTGCCTTTTACCCTCCTACTTGGTCTTTGGAATAAAACACCATTTTGTGTTAGCCAAATTCTATGAACACACATCAGCTGAACTTGTGCGTTTGTCTCCAGTGGTAAATGAAGCAGCATACTGGTATAAAGGTTGAGCGTATGTGAAGGTAAGGTTCATGGTCTTAGTAGATGCCAGCTCACTCCCCAGTAGATCTCAGAAGCATAGTCCAGTAGACTCCCTGTAGAGATGGCTTGTGTCCCTAATAGCACCCTATTCCCTACATAGTGCACTACTTTTGACCAGAGCCCTATGGGCCCTGCTATTTGGGACGCAGATATGGGCTGCGTTCCAAACATGTAAAAGACACATCCTCCTCCACTTACCCTCACCTTATGCCCTTGGGGGAATCCCAACGGCCATCTTTGCCGTCGGTCCAAACAATTAGCCAAGCAATGTAAGCCCCTCAGCCCTCGTTTGTGATCCAGTGTGTGAGTGTACAATTCTGTTCACTCCGTGGCCTTAAATGCCCCATAATTCAATTCGCGATGACTGTACATCCGCTAAGAAAAGTCAGTCAAAACGTAAAACCAACATCAATATGGAGAAGTCAACATACAAGTGTAAGTAAAAAACGAATGTAAATAAGTTAGAAATTGTGCTACTAATGCACATGACGGCACAAACACGTCTCGTAAAAGTAATGATGTTTTTGTTTGGTTAGCTTTTGGAAACATTATCTAGCGCATACAATTCTCCCTGACATCACACTTATACATTGTAATTTTTGATTTACCTGATTTCATTGGATGGCTAGTATTCGATGTCTGTGGATGCATTGTCTTCTAGCCAAGATATGAAATGCAATCATAATTGACTGTAGCGCATATAAAGCACACACAACAGCTACCGGTGGTTCCATGATGACTGAAAACACAACCTTGGGAAGAACGAGTGACGAATTTCTGGGCAAGGGCGGTTCATTTAAAATTAATTCATTCTTCCCTCGCCCCTTGCCCTGCAAGTGTCAATCATACTTCATGATATGTCATTAGAAGTGTCCACTTAATTTGAGGGGAGAGGGTGTGTCTTTTCCGTGTTTGGAATGCAGCCATGGTCTCTCTGCTTGCTAGGCTGTTACCCTGCTCCTTGAACACCTCTAGACTTTACAGGGTAAAAACTAGCAGATCCCATTACTCATGATTGGTACAGACTTACATTTTTTGGTGTTTTGGTAGTTTGTTTTCCAAGTTGAAACATAATGAAGGTTTTGTTAGTAAACACATTGCTTTTACATGTATTGTTGGTTCTGCTAATGGGATGATTGTGGCAGACCAAGAAAAAGGCATTAGTCAACCAAAGACGTCTGTTTTCGCTCTCTCTCTCAAAGGACTGCGTGCAGCTCAACCAGTACAAGCTGAAAGATGAAATCGGAAAGGTACTGTCGTCTCTCCTCAAAGCACTTCACCATTCCTCTATCTATGGCCTACTGTGCATGTTTTTAAAAAGTCAGAGGATCATTAAGGACATGCTTGCCGTCATTCTCAGTTCTCCCTGCCAGCCTTGTCCTCATTTCAAATTCCCTAAAATCCCTGGCCTAGGGAGAGTTAAGAGGAGGATGATAGGTTGGTATAAATAGCACTAGTCTCCTCTTCTCTCCTTGGGTAGTGTGTGGGGCAGAGTGGGTATGTTCTGTGTGGAGCAGTAGGCAGTGGGAGCCTCTCAAGATGGGTGGTTGGAGAGAGTTCTGCCTGCTATCTAAGATGTGTGGTGGAGGTGTGGCGGGTAGATTTGAATTTGACTGTACTTGATTTGAAGCCGCTGGTCCTCATTGAGAGTACTCAGCCCACACATTTCCGATGGGTCAGCTTGGGATAGCTATTGTGTGTGGGTGGGTGTTTGTGTGTGTATCCTTTTGAGTGTGTACTGTAGGTTTTTATTTGTGTGGATGATTGACAGCTACTGAATGTCACACTGCCTGTGCTCTCCTGTTCTCTGACAAGGGCTCCTATGGTGTTGTCAAGCTGGCCTACAATGAAGACAACAACACCTATTACGTGAGTCCAGCTGGCCACCTTACACACACACACACACACACACACACACATAAGGACTGATCGCTATGAGGTATGACAGTATGTGAAGCAGAACAGAGGCAATTGGTTGGATAATTAATTAAGCAACACTCGCAGTTCTGTAATGTGTTTCTTGTATTGTGTACAAGTAATGCATCCTCTATCAATAGAAGCATGTGCACCAGTGGAGGCTGCTGAGGGGAGGACGGCTCATAATAATGTCTGGAACGGTGCGAATGGAATGGCATCAAACACCTGGAAACCATGTGTTTGATGTATTTGATACCATTCCGCTCCAGCCATTACAATGAGCCCGTCCTCCCCAATTAAGGTGCCACCAACCTCCTGTGATATGCACAGGTTTGTAGCATGTAACTACAATCCCCTTTACTGTACATCTCTCCATACTTTGATGTCAGACCTCTCCTCCTCCCTCTCTCCCTCCTCCTCTCCTCCAGGCGATGAAAGTGCTGTCCAAGAAGAGGCTGATGAGGCAGGCAGGTTTCCCACGTAAGTACTGAGCCTGAGGCAGATGGTCAATCCAGCAGGGAGTACATAGACTATTTAGTACACTACAGTGGGACTTTGCTGCTGTAGACCAGTGGTCACCAACCTTTTCTGAGTCAAGATGCAAGCCGAGATCTACCGCTCAGATTTTTAAAAAGAAAAACGTACGCCTATGCAACATTAACCTATAAAAACGTTTCTGTAGTAATGAGGTTTGTACAGCTATAGGCCCAATACATTATCACTGCATATGGGCTATGCTTGAACTGCCCTGCCAATGTTGTTCTTCTCAGACCATTTTGAAATGTAGGTATATGATCACACTGGTAATAGATCATTTGTTGTCTTACTTGTGAGGCACAGCTGAGTGAGCATAAACATTTTCTTTTTATTTTTTTTTACTGGACTGATGGCCTGCATCTGATGGTCAGTCTGAGGGAGGGAGGAAGCAGCCGTGAGGCTGCCTCTCACAGTCCCTCCACTCTCCCTCCCTCCGCTGAGAAAAGGGGACACAGTCTTCCAGCTGATGATGACAACTCAAGTCGCACTGCATTATTTCTGCCTCATGCACTAATTCATGTTAATCCGATGTCCAGATAAAGTTAAATATTACTCAATATAAAAAAGGGACATGCCGCTAATAATAACAATGCAAACTTATCGAAACACTTTGCTATACTCATCAATTGCAGCTGCAGTGCTGGTTGTAGCGTGAGTGGAAGTAGGGAGAAAGTGCATTTTATGCCTTATAAAAGTTTTGAAGAAAGTGTTGACACTGCTGAATAACAACTTAAACATGAACTTACTCATCAGCGCTTTGCTGTATTTGTTGACTCTCTCTAGTCATGGTTTTAACATTTTTGAAATCTCAGTATCAACTTTGCTCTTCGTTCGAGGTTTCGTTTTACAGTCTATGGCTCGAGGAACTGTGCAGACACGGTGATCTGAGCTATCTGAATGGCCAACAGTAGGCCTATAGGTGCACTTGATTTGCTCTCTGGGCCTGCCAGGTAGGTGAAGTTCTACCTTCAGAAACATGAAATGGTTAAAAATGGGAACACTTTGCCTTCCCGGGGTGCTAAGGCTGCTGAATCAAGTGCACCTGCCACCAACAGTGCGAAACGAATAAAAATAATAGGAACACAAGGCATTATCATTGGTTTTTTTAAAGAAATGATTGGTGATTGACTAGGAATGCCTTGGAGATCGACCAGTTGATCGCGATCGACCGGTTGGTGACCACTGCTGTAGACTAACAAGGCCACTATACTCTCTCCCCTCCTTCCCTCCCCCCTCCTTCCTGTCCACCTGCAGGGAGGCCACCCCCCCGCGGAGCCAAAGCAGCCCCTGAAGGCCCCCCTCAGCCAAAAGGACCCCTGGAACGTGTCTACCAGGAGATTGCCATCCTAAAAAAGCTGGACCATCCCAATGTAGTGAAGCTGGTGGAGGTGAGGCTCTGCAATCTGGATGGTGTTCGTCCTCTTAACTCAAGCTGTTGTGTATTGCCAATGCATAATACATTTGTAATACATTGTGTTGCTGTTTGAGTTCAGTGTTATTTTCATGAAACAGGAACCTCCCTGCTTCAATTGTTTTGTCAAAAATTGTATACAATATTAATGTGACTGCGCATTGGCACCGTGGCACTGTCAGTGATTGCAAGTTGACTTGTGTTTACCACAGACTGCTAGTATTGTAGTGTGCTGTAGGCCTAATATTTGTGTTCCTCTCACCTGCGTCCCTCTCTTCTCCTGCCAGGTTCTTGACGACCCTGGTGAGGACCATCTGTACATGGGTAAGATTGGCCTTTTTCTCTGCTTGGCAGTGCACACATGCACACACACACACACACACACTGATATATATCCCTTTTGTTCACATTACACAATCACTGTTCAACATCATTAGGACTGATCGTTATGAGGTGTGAGACACACGTCCCACTCACTTCCTAATCAGACCCACTCACAGATTTGATCAATTCAATCATGATAACTAACTAGCTAAAGCGTTGATGATGGTGCTTATGTAATGACGGCACCTCTGTTCTGTTCACAGTGTTCGAGCTGGTCAAAAAGGGGTGAGTTAATCCTCTTGTTACTGTAATAATTATAAGCTGGAGTGAGCCCAATCTCGTTAAGCACTGGCGCTCAGTTCACTGCTCTCGCTCTGTGTGTGTCTGTGTCTGTGTGTCTGTGTGTGTGTGTATGTGTGTGTTTCTCTTGCTCGTGCGCAGGGCTGTAATGGAGGAGCTGCCCACGGACAAGCCGCTGAATGAGGACCAGGCTCGGTTCTACTTCCAAGACCTGGTCAGGGGGATTGAGTTCTGTAAGTGGATTCTCTTCTCTAATCACAGTACTGTCTGTGCTCTTCCTCTCTTTACTGCTGCTCACCGGTAGCTCACCTGTGTTCCCTATAAATGCTGTTTTGAATGGAAAAAGATTTACACCCACACCCTGGCTGCGAAGCTGAAACATCTGTGTATGCTTTATGCAACCTCTTTTTGAGTGTGGACCCATCACACCTTTTTGCTTATCTGAGTTTACGGGTTTTACGCACCCACCAAACCATTGGGAGAGCACAATGGTCTTCTTCTGATTCCTCTCTTCAGCCACCCACTGCCTCCTTTCCCCAATGCACATAATCACAATGGCTCTTAGTGGCATTATTGCACTCCATCACAGGATGCGTCCTAAATGGCACCCTATTTCCTATATGAGGCTCTGGTCAAAGTAGTGCACTATATAGGGCATAGGGTGCCATTCGGGACGCACAAACATGCTTACCACAAGCTCTGTATTCTACCAGAGCAGTACAGGTGGAGAGATCGAGGGAGGGAGATGCACTCAAACCTCTCTTCCTCTCCCACATACAACTACTCAGACAAACCCCCCCCTTTCTTAAAGACAAAGAATCCTAATTTCCCTGTATCATCAGGAGGTGTTATACTGAGGTGTGTTTGTAACAGATTGAGATCGTACCGGATAAACTCACCCACAGCTTGAAATGTCGCCATTGAATCGGATCCTTTTCAGTGGCGCAAATGGTTAGTAGGTTGTCAAGCAGGCGGTCATGTGTTTGCGAACAGAGGGTCACTAGTTAAAGCGGTGTTATGGACAGGGACTGTGAAGGAGCAATACTGTTAGCAGCACAGTGACGCTGGTTTTCAGTACGGGGAAAAAAAAAGTAGGACAATTACTGCAAGTCGCTGGATAAGAGCGTTTGCTAAATGACTAATAATAATGTGTTGTTTTCCAGTGCATTACCAGAGGATCATCCACCGGGACATCAAGCCCTCTAACCTCCTGGTCGGCGAGGACGGTCGCATTAAGATCGCTGACTTTGGGGTCAGTAACCAGTTTGAGGGGGCAGACGCCCTCCTGACCAGCACGGTTGGCACGCCCGCCTTCCTCGCCCCCGAGACCCTCTCCGAGACCAGGAAGAACTTCTCTGGCAAGGTGAATGAGCTTCTGTCACCCCCTGGAGGGCTCTTTGGGAATTAAATATTAGCGATATCCTCTGGAATTCCTATAGTGCAACTGTAATGAGGAATTGTTTTGGAATGATGTGGGTTTTAAATGAATTCTGTTTCTTCTTATAGGCATTGGATGTTTGGGCCATGGGAGTGACGCTTTATTGTTTTGTGTTCGGAGTGGTAAACCTCTCCTTCCACTGCTCACTAACCTTACACTGTGTTCCACATATTATTACATCACAATCTGCATAATGCAATAGTACAGGTTTATTACTGATACTGAACATTTTTTATGCATACTTTTTCACCTGACATGTTCTCATTTGACGATCGAGTTGA
This sequence comes from Coregonus clupeaformis, assembly GCF_020615455.1. Taxonomy (NCBI): domain Eukaryota; kingdom Metazoa; phylum Chordata; class Actinopteri; order Salmoniformes; family Salmonidae; genus Coregonus; species Coregonus clupeaformis. The sequence goes on along the minus strand of NC_059218.1, from coordinate 20,653,992 downwards.
CTGTAATGTGACTCCTATCAACAGTGTCCCTTTATGGATGAAAGCATCCTCAGTCTTCATCAGAAGATCAAGACCCAGCCAATGGAGATGCCAGAGCAGTGAGTTCTCCATTCAACTCTATTGGGAGGGATAAGATCCATTACTAATGGATGACCCTAAGCGTCCTAACTCTTGTTGTGCCTCTGCAGTGCAGACATATCTGACGATCTGAAAGATCTGCTACTGAAGATGCTTGACAAGAATCCAGAGACCAGGATATCAATACCACAGATTAAGGTCTGCTTCTTTGTGATTTGTTAGTGTGCGTGTGCACATTTAGAATACACTTAGTGTGTGTGCCTACATCATGTTGGGCCTCTCTCTGCTCCCTCCAGGTGCACCCATGGGTGACACGGCACGGAGCGGAGCCACTCCCTCTGGAGGATGATAACTGCTGCATGCTGATCGAGGTGACTGAGGAGGAGGTGGAGAACTCTGTCAAACACATCCCCAGCCTGGCCACTGTGGTGAGTGGTGGGAGGACGACACACAGGACACACTGCACTGCCTTCAAAGCTAGAATCTGTAGTTGATACGTCCTTTTTTGGACGTATAAATTAATGATATATGCCCATTGATTCTTGAAGAATATAGTTTATAAATGCCTCATGAGCTTAGTTCAACTGTCGGTCGTACCCCATCAGAATCCAACATTTAAAGTTGTTTTACTCCAATGTTTGTAAGCATTGTAAATGTAAAAAAATTACTGTATAGTACATCTAAGGAATACCTAGAATAGTATAAAAGTAATCCTTCTACCTACCCACACCCCCCCGTCCCCCCATAACACACAAAAAAAAAGTGCTTGTCCCACTGGCTATCATAAGTTGAATGCACCAATTTGTAAATCGCGCTGGATAAGAGCGTCTGCTAAATGATGTAAATGTAAAATAGCCTCAACATGGTTAAAACTATCATTTTGATTTCTCCAGGCCCATCCCTCATTTTACAGCAGGCGGTCTCTTGCTGGACTGGGAAATGAGGCCACACTTTACAGTTCACAAAAGATACCTTATGAATGTTCATTCATTTATTTAATATCGTCAGTTTCCTTTCAGCTCTTTGATTGTTTCATCTACAATTGCTGTCGTACAGCTGGGTAGTTACACTGGTTACAAAGAAGTTATAGAGTAATTACACCATGAGGGCAACTTTTATATGAAGTGTTGCTAAATATGTAACTAATAAAAGACTGTTTGAACTCTGACCAGAAAAAGTGAATGATAAACTTAGGACATTGAATGATCTGCTCATAGCCTCTCTGCTCTGTGACAGGTGTCATTCTGAACTCTGTGGTATAGCCCATTAAAATGTCTCTGTCTCTGTAGATCCTGGTGAGGACCATGCTGAGGAAGCGATCCTTTGGGAACCCCTTTGACTGGGGCCGTCAGAGAACCGAAGACCGAGGCACCAGTCTGTCTGCACCAGGACACATGCTCACGTAAGTCCCCCTCTCTTAGGCCTTTTACAATGCTCTCTAGTCACTCTAACATATTTTCTAAGCAGTTAGGGTTGCAAAAGTAACATTCCCAGGTTTTCCCGAAATCCTGGTTGGAGGATTCCGGATTTTCTGCTTATTTCTGGAACATTTCTGGAAAACCTGGCAAGTTTGAGAAAGTTTCCAGAAATCTGCAATCCTAAAAGCAGAAAATGCTTTTGAATAACTACAGTGGCTTGCGAAAGTATTCACCCCTCTTGGCATTTTTCCTATTTTGTTGCCTTACAACCTGAAATTAAAATAGATTTTTGGGGGGTTTGTATCATTTGATTTACACAACATACCTACCACTTTGAAGATGCAAAATACGTTTTATTGTGAAACAAACAAGAAATAAGACAAAAAAACAGAACTTGAGTGTGCATAACTATTCACCCCCCCCAAAGTCAATACTTTGTAGAGCCACCTTTTGCAGCAATTACAGCTGCAAGTCTCTTGGGGTATGTCTCTATAAGCTTGGCACATCTAGCCACTAGGATTTTTGCCCATTCTTCAAGGCAAAACTGCTCCAGCTCCTTCAAGTTGGATGGGTTCCGCTGGTGTACAGCAATCTTTAAGTCATACCACAGATTCTCAATTGGATTGAGGTCTGGGCTTTGACTAGGCCATTCCAAGACATTTAAATGTTTCCCATTAAACCACTCGAGTGTTGCTTTAGCAGTATGCTTAGGGTCATTGACCTGCTGGAAGGTGAACCTCTGTCCCAGTCTCAAATCTTTGGAAGACTGAATCAGGTTACCCTCAAGAATTTCCCTGTATTTAGCGCCATCCATCATCCTTCAATTCTGACCAGTTTCCCTGTCCCTGCCGATGGAAAAACATCCCAACAGCATGATGTAACCACCGCCATGCTTCACTGTGGGGATGGTGTTCTCGGGGTGATGAGAGGTGTTGGGTTTGTGCCAGACATAGCGTTTTCCTTGATGGCCAAAAAGCTCAATTGTAGTCTCATCTGACCAGAGTACCTTCTTCCATATATTTGGGGAGTCTCCCACATGCCTTTTGGTGAATACCAAACGTGTTTGCTTATTTTTTTTCTTTAAGCAATGGCTTTATTCTGGCCACTCTTCCATAAAGCCCAGCTCTGTGGAGTGTACAGCTTAAAGTGGTCCTATGGACAGATACTCCAATCTCCGCTGTGGAGCATTGCAGCTCCTTCAGGGTTATCTTTGGTCTCTTTGTTGCCTTTCTGATTAATGCCCTCCTTGCCTGGTCCGTGAGTTTTTGTGTGCGGCCCTCTCTTGGCAGGTTTGTTGTGGTGCCATATTCTTTCCATTTTTTAATAATGGATTTAATGGTGCTCCGTGGGATGTTCAAAGTTTCTGATATTTATTTATAACCCAACCCTGATCTGTACTTCTCCACAACTTTGTCCCTGACCTGCTTGGAGAGCTCCTTGGTCTTCATGGTGCCGCTTGCTTGGTGGTGCCTCTTGCTTAGTTGTGTTGCAGACTCTGGGGCCTTTCAGAACAGGTGCGTGTATATATACTGAGATCACGTGACAGATCATGTGACACTTAGATTGCACACAGGGAGACTTTATTTAACTAATTATGTGACTTCTGAAGGTAATTGGTTGCACCAGATCTTATTTAGGGGCTTCATAGCAAAGGGGGTGAATACATATGCACGCACCAATTTTCCGTTATATATTTTTTTGATTTTTTTTTCATTTCACTTCACCAATTTTGACTATTTTGTGTATGTCCGTTACATGAAATCCAAATAAAAATCCATTTAAATTACAATTTGTAATGCAGCAAAATAGGAAAAATGCCAAGGGGGATGAATAATTTTGCAAGGCACTGTATAATGTAGCTTTATATTACTCTGGAAAAGCTCTGTGTTGGAGGCTCTTTTGTACATGGCAACATGGCTAACTTTTCTTATCTTGCAAAATTGATTCTCCTTTTTATTGTCATTAAATTATAGTAGGATGTCACGTACAGTACCAGTCAAAATTTTGGACACACCTACTCATTCAAGGGTTTTTCTTTATTTTTACTATTTTCTACATTGTAGAATAATAGTGAAGACATCAAAACTATGAAATAACACATGGAATCATGTAGTAACCAAAAAAGTGTTAAACAAATCAAAATATATATATTTTTTGAGATTCTTCAAATAGCCACCATTTGCCTTGATGACAGATTTGCAAACTCTTGGCATTCTCTCAACCACCTTCATGAGGTAGTCACCTGGAATGCATTTCAATTAACAGGTTTGCCTTGTTAAAGTTAATTTGTGGAATTTCTTTCCTTCTTAATGCGTTTCAGCCAATCAGTTATGTTGTGACAAGGTAGGGGTGGTAAACAGAATATATCCCTATTTGGTAAAAGACGAAGTCCATATTATGGCAAGAACAGCTAAAATAAGCAAAGAGAAACGACAGTCCATCATTACTTTAAAACATGAAGGTCAGTCAATCTGGAAAATGTCAAGAACTTTTACAATTTCTTCAAGTGCAGTCGCAAAAACCATCAAGCGCTATGATGAAACTGGCACTCATGAGGACCGCCACAGGAAAGGAAGACCCAGAGTTACCTCTTCTGCAGAGGATAAGTTCATTAGAGTTACCAGCCTCAGAAATTGCAGCCCAAATAAATGCTTCACAGAGTTCAAGTAAGACACATCTTAACATCAACTGTTCAGAGCAGACTGCGTGAATCAGGCCTTCATGGTCGAATTGCTGCAAAGAAACCACTACTAAAGGACACCAATAAGAAACACGAGCAATGGACATTAGACCGGTGGAAATCTGTCCTTCGGTCTGAGTCCAAATTTGAGATTTTTGGTTCCAACCGCCGTGTGGGGGTGATACGCAGAGTAGGTGAACGGATGATCTCCGCATGTGTGGTTCTCACTGTGAAGCATGGAGGAGGAGGTGTGATGGTGTGGGGGTGCTTTGCTGGTGACACCGTCTGTGATTTATTTAGAATTCAAGGCACACTTATCCAGCATGGCTACCACAGCATTCTGCAGCGATACGCCATCCCATCTGGTTTGCGCTTAGTGGGACTATCATTTGTTTTTCAACAGGACAATGACCCAACACACCTCCAGGCTGTGTAAGGGCTATTTGACCAAGAAGAAGAGTGATGAAGTGCTGCATCAGATGACATGGCCTCCACAATCCCCCGACCTCAACCCAGTTGAGATGGTTTGGGATGAGTTGGACAGCAGAGTGAAGGAAAAGCAGCCAACAAGTGCTCAGCATATGTGGGAACTCCTTCAAGACTGTTGGAAAAGCATTCCAGGTGAAGCTGGTTGTGAGACTGCCAAGAGTGTGCAAAGCTGTCATCAAGGCAAAGGGTGGCTACTTTGAAGAATCTAAAATATATTTTGATTTGTTTAACACTTTTTTTGGTTACTACATGATTCCATATGTGTTATTTCATCGTTTTGATGTCTTCACTATTATTCTACAATGTAGAAAATAGTAAAAATAAAGAAAAACCCTTGAATGAGTAGGTGTATCCAAACTTTTCACTGGTACTTAAGATTTCTTCTCTCCCCGGGAGACCAATGATATGCTTGCTGTAGCAACCTCTTAATCTGCCCCCGCCAGCAAAGGGAGAGCGGGCAATGTGAGATACTGCTACATTCATAGTAACCAAAGAAGGTGAAGGACTATGGGCCTGCCACTGCCTTGCCTGCCTATCTATCTCAGTACTATTTAAGTTGTATGAAACTCACTTTAGTCCATAGGCATGAATGGTGTTCGTTGTCAAGTGCTCCTGTGTAACAGATCAACATACAGTCAAGGGAATAATTATAGCCAGTTCACAGGGGTACTTGAAACCATGTCTGGGAACCTCTTGCTGATTCCCAACTGCACTGGTATCTGTTATGATGTGGGGTTCCCTACTACCAAGTGCAATCTAAGGTGTTTTTGGCCAAATGTGAACTGTACAGCAATGAGCAGAAACCGTCAAGTCAGCAAATTAGAATGAATCTCATTGTCTAAACCCTGATTGTAATAACCTTCATAACATGATCAAGGTCAACCAGCCTGACTCGGTCCTTGGCCAAGCACTTATAGAACTGCAGCCTAAACACTTTTCCTGTGAAAACCCTGATTTAAATTTGGCCAAATAACTATATTAAAAAAATGGGTCAATGATTCCTCGCATGCAGCACCACAATACCCTCCCCCCTCCCAAGGACATACCAGTGAACTACTTTCATGTTTTTTTTGGTCTCTGACCTGAATGTTCAACCATCAGCTTGATAAGTTCCCTCTCTGCTCGATCTCTCCAGTTATGTAGCTAACAAGTGAATGGTTCCGCTCAGTTTCCCAGCTAAACTGAGGTTAACTAGCTCTATCTCTACAGTGATAGAATTGACACAGGTACTTAGCACTGACGGCTGTATTGAATTCTGCTCCACCGGTTTGTTTCCTAGGAAACAAGAGAGTGGGGAGGGCATGAGAAGTGTGGACCTGCCCTTCGTGGGCGAAGATGAGGCTCTTTCCTGATGTGGTGTGGTTTTTCAGCGCGAGGGTGGGGGCATGCTAGCGAATTATGTTGGGGAAGCCACTAATGTTTTTTGTGGAGGAAGACATGACCGTTGGAAGAGCTCCAGGACTTCTGTTGGGATGTGACTGGAGCCTGGGAACCCTTTTGGTGAAAGCTCCCTCCTGACTGTGTCACTCACTAACACCCGTCTGTAATGCATGCTCATGTTTCTAGTCATAGCATGCTCTGTCTCAGGCTTCTGATGTAAAGGTCTGTATTAGCTTAGGGACACGTGTTTCTCCACCCTCTCCTCCATTTGAAAATGCTCTCATGTTTACTGCAGGGCTATGGGGCCGGGAGGGGGTGTTTGTGGATGGTTGTACATTTCAAGGGGTGACTCCTGGCCCCCACATTTTAGTAGAGCAAGTTACTTGACCATGACTGTCTGGACCACTCATCATTAATGTGGCCAGTTTTGAAACAGTAACCAGGAGAGGTTTATTGAAATGAAAAAGGTTTACTAGCTACATTCATAGTATGCATGTGAGTTTGTTTTCTTTTCCAATGCAAACATTGTATATGCTACGTAAGTTGCACATTCGTAGAATGAGTTATTGATGCACAATCTATTTGATTTATTAAGTCCTCACTAATGGTTTGTTGTAAAATGTCTCCCAGTTACTACAACTGGTAAAGAGCTTTTAAAAACTAAATGTTTTCTAATATGTTTTACTTCTCGAACGTGCGGAGGGTGAAGGATGATACAGTGTTGAAGCCCAAATCAAAATAATGTGTTTTGTGGCATGTTTGTTTCTTTTAAACTTTTTATATGGTAATAGATTTACGGATGTGGTTTTAAAACATCTCATTTTCAGAACACCAAAAATAAAATAAATTGTGTATTTTGTAAACTAATAGCAAACACCTTTTTAAACAAGTTAATATTTCTAATTGCAATTTCATTGTGAAATTGTATGAATTATTGTCTCTTACAAATTCGTTTAACTCCCAGGCATATAGTGCGGCTGCAGACCTCTTGTACAATCTATGCATGACATATCTCTTATGGAAATGTTGCAATTCATTTGACAGATAAAGTTGTCATCAGATATGGTAAGATACAGTGAGGGGAAAAAAGTATTTGATCCCCTGCTGATTTTGTACGTTTGCCCACTGACAAAGAAATGATCAGTCTATAATTTTAATGGTAGGTTTATTTGAACAGTGAGAGACAGAATAACAACAAAAAAATCCAGAAAAACGCATGTCAAAAATGTTATTAAAATGCAAATCAATTTATGAGGGAAATATGTATTTGACCCCTCTACAAAACATGACTTAGTACTTGGTGGCAAAACCCTTGTTGGCAATCACAGAGGTCAGACGTTTCTTGTAGTTGGCCACCAGGTTTGCACACATCTCAGGAGGGATTTTGTCCCACTCCTCTTTGCAGATCTTTACATTACGGTTTCGAGGCTGACGTTTGGCAACTCGAACCTTCAGCTCCCTCCACAGATTTTCTATGGGATTAAGGTCTGGAGACTGGCTAGGCCACTCCAGGACCTTATTGTGGTTCTTCTTGAGCCACTCCTTTGTTGCCTTGGACGTGTGTTTTGGGTCATTGTCATGCTGGAATACCCATCCACGACCCATTTTCAATGCCCTGGCTGAGGGAAGGAGGTTCTCACCCAAGATTTGACGGTACATGGCCCAGTCCATCGTCCCTTTTGATGCGGTGAAGTTATCCTGTCCCCTTAGCAGAAAAACACCCCCAAAGCATAATGTTTCCACCTCCATGTTTGACGGTGGGGATGGTGTTCTTGGGGTCATAGGCAGCATTCCTCCTCCTCCAAACACGGCGAGTTGAGTTGATGCCAAAGAGCTCAATTTTGGTCTCATCTGACCACAACACTTTCACCCAGTTCTCCTCTGAATCATTCAGATGTTCATTGGCAAACTTCAGATGGGCATGTATATGTGCTTTCTTGAGCAGGGGGACCTTGCGGGCGCTGCAGGATTTCAGTCCTTCACGGCGTAGTGTGTTACCAATTGTTTTCTTGGTGACTATGGTCCCAGCTGCCTTGATCATTGACAAGATCCTCCCGTGTAGTTCTGGGCTGATTCCTCACCGTTCTCATGATCATTACAACTCCACGAGGTGAGATATTGCATGGAGCCCCAGGCTGAGGGAGATTGACAGGTCTTTTGTGTTTCTTCCATTTGCGAATAATCGCACCAACTGTTATCACCTTCTCACCAAGCTGCTTGGCGATGGTCTTGTAGCCCATTCCGGCCTTGTGTAGGTCTACAATCTTGTTCCTGACATCCTTGGAGAGCTCTTTGGTCTTGGCCATGGTGGAGAGTTTGGAATCTGATTGATTGATTGCTTCTGTGGACAGGTGTCCTTTTTATACAGGTAACAAGCTGAGATTAGGAGCACTCCCTTTAAGAGTGTGCTCCTAATCTCAGCTCGTTACCTGTATAAAAGACACCTGGGAGCCAGAAATCTTTCTGATTGAGAGGGGGTCAAATACTTATTTCCCTCATTAAAATGCAAATCAATTTATAACATTTTTGACATGCGTTTTTCTGGATTTTGTTGTTATTCTGTCTCTCACTGTTAAAATAAACCTACCATTAAAATTATAGACTGATCATGTCTTTGTCAGTGGGCAAAAGTACAAAATCAGCAGGGGATCAAATACTTTTTTCCCTCACTGTACAAACATGATAGTAGACATTGCCAGTGCAATCTTTTTCCATGTCTAAGCTTATTCTACATTTTTAGATGAGCCCAAAGTGGTCGAATGATCTCCCTAGTTCTCTTGTGGCATGTTTATTTTAACCTTTTGGCCTTTTTGCATGTAGTTAGACAGTGTTTGTGTATGGATAGCTACAGTCACTGGACATGTTTGTGGTTCCATAGTATATTATTGAAACAACATTAATTCAACAATTAATGCTTCCAACGTACAGATTTTTTCAGCACTAACGTGTTGAATGTATAACAAAGGGCAATATTTATTTTATTTTTTACACATTTTCTTGCATGTCACGGCTGGATGTTAAAACTCTAAATGGTATGTTGTGTGTTTTTTAAGACTATTACTTACTATGCATAAGAAATGTCACTCTATTTTGCAACGCTGGACCCTGTCAGTCGGCCTGTCATGTATACTGTGTGGTTAGATGGTACAGTATCTTATTGAGGAGGTCTCTGTATACAGTAGCTGACCATCTAGTATGGCAGTACCTGTTTGGAGATCTCACCATCTTGTGTAAAATGTTCAGGAATAATATTAAAATGAAGGATAAGATACTGACTATATCTATGAGAGTCCAGCTCAGAAGCGGCGGCAGGTAGCCTAGCGGCTAGCGTTGGGCCTGAAACCGAAAGGTTGCTAGTTTGAATCCCTGAGCTGACAAGGGAAGAAAATAAAATACAATTGAATTTTATCCCTCTACGTGAAATTACCCCCCTCCCCTAAGTACAACATTATATCAAAGAAGAGGTTGGGTTTTACGACAGGGCTAAATTAAATGCAACCCACAGAATTCTGTATTATATTTGTATTTATACATATATTTAATCTTCGCTTTTTGTTTCATCACAGTCTTTGCCCAATCTTATTGAAGGGCTAGGATTACCTTTACTGTCCATATCCCACAATGTACTGTAGCATAATGCCATCCATTGTAGTGAGCGCTTTGGGGCCTCTACCCAAATACATGCTATAAAAATACCATTGAATTGTCATGGCATGACAGAGCTTCTCACAAAGCAAGAGCTCATAATGAATTATTCTATTGTATCCAGTTCATTATTTGAGTAAATTACAGTTACCTTTCTGCAATGTGTCCTGTCTCTGTCACATTATTGTTGAGTATTCTGCTGTAGGGTATTGTTGAAGCACTTGGTCACACGTTTTCGGGCCATCATAGGTAATGCCCATACTGTATGAACATCAACTTATGTTACACAAAATGACCACCAGAGTGCATCCTATGCCAATTCATGATACAGTATGCACTCTGCATATTCACTGCCTCGGTCAAAAATAAATGCCCATAGCTGAATAATACTTATAGGACGAATAGATGAATGTATTATAAGAGTTGTATAAACCAGCTGCAAGCAAACTTGTTGAATGTCTATGGTGAATTTGTTTAATATGTGGTGTAGGGATGTTCTTTAATAAATAAAGAATGGTTAAGTTATTATCGGATAACATTTTGGGAGGTCATCTAGACTTGCTTTACAGAACACAGACGTGAAAAGGTTATGAGAACAAACGGTTCTTCAGAATACGAAAGTTTCCAATTGTGGCAGCTGTCTGTGGTGTGCTGTGGGAGGGAAAGAAAGCCACTACTGGGCGACTATCATTGGTCTCACTTTTTAACGAGTGACCGGTTGAATGACAGTGTGTAATGTAATTGCAGGGAGTTCCCAAGAGGCAACAGATAAGGCATGCATTTCATCAAACTGCTTGGGTTCAGTTTCTGCACAACAACTGAAACCGACGGTGACTGATTTAGGACTGACGCATTGATTACTCTTGTTTGTGAGAGACTCGCATGAACGCGCTGAAAGTGTTGCAGAGCTGGCGCGTCCTCTATGGGAAATATCTCTTTTCATCTACAACGCAGCCGGGGAAGTTCATTGAAGAAAACGCTTGACTACACAACAGTTTGCAGCAGTAAGTAGTAAGGTGTCTACACCTTTGAATGATAGGTGAAGTTTAGAATGATATGATATACCAATAAAATTGTAAATGTTACGTAATATCATTCAGCAGTTTTCTTGCATCATTGACGCATTAAACCTAACATCCTAAAATAGAATAGATTTTTTATGGCAAGTAATGAGTAGCTTACTAGTCTGAAACGTAAAGAGACCTGTAACTTGATCATGCGTGAATAAGCGTAGAAACAACAGGTGCTCTCTTATAGGTCGCTATATCATCCAGACTACACAAGTAGCCTACTGAAAGTGCAAGGGTAATATCCAACCCATCTATTGCAGTAATAGTTTTATCACCAATAGTGGAATGTTTCATGTGTTTCTTGTGGTGTGTTTAATCGCCTTTGTAGTTGCATTGTCCCTTTCTGTGTGTGCTTTGTGTTCATAATGTTTGTGGTCTGGTTTCTCAGCTGCTGGCCAAAGGCACTAACTTCTGCTGGTCTTGCTTGTGTTTACACACACACTGTGGGACTGACTGTGCACCCCCGTCCTGCCCACCCCCACAAGATGCATATGAATAGCTTACTTAATCGATGGAGTAAGTAGCACACTCTTTTAGTCCACCCATATGCTTCTAACAGCTTACTACTTACTTACTACTTTTCTTCCTTTGCCCTCAATTCTTCCCGATTCCCTCCCTTGAAAGAAAATCATTGGAGAAAAGCTCTTGTTGAAAGTGATTGCATTGCTTAAATCCTGTATCTGTGCACCCCAGGGTTTAACAATGTTATACTATCCATCAGCACTGCAGGTGCTTTACATCTTTTAGGGGCTTAGTTTACATAGACTACTGACATATGGCTTGCCTATTGATCTAACCTAAACTTAGATCATGCCAAGCCAGTCACCGTGATAAAGTAGGTCTAAACTTGTGTTGAAATCAGTTCATTTTCTTGAGCGGAAATAAATAGATTGTACAGTAATAAATATAATGTAATTATGGAAATGTTATGGTAATAAACGGATAATAACATGACTGGGCAATTATTTCACTTGGCTGACTGCTGATTTGGCAATACCAGCTTTAATCACCTTGGAAGGGGGTCTGAATACTTTCCGAAGGGACTGTACGTCAATTCGGGAGCCCAGAGAATGTATTTATAAATCCCATAATTGGATGGTTCGGTAGTTGGGTTTCCCAAGAAACTCCATAGGCCAGCATAGCTGAACTAAATTGTAAATATAGAAAAAAATATTTGCTTGGTAATGTGTATGTCTTTCAAATCTTGGAATGTTCTCAAACCAGGGTACAGATTCCACATTTGGCCCATTGGGGGATGCAAAAGTCTGCCGTCCAGATTGCAAGGCATTATTGTGAAATATTGGAGTATGATTACCAGTAACATTGTTTTTCAAACTTACGTCAAATAGAAATTGTGTGAGCAGTAATAGGACCAAAGCGTAGTTTACATTGTTTAAGGGATATATCAGTGAAGACCACCTCTTCCAGGGCAATAGAATACACCATATTTATCTCTATACTCAGCCAGGGGGCGGAAGAATCATGTCTAAATCCAATTTAGGATGGGACGAAATGCTAGTGCCTGGAAATACAATTTAAAGTTTGGTATGGATAATGCTCCTACATCTATCCCTCTTTCAAGTTTGTAAATTTTATCTGGGGCACGTTTACCTTGGCATAGAAATGTTTCAACCGCACTATGGATTTTATCCCAATAGCCAGTAGGGGGAGATAAGGGAAGCGTTGAACTACAGAAATTCAGCCGTGGCAATATATTCATTTTGACAATAGATATCAGTCTGGTTAAAGCAACTGAGATATTAGTCCATCTACTGAGGTCGAATTGAATTGATTTGAGCGTTCTGTTTAAAGTTTCTGGCAATGGTTTTATCTAAGGAAGGTAATGTGGTCCTCTGTAGCTCAGCTGGTAGAGCACGGCGCTTGTAACGCCAAGGTAGTGGGTTCGATCCCCGGGACCACCCATACACAAAAATGTATGCACGCATGACTGTAAGTCGCTTTGGATAAAAGCGTCTGCTAAATGGCATATTATTATTATTATTATTATTTATTATTATATCTCCCTCAATGTGATCAAGACAAAGGAGATGTTTGTGGACTACAGGAAAAAGAAGAGGACCGAGCACGCCCCCATTCTCATTGATGGGGCTGTAGTGGAGCAGGTTGAGAGCTTCAAGTTCCTTGGTGTCCACATCACCAACAAACTAACATGGTCCAAGCACACCAAGACAGTCGTGACGAGGGCACGACAAAAACTATTCCCTCTGAGGAGACTGAAAAGATTTGGCATGGGTCCTCAGATCCTCAAAAGATTCTACAGCTGCACCATTGAGAGCATCCTGACTGGTTGCATCACTGCCTGGTATGGCAACTGCTCGGCCTCCGACCGCAAGGCACTACAGAGGGTAGTGCGTACGGCCCAGTACATCACTGGGGCCAAGCTTCCTGCCATCCAGGACCTATATACCAGGCAGTGTCAAGAGGAAGACCCTAAAAATGGTCAAAGACTCCAGCCACCCTAGTCATAGACTGTTCTCTCTGATACCGCATGGCAAGCGGCCAAGTCTAGGTCCAAGAGGCTTCTAAACAGCTTCTATCCCCAAGCCATAAGACTCCTTAACATCTAATAAAATGGCTACCCAGACTATTTGCATTGCCCCCCCCTTTTTTACGCTCCTACTACTCTCTGTTTATTATCTATGCATAGTCACTTTAATAACGCTACCTACATGTACATATTACCTCAATTACCTCGACTAACCGGTGCCCCCGCACATTGACTCGGTACCGGTACCCCCTGTGTATAGCCTCGCTGTTCTTATTTTACTGCTGCTCTTTAATTATTTATTACTTTTATTTCTTATAAAATAAATTTTATTTAATGTTTTTTTGGTATTTTTTGTGTGGGTATTCTTTCTTAAAATTGCATTGTTGGTGAAGGGCTTGTAAGTAAGCATTTCACTGTAAGGTCTACACCTGTTGTATTCGGCGCATGTGACAAATAAGATTTGATTTGATATCTATTCCCTAATATTTAAAATGGGAAACTATTGGGATTCCATAAGTAGAGATGCCTTAGGACATATTTGGTTAGATTTATTTTATAACTCGAGATCGAGCTGAATTTGTCTAATCTTCAGAGCTTTTGGGAGGGATTGAGATACATTCTGTAAGTCGCTCTGGATAAGAGCATCTGCTAAATTACTAAAATGTAAATGTAGATAAGGTAAGATATTGTTGGCGTATAATGAGATGACTTGATCCATAGAATTGAGAAATATTGGTGTTCTTTTGATTTTCGAATTGCCTGGGCCAGGGACTCCATAGACAATAAAAATAGCAAAGGTGAGATGGGATCATCTTGCCTGATACTTCTAGTTATTCTGAACGGAACAAAGCAGGTATTGCCTTTTATTACTATGGCTGAGGGATTGGCATATAGTATTTTAATCATATTAATAAAATTGGAGCCAAGTCCCATATGTTCCAAAACCCACCAATGATATGACCATTCTAGTCTATCAAAAGCTTTTTCTGCGTCGAGATAGAACTGCCCAAGGAGCTTTGATTTCTGATGAAGCATGTAAGATATGTAATAGATGACAGAGGTTATCTGTCCAGATATACCAATCTGTGTTTATCAAAGATGGAGAGCAAGTGAGAGCACTGGGTGGCGTCCTTACCTTTTTAAAAATAAATAAAAGCGAAATTAGTGCTGTATTTATATCCCTTCCAAATGAACCTTTGTGAACAGCTGTGTTAATGATTTCAAGTAACAGTGGACCTAATTGGTTCCAAAATGTTAAATAGACCTCAGGAGGAATACCATCACAACCAGGTGATTTGCCTTTATTCATGTTATCCAATGCCCTTTTGATTTCCTGGAGAGGGATGTGGGCTTCCAGCAAGCCGGCTTCCTCAGTTGAGGAGTTCTTATATCTTTTAAAAAACGACTAAATCTGGCTTGGTGTGGATTTACAATCAGAGGTGTACAATTATTTATTGAAATGGGGAGAATCTTTGCTTAAATAATTTAGGTTCTGATAGTAATTCACATGATTCAAATTCAATAGTTGCAATATTGGCTAATTGATCATTACTGCAACGCTTGTTAGCCAGAAGACGACTGGGTCGATTACCATAGAAGTAATGGTTGAGTCTAACTCGATGGATGGCAAATTCTGCTATCTGTCTTATCAATAGATGTAGTTCTGTCTTGACTTTGAAAAGAGTAGTCACTATCTGGTCTGAAAAAAGTTTTTGTTGAGAACACTCTAACATCGTTTAAAACTTTTCCAATTATGATATCTTCTTTAATTGTGATTTATTCATGGCGTCCCATAAAATCAGAGGATCATCGACAGAATTTTTGTTAATTTTGAATTCTTTAAATTCAGTTCAAATTGTTCACAGAGAGTAGGATCTTGTAGTAAGGAAAAGCATGTGGTCCTCTGTAGCTCAGCTGGTAGAGCACGGCGCTTGTAACACCAGGGTAGTGGGTTCGATCCCCAGGACCACCCATACACAAAAATGTATGCACGCATGACTGTAAGTCGCTTTGGATAAAAGCGTCTGCTAAATGGTATATTATTATTTATAATCTTGTTGCTCTTTTTAGGAGATTCTGAAATGTGTATCTGGCAGTAATAAGCATGATGATCAGATAGGCTCATACTGTATGTCCAATTTCAATTTTCTTGATTTAAAGAAAATAGAGTAGATAATAGTAGGAAATGGATTTAGGAGAATGTTTTGTGCCTGTTTGAATAGAAAGTGTACTCTTTTGGTTTATGGTAATGAGCTCGCAAGGCATCAATGAGGTTGTAATCAGAGTATATGTTGGAGAGCCTTGGTTGCCTGTGGATTGTAGTTAGTCTTATTAGATTTGTCCAGGAGCAGGGCAAGAACAGGAACTGTGCCACTGCCACCCGAACGAGGACAGAGGAGGACAAGTCATAAATCAGTTATTAATTTTAGACAACAGAACAGGCGTTGTGGGCCTTTAGTACAAGAAGCTCTCTAACGGGGTACAGTTGATTCAGTGCTTGATATACAGGTAAGACAGAAAATTACATTTACATTATTATAATTCACATACTGTATTTTTGTAATTATATTCACACTGACTGCATGCACATCCAGTATACCTGAAGATTTAATTAAATATCAGCACACAATATTGTATGGATGAAATTATTTGCATCAGCCTTTTTAAGAGGTACGCAAGGTAGCCTACGGATCTATCCACGGTGCATTAAACAAAGACAATATGTCTGTCAAACACGTCAGTGTTAATTTGTCTTTGAGCCTGAGGAACAGCACGGTCTCTTCTCATGGCGTTTCAATGACAAGATCAGATCTCTTACACAGAGTCCTTTCTGCAGGTACAAAGCATTCATCAGATCTATATATCATTGTCACTCACTTAGAGAAGGAATGAAAAATGCTCTTAAGAATGTTCTCTCCCGCTTGGAGTGATGTACGTTTTGTCTGTGCTTTCTGTTTGCCATGTACTGTCCTTGGTCATGTTGATATTATTGCTCTGTGGTGTTTCACTACTGGGACATTTTTGTGGTAGCAGTCGATTGTTCAGTTGGAGCAAAGTAGCTGAATGAATGTGCGTAGGTCATCTGTGGGGGGTTGGTCCATGGACAAAAACCAAGAAGAACAAGGGGGTTGATTCATAAGGGGCTTAGCCAAACGACTTAGCCTTTCTCTGTGTGGCACAACGCTGGCACGCAAGCCCTGGCTGAACCCTGCCATGAGGTGACCATATCTATCGAAGGTCGAGAGCCATGCGTCCTCTGAAACATGACCCAGCCAAGCCGCACTGCTTCTTGACACACTGCTCGCTTAACCCGGAAGCCAGCCGCACCAATGTGTCGGAGGAAACACCGTACAACTGGCGACTGTAGTCAGCGTGCATGCGCCCGGTCCGCCACAAGGCCGGCTGCGATACAGCCTGGGATCGAACCAGGGTCTGTAGTGACGCCTCAAAGACACACACACATGCACGCACGCACTCACATACACACAAAGTGGCATAAGTCCTTCATGCAGCTGAATATGGCCATTGTGTGTGTCTTTGTTTGTATGCAGACAGCATTTGTGTGATTCTGGAGGTTGGCCATAGGTCATTTTCAGCGTTGGCTATTCAATGTGGAGCTGTGACACGTGTCAGTTAGTTTGTCTGCCATCGAGTAGGAGGTCATGATTGGAAAGCATAGAGTGACCATGAGGAACAGGGTTCAAGGGTCAAGGCCTTGGAGTGAAGTCATTTCCGCTGAGGTCTTGCTGTCGTAGTAAGGTCAAGTGCTCTGGAAATCTCTGGATTTCCTTTAGACAAACCTTCTCACATCCTGGATTGTTTGTGATGACACACAGGCAAGGTAGATCCTTCCCCTGTCCTAAGTAAGATCCTTCATATAGCCCCATTTTCTCTCCTGGCCCAGGTTAACCCTTCATAAAAAGTAATTAGCATAACTGGCCACACTTTTACTTGAAACGTATCTACTTAAAAAGCCTGCCTACACAATTGAACTGAAAACAACCTGAATCCTACACGAAGCTGCTGCATTGTGCATAGTTCTGGTCAGGGAAAATGTTCATCCTATTGTATAGTAGGTGCCCCCCCTGCTTCTAGCCAGAGTCTCTGTGGGGTCTCTGGTGGTGTGCCAGGGTACCAGTGGTACTGTAGAGAGTTCACCACCAGTAGCAGACTGTGGTCCAGCAGTAGCTAGGTTGGAAGGTAGCTGTCCTGGGCAGGGCTGTGGAATGTGGCAGAGCTGTGAGGATTAGCTGAGCCTTTGAACATCAGGTTGTTCTGTACTCAGGCACCTGGTCTGGTAGCCTGGTACTGAACCATTCTCACCCATTCCATCTATTCAGTCACTTCAATAAATGCTGGGCCTAGATTGTAATTTGTCTTTGGTTGGTCATGTGTTTGTCAGAAAGCTGATCCAGTAATAATGCTACCAGGCCTCAGTCACTGACGTCTGATTGATACTCCCTGAGTCTGACTTTGATTACCACCGGCACTTGACACCTCAAGATAATGTGACCTGGAGAATGACAATGGAGCAAAACGTGTACAGTACATGTGATTAAAGGAATAAAATCTGTGGATAATGTGGATATACAGTTGAAGTCGGAAGTTTACATATACTTAGGTTGCAGTCATTAACTCGTTTTTCAACCACTCCACACATTTCTTGTTAACAAACTCTAGTTTTGGCAAGTCGGTTAGGACATCTACTTTGTACATGACACAAGTAATTTTTCCAACAATTGTTTACAGACAGATTATTTCACTTATAATTCACTGTATCACAATTCCAGTGGGCAGGAAGTTTACATACACTAACTTGACTGTGCCTTTAAACAGCTTAGAAAATTCCAGAAAATGATGTAATGACTTTAGAAGCTTCGGATAGGCTAATTGACATCATTTAAGTCAATTGGAGGTGTACCTGTGGATGTATTTCAAGGCCTACCTTCAAATTCAGTGCCTCTTTGCTTGACATCATGGGGAAATCAAAAGAAATCAGCCAAGACTTCAGAACATTGTTTGTAGATCTCCACAAGTCTGGTTCATCCTTGGAAGCAATTTCCAAATGCCTGAAGGTACCACGTTCATCTGTACAAACAATAGTACGCAAGTATAAACACCATGGGACCACGCAGCCGTCATACCGCTCAGGAAGGAGACGTGTTCTGTCTCCTAGAGATGAACGTACTTTGGTGCGAAAAGTGCAAATCAAACCCAGAACAACAGCAAAGGACCTTGTGAAGATGCTGGAGGAAACAGGTACAAAAGTATCTATATCCACAGTAAAACAAGTCCTATATCGACATAACCTGAAAGGCTCAGCAAGGAAGAGCCACTGCTCCAAAACTGCCATAAAAAAGCCAGACTACGTTTTGCAACTGCACATGGGGACAAAGATCATACTTTTTGGAGAAATGTCCTCTGGTCTGATGAAACAAAAATAGAACTGTTTGGCCGTAATGACCATCGTTATGTTTGGAGGAAAAAGGGGGTTGCTTGCAAGCCAAAGAACACCATCCCAACCGTGAAGCACGGGGGTGGCAGCATCATGCTGTGGGAGTGCTTTGCTGCAGGAGGGACTGGTGCACTTCACAAAATAGATGGCATCATGATGAAGGAAAATGATGTGAATATATTGAAGCAACATCTCAAGACATCAGTCAGGAAGTTAAAGCTTGGTCGCAAATGGGTCTTCCAAATGGACAATGACCCCAAGCATACTTCCAAAGTTGTGGAAAAATGGCTTAAGGACAACAAAGTCAAGGTATTGGAGTGGCCATCACAAAGCCCTGACCTCAATCCTATAGAACATTTGTGGGCAGAACTGAAAAAGCGTGTGCAAGCAAGGAGGCCTACAAACCTGACTCAGTTACACCAGCTCTGTCAGGAGGAATGGGCCACAATTCACCCAACTTATTGTTGGAAACTTGTGGAAGGCTACCCGAAATGTTTGACCCAAGTTAAACAATTTAAAGGCAATGCTACCACATACTAATTGAGTGTATGTAAACCTCTGACCCACTGGGAATGTGATGAAAGAAATTAAAGCTGAAATAAATCATTCTCTCTACTATTATTCTGACATTTCACATTCTTAAAATAAAGTGGTGATCCTAACTGACCTAAGACAGGGAATTTTTACTAGGATTAAATGTCAGGAATATGTGAAAAACGGAGTTTAAATGTATTTGGCTAAGGCGTATGTAAACTTCCGACTTCAACTGTATGTCACTATTATCATGTCACCTAAATATGTGGATATATGTCTGTCATGTTGCCTACCAGTCAAAAGTTTGGACACACCTACTCATTCAAGGGTTTTTCTTAATTTTTTTACTATTTTCTACATTGTACAATAGTAGTGAAGACATCAAAACTATGAAATAACACATATGGAATCATGTAGTAACCAAAAAAGTGTTAAACAAATCAAAATATATTTTATTTATATTTGAGTTTCTTAAAAGTAGCCACCTTTGCCTTGATGACCGCTTTGGACACTCTTGGCATTCTCTCAACCAGCTTCATGAGGTAGTCACCTGGAATGCCTTTCAATTAACAGGTGTGCCTTCTTAAAAGTTAATTTGTGGAATTTCTTTCCTTAATGTGTTTGAGCCAATCAGTTATAGCAATAACAGCTCAAATAAGCAAAGAAAATCGACAGTCCATCATTACTTAAAGACATGAAGGTCAGTCAATCCGGAAAATGTCAAGAACTTTGAAAGTTTCTTCAAGTGCAGCCTCAAATTGCAGCCCAAATAAATGCTTCACAGAGTTCAAGTCACAGACACATCTCAACATCAACTGTTCAGAGGAGAATGCGTGAATCAGGCCTTCATGGTCGAATTGCTGCAAAGAAACCACTACTAAAGGACACCAATAAGAAGAAGAGACTTGCTTGGGCCAAGAAACACGAGCAATGGACATTAGACCGGTGGAAATCTGTCCTTTTGGTTCCAACTGCCGTGTCTTTGTGAGACGCAGAGAAGGTGAACGGATGATCTCCACGTGTGTGGTTCCCACCGTGAAGCATGGAGGAGGAGGTGTGATGGTGTGGGGGTGCTTTGCTGGTGACACTGTCAGTGATTTATTTAGAATTCAAGGCACACTTAACCAGCATGGCTACCACAGCATTCTGCAGCGATTCGCCATCCCATCTGGTTTGGGCTTAGTGGGACTATCGTTTGTTTTTCAACAGGACAA
The DNA here is from genome assembly GCF_020615455.1 of Coregonus clupeaformis. Taxonomy (NCBI): domain Eukaryota; kingdom Metazoa; phylum Chordata; class Actinopteri; order Salmoniformes; family Salmonidae; genus Coregonus; species Coregonus clupeaformis. The sequence goes on along the minus strand of NC_059218.1, from coordinate 20,633,520 downwards.
TGACCCAAAACACACCTCCAGGCTGTGTATTTGACCAAGGAGAGTGATTGAGTGCTGCATCAGATGACCTGGCCTCCACAATCACCCGACCTCAACCCAGTTGAGATGGTTTGGGATGAGTTAGACCGCAGAGTGAAGGAAAAGCATCCAACAAGTGTTCAGCATATGTGGGAACTCCTTCAAGATTGTTGGAAAAGCATTCCTCATGAAGATGGTTGAGAGAATGCCAAGAGTGTGCAAAGCTGTCATCAAGGCAAAGGGTGGCTACTTTGAAGAATCTCAAATATAAAATATATTTTGATTTGTTTAACACTTTTTTGGTTACTACATGATTCCATATGTGTTATTTCATAGTTTTGATGTCTTCGCTATTATTCTACAATGTAGAATAAAGAAAACCCCTTGAATGAGTAGGTGCATCCAAACATTTGACTGGTACTGTATATGTACAAAACATTATGCACACCTACTCTTATCATGACATAAAGTGACCAGGTGAATCCAGGTAAAAGCTATGATCCCTTATTGATGTCACTTCAATCAGTGTAGATGAAGGGGAGGAGACATGGTAAGGAAGGATTTTTAAGCCTTGAGATAATTGAGACATTGATTGTGTATGTGTGCCATTCAAAGGGTGAATGGGCAAGACAAAATATTTAAGTGCCTTTGAACGGGGTATGGTAGTACGTGCCAGGCGCACCGGTTTGTGTCAAGAACTGCAATGCTGTTGGGTTTTTTATGCTCAACAGTTTCCTGTGTGTATCAAGAAGCTTCCACCACCCAAAGGACATCCAGCCAACTTGACACAACTGTGGGAAGCATTGGAGTCAACATGGACAAGCATCCCTGTGGAACGCTTTCGACACCTTGTAGAATCCATGCCCTGACGAATTGAGGCTGTTTCAAGTCTTGGCATATTTTCAAGCTGATTTAAGTCAAAACGGTAACTAGGCCACTCAGGAACATTCAATGTCATCTTGGTAAGCAACTCCGGTGTACATTTGGCCTTGTGTTTTAGGTAAATGTCCTGCTGAAAGGTGAATTTGTCTCAGAGTGTCTGTTGGAAAGCAGACAGAACCAAGTTTTCCTCTAGGATTTTTCCTTTGCTTAGCTCTATTGTGTTTCTTTTTATCCTAAAAACCTACTTAGTCCTTGCCGATGACAAGCATACCCATAACATGATGCAGCCACCACCATTCTTGAAAATACCGTATGAAGAGTGGTACTCGGTGAAGTGTTATGTTGGATTTACCCCAAAGATAATGCTTTGTATTCAGGACATTTCTTTTTGCAGTTTTACTTTAGTGCCTTATTGCAAACAGATGTATGTTTTAGAATATTTTTTATTCTGTACAGGCTTCCTTCTTTTCACTCTGTCATTTATGTTAGTATTGTGGAGTAACTACAATGTTGTTGATCCATCCTTAGTTATCTCTTATCACAGCCATTATACTCTGTAACTGTTTTAAAATCTTTGTAGTGACTGTGTGTATTGATACACCATCCAAAGTGTAATTAATAACTGCACAATGCTCAAAGGGATATTAAATGTATGCTCCCCCCATCTACCAATAGGTGCCCTTCTTGGCGAACCATTGGAAAACCTCCCTGCTATTTGTGGTTGAATCTGTGTTTGAAATTCACTGCTCGACTGAGGGACCTTACAGTAATTATATGTGTGGGGTACAGAGATGGGGTAATTGTTGTACACAGAGTGAGTCCATGCAATTTATTATGTGAGTTGTTAAGCACATAATTTTACTCCTGATCTTATTTAGGCTTGCCATAACAAAAGGATTGAATACTTATTGACTCAAGACATTTCAGCTTTTAATTTGTAAATATTTCTAAAAACATAATTCCACTTTGACATGATGGGGTATTGTGTGTAGATCAGTGGTACACAATCTAAATGTAATTCATTTTAAATTCAGGCTGTAACACATCAAAATGTGGAACAAGTCTAGGGGTGTATGTATTTTATGACACCTAAATATGTGGATATAAAGTACAGTGCCTTGCAAAAGTATTCATCCCCCTTGGCGTTTTTCCTGTTTTGTTGCATTACAACCTGTAATTTAAATAGATTTTTTTTGGATTTCATGTAATGGACATATACAAAATAGTCCAAATTGGTGAAGTGAAATGAAAAAAATAACTTGTTTCAAAAAATTCTCAAAAATAAATAACGTAAAATTGGTGCGTGCATATGTATTCACCCCCTTTGCTATGAAACCCCAAAATAAGATCTGGTGCAACCAATTACCTTCAGAAGTCACATAATTAGTTAAATAATGTCCACCTGTGTGCAATCTAAGTGTCACATGATCTCAATATATACACCTGTTCTGAAAGGCCCCACAGTCTGCCACACCACTAAGCAAGGGGCACCATGAAGACCAAGGAGCTCTCCAAACAGGTCAGGGACAAAGTTGTGGAGAAGTACAGATCAGGGTTGGGTTATAAAAAATATCAGAAACTTTTAACATCCCACGGAGCACCATTAAATCCATTATTAAAAAATGGAAAGAATATGGCACCACAACAAACCTGCCAAGAGAGGGCCGCACACCAAAACTCACGGTCCAGGCAAGGAGGGCATTAATCAGAAAGGCAACAAAGAGACCAAAGATAACCCTGAAGGAGCTGCAAAGCTCCACAGCGGAGATTGGAGTATCTGTCCATAGGACCACTTTAAGCCGTACACTCCACAGAGCTGGCCTTTACGGAAGAGTGGCCAGAAAAAGCCATTGCTTAAAGAAAACAAGAAGCCAAAAGGCATGTGGGAGACTCCCCAACCATATGGAAGAAGGTACTCTGGTCAGATGAGACTAAAACGGAGCTTTTTGGCCATCAAGGAAAATGACCCTAAGCATACTGCTAAAGCAACACTCAAGTGGTTTTAGGGGAAACATTTAAATGTCTTGGAATGGCCTAGTCAAAGCCCAGACCTCAATCCAATTGAGAATCTGTGGTATGACTTAAAGATTGCTGTACACCAGCGGAACCCATCGAAGAGACTTGCAGCTGTAATTGCTGCAAAAGGTAGCTCTACAAAGTATTGACTTTGGGGGGGGGGGGGTGAATAGTTATGCACGCTCAAGTTTTCAGTTTTTTTGTCTTATTTCTTGTTTGTGTCACAATAAAAAATATTTTTTGTATCTTCAAAGTGGTAGGCATGTTGTGTAAATCAAATGATACAAACCCCCCAAAAATCATTTTTAATTCCAGGTTGTAAGGCAGCAAAATAGGAAAATGCCAAGGGTGGTGAATACTCTCGCAAGCCACTGTATGTCTTTCATTTAAGCTAAATATGTGGATATATGTCTCTCATGACAAATATAATGATCACGGCATTAGGAGCTTAGAACACCCTGCCCAAGACGCTTAGCCATTCAGCATAAAAATATCTTCAGTCCCACACCCTAAATAACTTCATGATGTAGTCTGTGTTTTGTATGTTTAAAATGTTTTACATGATGAACCTTCAACTCTGCCTGGGTGGTTTCCTTACATACGGTCTTTTCCAGCAGTTTATCACGTATGTACACACACACACTCACACACTCCCCAAACACACACTCCCCAAACATACACACAGGCCGACACACACCTTATGGAAGCAGCAGGTCGTGACCCTGGGAGCTAAACTGTCTAGGGTGACAGGAAGTAACCTGAGAGAGTCGTTTCACAGGGGCCAGAGAGGGAGGGAGCAGAGAGCTGTGTCACAGGGGCTGGGGCCAGAGAGGGAGGGAGCAGAGAGCTGTGTCACAGGGGCCGGGGCCAGAGAGGGAGGGAGCAGAGAGCCGTGTCACAGGGGCCGGGGCCAGAGAGGGAGGGAGCAGAGAGCCGTGTCACAGGGGCCGGGGCCAGAGAGGGAGGGAGCAGAGAGCCATGTCACAGGGGCCGGGGCCAGAGAGGGAGGGAGCAGAGAGCTGTGTCACAGGGGCCGGGGCCAGAGAGGGAGGGAGCAGAGAGCCATGTCACAGGGGCCGGGGCCAGAGAGGGAGGGAGCAGAGAGCCATGTCACAGGGGCCAGAGCGGGAGGGAGGGAGCAGAGAGCCATGTCACAGGGGCCAGAGCGGGAGGGAGGGAGGGAGCAGAGAGCCAGCAGCAGCTCTAGGGTTCCACTAGACTGAATTATTTACCCAGCACAGCAAAGCCCAACCAGGCCAGGACCCAATGCTTCTTTCCATCAACACAATTCCAAACCCTGCCAGCTCTTCATGCAGCCCCATGACACAGGAGCATAAATTAATCATTATCCACGAGTGGGCGGCCCATTTGGAAAAGCTAAATTCCGTCACTTTTCAACCTGATCTCATTTGTTGCGTGGCCTATAAGGATCTTAGACTAACTGTATAGCATATGAGAGTGATATACACTTGCATATTGTGTATGAAATAATGCATTGAGTCTGAGTCAGCCTGTGCTGCTGGCCAGTGTAAGGTTGTTGTTGTTGATCAGGTTCATGTGTATATTTTTATGCTCATCACATCACCCACACAAGGCAGGCCTTGTTCTTTTTGACTCCCCCCTCTCTGGCCCTCTTCTGCGGTGTTATGAAATCAACTGCTGTCCATTTTGTCTGAGGGCTGAGTGGCTCTGTGATTGTTTAATGGTGGGTGGCCATCCACATCTCCTACAACGCTTAACCCAGCTTGCATCGTGATTCTCTCTCTCTCTCTCTCTCTCTCTCTCTCTCTCTCTCTCTCTCTCTCTCTCTCTCTCCCCCCCATCTATCACTCACTGTCTTTCCATACTTATACAGGGTACATACCATACTCCCACTAGCACAATCACATTCTCTTTTCAGTAGCTCGTATACAGTCGTGGTCAAAAGTTTTGAGAATGACACAAATATTAATTTTCACAAAGTCTGCTGCCTCAGTTTTTATGATGGCAATTTGCATATACTCCAGAATGTTATGAAGACTGATCAGATGAATTGCAATTAATTGCAAAGTCCCTCTTTGCCATGAAAATGAACTTAATCCCCCAAAAAACATTTCCACTGCATTTCAGCCCTGCCACAAAAGGACCAGCTGACATCATGTCAGTGATTCTCTTGTTAACACAGGTGAGACTGTTGACGAGGACAAGGCTGGAGATCACTCTGTCATGCTGATTGAGTTAGAATAACAGACTGGACGCTTTAATAGGAGGGTGGTGCTTGAAATCATTGTTCTTCCTCTGTTAACCATGGTTACCTGCAAGGAAACACGTGCCGTCATCATTGCTTTGCACAAAAAGCGCTTCACAGGCAAGGATATTGCTGCTAGTAAGATTGCACCTAAATCAACCATTTATCGGATCATCAAGAACTTCAAGGAGAGAGGTTCAATTGTTGTGAAGAAGGCTTCAGGGCGCCCAAGAAAGTCCAGCAAGCGCCAGGACCGTCTCCTAAAGTTGATTCAGCTGCGGGATCGGGGCACCACCAGTGAGGCAAAGACTTTTGGAGGATGGCCTGGTGTCAAGAAGGGCAGCGAGGAAGCCACTTCTCTCCAGGAAAAACATCTGGGACAGACTGATATTCTGCAAAAGGTACAGGGATTGGACTGCTGAGGACTGGGGTAAAGTCATTTTCTCTGATGAATCCCCTTTCCGATTGTTTGGGGCATCTGGAAAAAAGCTTGTCCGGAGAAGACAAGGTGAGCGCTACCATCAGTCCTGTGTCATGCCAACAGTAAAGCATCCTGAGACCATTCATGTGTGGGGTTGCTTCTCAGAACACAGCCATGAATAAAGAATGGTACCAACACATCCTCCGAGAGCAACTTCTCCCAACCATCCAAGAACAGTTTGGTGACGAACAATGCCTTTTCCAGCATGATCGAGCACCTTGCCATAAGGCAAAAGTGAAAACTAAGTGGCTCTGGGAACAAAACATCAACATTTTGGGTCCATGGCCAAGGAAATCCCCAGACCATAATCCCATTGAGAACTTGTAGTCAATCCTCAAGAGGCGGGTGGACAAACAAAACCCCACAAATTCTGACAAACTCCAAGGATTGATTATGCAAGAATGGGCTGCCATCAGTCAGGATGTGGCCCAGAAGTTAATTGACACCATGCCAGGGCGGATTGCAAAGGTCTTGGAAAAAGAAGGGTCAACACTGCAAATATTGACTCTTTGCATAAACTTAATGTAATTGTCAATAAAAGCCTTTGACACTTGTGGAATGCTTGTAATTATAGTTCGGTATACCATAGTAACATCTGACAAAAATATCTAAAAACACTGAAGCAGCAAACTTTGTGAAGACCAATACTTGTGTCATTCTCAAAACTTTTGACCACAACTGTACTCAGACATGTCATACTCACACATTAATTTCCCCTTGGGAATTACACAATCAGACAAAGACTGGCTCAGAGTTTGCCTAATGCTTCAGAGGACCACTCAGTGCAAACCCCTGCAGGAGTCCGAATAAACCCTCACACAGGGGCGCAACTTTGGTTTTAGAAGTGAGGGGGACATGTCCCCCCTCATCCCCAGTGAAAATTGCGCGCCTGCCCTCACACATACATGGCATAATGTTCAGGAAGGCAATTTAGCCCAAACAAACTCCGCTATATCTCATAAATCTACACATGCACACGCACTCACATATACATGCGTGCACGAGCACACAGACATGCGCATGCACACATACACACACACATGAGGAAGGCCTTTCTGCCCACTCTCCTGCACGCTCGGAGAGTTTTAGTGGGAGAGAATGTGAGGAGGAAGCGCAGAAGAGTTTCAGTCCTATAAGAAAGAAATGTGCTATGGTAAGGGACCAGCCAAGCAGGTTTATGTGTGTGTGTGTGTGTGTGTGTGTGTGTGTGTGTGTCATGCACAATATGTGATAGCTCATGGAAGCAGAAAGTTAATATTTCACCTGTCAATTGCATGTTTGTGTTGATATGACACTGTACTGTACTATACTGTACTGTACACCATTGTGGTTAGAAAGCCACATATTACAAAGCAAAAGATGGGTGCAGCAAGGAAACATTAGTATATCAATGAAAGATGATTGGATATGATTAGATATTGACTTTTTGCGGTGAAAATATGCATGATGCACATATCCCATAGTGCTGAAAGGCTGATGCTGGAATGAATTAGATAAAAGGGGCACTGTATGCAGATATGAGCAGAAGCAATCATTTCACAAATCTGACAGAGAAAAAGCAGGATTTGATCTTTAGTGACATGAGACAGGAAGTGTGGGATAAAGGATTTCAGATCCATCTCTCTATGTAAGCCCGTTAACCCCTCAATCCCTTCTGGGACCTAAATGGGCTGATGATGATTCCCATATTAGGGCTTTAGCCCTTATGTAATTTATCTAACATGTCCTCCTTCCAAGCCCGGACTGTATGTCTGTACACAACATTATGCCTTGTTTAGGTCAGATGGATTTTATAATCAGCGCCCGGTCGCTGAGAGAGGGGAGGTTGGTAAGCAGATTGTGTCAGAGGATGTGTCAGGATGCCCGGGGTTGCAGGGAGAGCCAGGGGGTAGACTGATGGACTCATTGGACTGTGCAGAGTGGAGAGTGGAGTGTGGCTGCTAGGACTGCCTATGGGAGTTTGGATGGAGCCTTTGCTGTAAAATGATGGTTAAAGAGAAAGAAGGCCATTACTGGCAAGCCGCCACATCATAGATGGCCAAGGATTGAGCCGTGATGGCTTTTTAATGTTTGGGTGACGTTACAAGCGCTCATCCACACTGACGTGTTCATCTGTTTTTGATTCAATAATATCTGTCTTGTACACATTGGGCTTGTGGTACATAACACACACACACACACACACACACACAAATATGCACAGACTCTTTGTGCACTCTCTTTCCCAATCTCTCTCTCATCCATTCAACAAGTCATGACTCATTTCTCAAGTCATAAGTACACAAATGTTTTGTTGATTTAAAGGTAGAATCCTTAATTGAAAGTCAACAAAGGACAGTCAACAGGTGATTATGGTTTACTAGGAGCCACAAATATGATGCAGGTTAAGTGAGGTGTTTTGACCCAGTCGGGGAAAGACACTGTCAAATTCAATGGAAATGACATCCATAAACCCCTATCCATCCCAACACATATAGTGCCTTCAGAAAGTATTCCCTACAAAAGGGCTTTATTACAGACAGAAATACACTTCAGCACCCCCCCACCCCCCTCTGATGATCCCGCAGGTGAAGAAGCCGGATGTGGAGGGCCTGGGCTGGCATGGTTACACGTGGTCTGCGGTTGTGAGGCATGTTGCACATACTGCCAAATTCTCTAAAACAACGTTGGAGGTGGCTTATGGAATGAAATGAACATTCAATTATTTGGCAACACCTCTAGTGGACATTCCTGCAGTCAGCATGCCAATTGCATGCTCCCTCAAAACTTGAGACATCTGTGGCATTGTATTGTGTGACAAAGCTGCCGATTTTAGAGTGGCCTTTTATTGTCCCCAGCACAAGGTGCACCTGTGTAATGATCATGCTGTTTAATCAGCTTCTTGACATGCCACACCTGTCAGGCGGATGGATTATCTTGACAAAGGATGAAATGCTCACCAACAGAGATCTAAACACATTTCTGCAAACAATTTGATGAGATAAATAATATTTCTGTGCGTATGGAACATTTATGGGATCTTTAATTTCGACTCATGAAACATGGGACCAGCACTTTACATTTACTTTACTTTATATTTGTGTTCAGTGTACATTGACTGAACCTGACAAACAGGTTGTTATATCAATCTAATTTCATCATAATCATCAGAAGTATGTATACATTGAAATTGTGTAGAAAATTCCATTTGGAAAGTCTTTTTCATCCTATATTCAGTATATTGGATGGCTGAAATTATGTTGAATGTTATATTTGATTAGACAAATCCAATGTATTGTCCACGTTGATTCCACGTCACAATACACTGACATATTACATTGAAACAACATTGATTCAACCAGTGTGGGCCCAATGGGCCATGACTCTATTATTGTGGATTATGACATTCCTTGGAGTACTGAACTCTTTATGGCCTTACTTTGTTTGTAAGACTCTCTGACCATTCAGGTGAAGCCTCTGTCTCAGAGGCCTTGTATTGGGGTCAGTGGCCTGTGTTTAGACATGGCAGGGAGGTGTGATACAGGGGCCTGTATGTGACCTGCACGGGTTGGTGGCACCTTAATTGGGGAGGACGGGCTCCTAATAATGGCTGGAGCGGAATTAGTGGAATGGTATCAAATACATCAAACACATGGTTTCTATGTGTTTGATGCCATTCCATTCGCTCCGTTCCAGCCATTATTATGAGCCGTCCTCCCCTCAGCAGCGTCCAGTGGTGACCTGTGTGTAGCCTGGCCACTGGTCAGAGTTCCCTGGGTTCACTGGCTTTCTCATCTCCACTCAGGGCACACGGCCACGGCTGCCCGAACTGGAAATGTTCCGTAACGTCTTTCCGCAAAGATACCATCGTCATTCCACTTTCTTACCCAGCTGTGACATTCCAACTGGGGCTCGACCAATATCTGGCTCCTTTTTGACGTCAGATATGTTGGAAAGTAGTGAGGAAAAAAACAACAACAAAAAAAGTCCCTCTCAAAGCCCTCGGAAGAAAATAGAAAGTGTGTTCTGTTTTTGCTGTGGATAAAAAGGGACCTTGGGATGAAGGGAGAAATCTGTCACTTCACTTTAGGAAACTTGGCAGTTGGGACTTTTGCATCATAGGGGGTCTGTCCTTCTGGGAAGTCATGTTTAACTTAGATGTCAGTCTGTCACATCAAGGTTGAAATGTCTGCTTCAGGGGTGAACTACCCACCCAATCCACTCAATGTCAAAGTGACATCATTAGATGTTGCCAGACTGCACAGGAAACTGAATAGAGATAACTGCAGTCATATTTTTCAGAAAAATGGCCACTTGTCACTTGTGATTTAAGACTTTTCATTAAAGACGTTCCTGATCTTGCGAATGGAAAGCTTTTATTACAGAAATTCCAGTAATACTTTTGTTTACATGTGCGCTGACCCTAGGGGATTTGTAAACACTTAAGAATCTAGTTTCTCATGGCCTCTTCCTGGTTGATGGTTGCCCTGGCCTAGATAGTGACATTGCCATAACAAACAATGTTCTACACATGAAACTGATTTGATTATATCTATGTCACCATGTATGCTTTCCTACTACAATATTGTCACTCATACCTGATCATATCTGATCATCATGATGAAAATATTTAGCGCAACTGTTTTCAACTCTGCAGCATTGCAGAAGCTATGAGTTGCTTGTCTGATTGAATCTGTGTGAACAAACCTCTCCCTGTGAGGAGACAACAAACAGGCGGTTGTTTGGCCTTGAGCAGGTGTTAGACACAGTAGCCAAGGCCTTAGGCTAATCTCATGTTTTTCTGTCTTGAAGCTGAAAGCACCAATGACATATGCTGTTGTGATGGTGTCATAGACCTCTACTTACGTATGTGTTTGTAGTTTTAGGTTACACACCGCAAAAGCAAAGAATAATCAGTCTAAACTGTGATTGTGCGTCTCCAACTGGGTGTTAAACCTGACAGTTAGGCCAGCCAATAGTAGGGGCTCCATCTTTGACAAATTACCCTTGAAATGTGATTTCTCACAGAAGTACCATATTGATTCACACCTTGTTGTCTTGTTATCTAACTGCCAAGTATATCAGTCTTGAAGATACAAGTCAAAAATCACTGATATACTTTGATGGAAATTGCAAAGTTATTTGGAATGAATTGTAATGCATTCAAAATACACTGCTCAAAAAAAATAAAGGGAACACTTAAACAACACAATGTAACTCCAAGTCAATCACACTTCTGTGAAATCAAACTGTCCACTTAGGAAGCAACACTGATTGACAATAAATTTCACATGCTGTTGTGCAGATGGAATAGACAACAGGTGGAAATTATAGGCAATTAGCAAGACACCCCAATAAAGGAATGGTTCTGCAGGTGGTGACCACAGACCACTTCTCAGTTCCTATGCTTCCTGGCTGATGTTTTGGTCACTTTTGAATGCTGGCGGTGCTTTCACTCTAGTGGTAGCATGAGACGGAGTCTACAACCCACACAAGTGGCTCAGGTAGTGCAGCTCATCCAGGATGGCACATCAATGCGAGCTGTGGCAAGAAGGTTTGCTGTGTCTGTCAGCGTAGTGTCCAGAGCATGGAGGCGCTACCAGGAGACAGGCCAGTACATCAGGAGACGTGGAGGAGGCCGTGAGGAGGGCAACAACCCAGCAGCAGGACCGCTACCTCCGCCTTTGTGCAAGGAGGAGCAGGAGGAGCACTGCCAGAGCCCTGCAAAATGACCTCCAGCAGGCCACAAATGTGCATGTGTCTGCTCAAACGGTCAGAAACAGACTCCATGAGGGTGGTATGAGGGCCCGACGTCCACAGGTGGGGGTTGTGCTTACAGCCCAACACCGTGCAGGACGTTTAGCATTTGCCAGAGAACACCAAGATTGGCAAATTCGCCACTGGCGCCCTGTGCTCTTCACAGATGAAAGCAGGTTCACACTGAGCACATGTGACAGACGTGACAGAGTCTGGAGACGCCGTGGAGAACGTTCTGCTGCCTGCATCATCCTCCAGCATGACCGGTTTGGCGGTGGGTCAGTCATGGTGTGGGGTGGCATTTCTTTGGGGGGCCGCACAGCCCTCCATGTGCTCGCCAGAGGTAGCCTGACTGCCATTAGGTACCGAGATGAGATCCTCAGACCCCTTGTGAGACCATATGCTGGTGCGGTTGGCCCTGGGTTCCTCCTAATGCAAGACAATGCTAGACCACATGAGGCTGGAGTGTGTCAGCAGTTCCTGCAAGAGGAAGGCATTGATGCAATGGACTGGCCCGCCCGTTCCCCAGACCTGAATCCAATTGAGCACATCTGGGACATCATGTCTCGCTCCATCCACCAACGCCACGTTGCATCACAGACTGTCCAGGAGTTGGCGGATGCTTTAGTCCAGGTCTGGGAGGAGATCCCTCAGGAGACCATCCGCCACCTCATCAGGAGCATGCCCAGGCGTTGTAGGGAGGTTATACAGGCACGTGGAGGCCACACACACTACTGAGCCTCATTTTGACTTGTTTTAAGGACATTACATCAAAGTTGGATCAGCCTGTAGTGTGGTTTTCCACTTTAATTTTGAGGGTGACTCCAAATCCAGACCTCCATGGGTTGATAAATTTGATTTCCATTGATTATTTTTGTGTGATTTTGTTGTCAGCACATTCAACTATGTAAAGAAAAAAGTATTTAATACGATTATTTCATTCATTCAGATCTAGGATGTGTTGTTTAAGTGTTCCCTTTATTTTTTTGAGCAGTGTATATTTTCTGTGCAAATTATGTTTTAGTCTCAGAATGTCTTTCATCTCACCAAACATTTCTCCTTTTCCTCTGAATCTGTTTCATTTGCATTTTAAATTAGTATATTTATCTTTCAAATCGCCCCCATTTTACTTAAAGATTAAAACTATTTTCTTTTTCAGAAACTTTTTTCTCTCATGTTTACTAGTTTTGAGTGTTTGCCTCCAAGATTTCTAAATTGGGTTGAAGGAGAGCATTGTGATACTTCTAGTTCCTCTGATGGCTTTAACACTGGGATATGGATAGTGAGGGAGACTGAGTGTCTGACCCTGTGACCCTGTGCCTCACCAGACGAGCTGTCTAGGATGAGGTGTGAGGTGGAGGTGACCCCTGAACCCAGCAGCCCCACACTGCTCGGAGAGGCAGCAGACACCTACTGCCAGGTGGACCGATGGCAGAAGCTACGCACCGCCGTCCGCAAGCTGGAATTCTGGGAAGACTTCAGTGCCGAGCTGATTGGGAGTGGCTTCTTCTCCAAGGTGTACAAGGTACGAACTGTTCAATTTGGAAATGGCTGAAAAAACATGTGTATGCTTGTGGATACTTCAATGTGTGCGTGAAAGAGAGAGCAAAAAATAACTGACGTTCTACACACCCTCTAATTAAAGTCTATGATTTACTTCCCATTAATTTCCATGTTTGTTTCAGTTACAATTACCTCATTAAATCAGCATATTTCAAAAGTGGCATCATGCGTTATATGGCACGCATCCAGATAAGTGTATTAAAACATACTTGACAGAATACATACATACAATACAGTCCCATACAAAGAGCAACCTACATTTTGTGTACTACCAACTCCGGTGTCAAAACTGACAACATGATGCCTTGGATGATCCCTTAAACACCCCTCAGAGCATCAGACACAACATGCCCAAGTAATTACACTGCAAACCTGTTCTTCTCTGCATTCATATGCCCACGAGACAAAGGAACACAGCTGAAGTTACCTTAATATTGTCTAGGTGTGAGGGACTGTCTGTAGAGTCAAATGAACAACATTTAAATGATCATGACTGAACACTGGCATCGTCTTCAACAGTCCTAGTCGTTTTCCTTGGAGGCCATGTCAGGTCACAATTGTAGCAGGGTCATCATGCAGGGCCACCGTGCCTTTCCTGCTATTGTTAGCGTGTTTGTGTTGAGCTGGAACTCCCAGATGCTCAGATACAGATCAGAGATGGCGTTATAAAGCCCGGTCATGATAGGAGCGTAATTAGAGGTGTGCAGTCAGTCAGCCAGTGTGACGGTTCCCAGAACCTGTGCCAAACAGTCAAAGGATGAATCCTAAATGACACCCTATTCCCTATGTAGTGCACTACTTTTGACCAGGCTCTGGTCAAAAGTAGTACCCTACATAGGGAATAGGGTGCCTTTTTGGATGCACACAGAGAATGCTACTGTGGAGGGAACATGGTGTACCACTGAACCAGTCTTGCCTCACAGAGAGACAATAGGATGCAGTAAACTTTAATCACCTCAGGAAGTTAAGGCCGTTGCTTTAGTCGTTCTAGTTTTAGCACGTTGTTGTGTTGGTATACAAGAAACAATGAATTGTTTGTTTTGTTCGTTCGCTCTAGTTCATAGAGATCCAGCCTCGTTTACAACTTGTACAAATGCAGAATAGTGACATTGTCCAACTGTTGTCAATCAAAGCTGAGCAAGGACAGCTCTGTAAATACAGTATATCGCCCTCTGTTGTCTAGGTGTCACACTGTACCACAAGAAAAGTGATGGTGGTCAAGATCTATAAGAACGACGTGGACCAGGACAGCATCGTACGCGAGATCAGTCTACTGCGGAAGCTCTCACACCCTAACATTGTCAGGTCAGTCCCATGTCCAACATATATGACAAATGCTTGTTTTTAGAGGAAGATGTGTAGTTGTTGCAAAAAAAAAGCCTAACATCGTGATAGTAATGCTAACTATTATTATCTATTGCTTATTCTTCCTAGGTATCTTGGAATCTGTGTGCGGGAAGATAAGCTGTATCCGATACTGGAGGTAAGATTGTCAGTTTATTTGTGATCATGTTGATAATCACAGATAGCAGATATGTTTTCCTCTCAGTATATGTATGCATCTCACCATAGTAGCAGTGTTGGAAGGGAAGAGACTGGTATGCTTGTGTAAAACCCATAGAAACCCGATCTATATGGCATAACCCATAGAAACACATAAGGGATCTCTATGGGACATTCCCTCTTCTGTATTTGTGCACCTGGCAGTAGTCACAGTTGTTGGAGGGAATAGATTGCCATGCATATGTATAACCCATGGATATGGGATATCTATGGTACTTATGCAGCCTCTCTCTGTGCTGTCAGTATGTGAGTGTTGATATAGGATCTCTATATACGGATAAACTCTCTCTCTGTGCTGTCAGTATGTGAGTGTTGATATAGGATCTCTATATACGGATAAACTCTCTCTCTGTGCTGTCAGTATGTGAGTGTTGATATAGGATCTCTATATACGGATAAACTCTCTCTCTGTGCTGTCAGTATGTGAGTGTTGATATAGGATCTCTATATACGGATAAACTCTCTCTATGTGCTGTCAGTATGTGAGTGTTGATATAGGATCTCTATATACGGATAAACTCTCTCTCTGTGCTGTCAGTATGTGAGTGTTGATATAGGATCTCTATATACTGATAATCCCTCTCTCTGTGCTGTCAGTATGTGAGTGTTGATATAGGATCTCTATATACGGATAAACTCTCTCTCTGTGCTGTCAGTATGTGAGTGGGGGCTGTCTGGAGGACCTCTTGGCCCAGGAGGATGTGTCTCTGTGTTGGAGAGAGAAGGTGGACCTGGCCTGTGACATCAGCAGAGGCATGACCTACCTGCACTACAAGAACATCTACCACAGAGACCTCAACTCCAAGGTATACACACACACACACACACACACACACACACACACACATACATAAACACAAACACACCACGGTCGGGCTAGGATCACGTCTGGACAGATAACTCCAGCGGTGCCAGAGCAAAGTACCTTACTAATGCAATCTTGGCTCTTAATAAAAAAAAGCACATGACGTTCATTTGACATAGTTTTTTCCCGTGTATCAGATGTGAGTTGGAAGTTGATTGAAGGGATCAAGGACAAGTAAAGTATATGTTTCTGATTATTTCTTGATTTATAAATCTGATAACTAGGGTCAACCGACTATTTTCTCAAGCACATAGCCGTAAAGCCGCCTAAGATATCCAATCTATCTGCCCTATACACAAACACTCATAATAGGGACCTAACCTAATGCCTACCAGCTTTCTCAGAACTGAACCTTTCATTGTTTCACTGTCTACAACGCAAATGCTAAGCTGCAGGGTTTGCGTTCTACATCACCTGTTTTAGTTCCACTGGACAACTTTGTGAAAGAATAAGAATAAGCCTTTCTCAAAGGCTGCATCGCAAATGGCAAGTATTCCCTCTATAAAGTAGTGCACAAGTAGTGCGTTAGGTAGGGACTAGAGTACCATTTGGGATGCAGCCAGACAGTAAGTAAATAAGCCTTGTCCGAGCCAAAACAGCCCAAAGGGCAGGAGCCTGCCTCCTGTTTCTGTAGCGTGAGGCAGCATGATGTACAAGTATACCCCCTGGACAGGACGCTAGTCTATAGTACTAGTAAGAAGGTGCTGAGGTTGGGGGTATTTCACCTCCTAGATGATCCTTTATGTGAATGTTATGCAAGGGGGTTGTTTATATACAAGCATGCACACACTCACGTCTCCCTTTCTCATTATCTGTCCATCACAGTTCAAACTCCTCTCTTTGGTGGTAAAACACATCAGTGATGAGATAATGATGGGCTGTTTGGTTGTGATCCTCCCATTGCCCCATTGCTCTGTCATTAGTGGCCCATGGTGTGTCAGGAAACGCCCTATATACTCTGTTTTATATAACACAGATACATATAATCTCTGTCTAGCCACTGACCCATAGATCTAGATACGGATACTGTCTAAATCACTGTCATGGACCTATTGGTCAAAACTTACTGTTCCACTTTGTCATCACTAGTATTGGGCCAACAAAATGGCTACCTCGGCCCACAGGTCACATCTCAATAATTCACTTTTCAGAGAAGATGGCTGGTAAAGGGACGTTTCAGACCGGATTATGAGGCAGCCTGCTAAACCAGCTGGTTTCAGATGGGTACTGTTTTTCCTAATGCAGGAGCCATAGGCAGCTCAGTAATCTGAAGTGTGTTTTCACAGTTGTAGCCAATGTTATTCTATTATTCTCCGTCCCTGTGCCTCTTTGTCCATTTGAGAATGTTGTTGTTTGACCTCCAGTACAGTGATAAGTCATACCTGTCAGCGCTCCAACAGTGAATAAAACGTTGTTTCTTATCATGTAGAAACACACGCATGTACTGTCTATGGAATTATGTTGCTACCTCCAGGCTCAAATGCAAAGAGACAGATAGAATGGAGGAGGTTTCCTTTGCAGAGTCGTGTGGCTGTAGAAGTGTCACACTGACCTCTTATGGTCAACATGCTACACTGCAGTGTGACGACTGTATGACTTCAATGATTGTGCTTCTAGTGAACACCAGCTCTATGAATATACTGTACATTTTAAGATGCAATATGTTACTTTTTGGTTGACCCGACAAAATTCACATAGAAATGTCAGTTATAGATCTGTCATTCTCATTGAAAGCAAGTCTAAGAAGCGGTAGATCTGTTCATTGTGCGCGATTTCTATACTTCCTGTTTTTGTGTCTTTTTTACTTTCGGTTTTGTACACCAGCTTCAAACAGCTGAAAATACAATATTTTTGGTTATGGAAAATATATTTCACAGCGGTTTAGATGCTAGAATGATTATTTACACGATTTGCTTGTTTTGTCACATAAACTGAAATTAGGAAAACTACTCGAATTTTAGCAACCAGGAAATGGCGGAGCAATGTCTGCATAGTACATCTTTAAATATACATTTTTATGTCCACTTTATAGTCAATTTAAATATATTTAATACATTTGGTAGCAGTGACCAGTCCTGGGAGTAATATTCTGAACGTTGTGTGTGTGTGCAGAACTGTTGTCTAACATTGTCTGAACGTTGTGTGTGTGCAAAACTGTTGTCTAACGTTGTCTGAACGTTGTGTGTTCAGAACTGTCTGATCCGGGAGACGTCTCGGGGCAGGGAGGCGGTGGTGACAGACTTTGGTCTGGCCAGAGAGGTGATGGTGGAGCTGCCGGTCAACGACCCCGAGAGGAAGATGTCTTTGGTGGGATCTGCCTTCTGGATGGCCCCTGAGATGCTCAGAGGGGAACCTTACGACCGCAAGGTTGGTAGTCTACACACTCTCTGCATCCCAGTTTAGTGCAGTACTTTTTACCAGGGCCCATTTGAATCTATTTAATATTAATTTAATGAAAATAATTCATAACAATGTAATAATGGAACTAAGACTTGAGTAAACAAGATAATGGATTTTCTCCAGGTGGACGTCTTCTCCTTCGGGATCATGCTGTGTGAGATTCTGGGTCGGATCCCAGCAGATCCCGAGATCCTTCCCAGAACACGGGTGAACACAAAACACACGCATACACTGGCACACGTACGCAGGCGCATACACACACACACACACACACACACACACACACACACACACACACACACACACACACACTTATCAAAACCAAAGAACCATACACTACTAGATTTAGACTGTCACTATACATGGGGAAATTATACCACAACTCTGAGCTATGAGTTAATAAGATGTAATTCCCCACAGTTCAGACATTATATTGAACATGATCCTGCTGCGGAATTTGACGATTATCCAATTATCAGTCTAGTGACTTGATAGCACTTTTGCTAGGCCATTAGTGACAGTGACATTTGTATGTAGATTATGGTGAAATGAGTCATTTGTTGTCCCTGTCTGTCGTCCCTGGGGGGATCAAGGCAAGGTCAGAGACACCGGGAGCAGAGAGAGACTTTAATGTGCTTAAATTCATTTTGTCATTGGAAGTGGGAGGACCGCAGGGTCAGTTAGTCACACTATCCTATCCATACAGTACTTGTTCTGCAAATTCGTCAGTAGTCGCCGGTTATCAAAAGTGGAGTGAACAGTAGCCTACAGCGATAGTTGTGGTCTCATAACGTTCCTTGTTTGCCATGACTTACATTGGTTTTCTGATCTAGCTCTCTAACCTGTAACTACTTAGTGATAATCTATGGCCCCATACACACTCAGATTGTACAATGCATTTGACATAATGTTTGTTCTCTCTGCAGGACTATGGTCTAGACGTGGAGGCTTTCAGTGAGATGGTGCAGGGTTGTCCACGACGCATCCTGGAGCTGTCAGCCAACTGCTGTCTGGTCAGTGTGGACTGGAGGGATGGAGTGTGGGGGAGAAACAGGGAGCGAGAGAGAGAGAGAGAGAGAGAGAGAGTGTCAGACAATATTAGAGAGTGAATGTGACAGCACGTGTTCGAAATTGAGAGACTTAGGATTCATTTCAAACGTGTTGTATGACCGACCAACATATTGCTTTTATTTAGGTGTGCCTTTTAAAGGTCATTTAAGTTTGAGCCAACATCCGCAGTGTTTATCATGAATGCGATCTCCGTGAACGTCGGGATAATTCCATTTAAAAGATGCATTGTCTGTATTTCAGTGCGTAGCGCTGGAATGCACTTTGACAGCATTTGAACATGGTAATAGAATCCAGGTAATAGAATTTGCCTCAGTAATCTGATTGTGAGAAAGACTTGCATGTGCGATCTACTGTAGAAGCTCACACTTGTTGTCCTCTTGTCCTGTCGTTCAGATGGATGCGTTTCGGAGACCCTCCTTCCCAGAGCTGCTGGACGAGTTAGAGGACATCGCTGAGAGCCTGGAACCCCCCGACTCAGACCTGACCACGGGGTGAGGGTCTGGGGTCACCGTGTACCCCCAAACCCCTCCACCTCTGGAACAGTAACCACATGCCGGGCTCATATTGCAGCTCTTCCTGCTGACTCTATGTGACTCTGTGATTCGCTGAAACAGAGCTCTCTTTCTACAGTACAAACTCAGCTAGTGTGGGTCCATTTGAAAGGGGTGGGGGCAAAACAGATTCAACAACCGTGTGACCAAATTCCATCAGGAGCATTTTGTCCTAGCTCTTAAATTGTATGATATGATTGTGTTATTCCACTTGAAGTTAAGGATGTAGAAGCCTGATTGTAAATAGTGCATAAGGATCTGTCCATTCTCTCTTCTATTTCAATGCTGCCTCCTATCATCATTGAACAGAATCTTTATGTGGGACTGCTCCTCTCTTTCATCAGCCAGTCCACGTCGCGACGCAAGCAAAACTAAATTCCTCCCTCTGTCTAACTAGTCATCTGAATTATGTCCTCTGTAGCTCAATTGGTAGAGCATGGCGCTTGTAACGCCAGGGTAGTGGGTTCGATCCCCGGGACCACCCATACGTAAAAATGTATGCGCACATGACTGTAAGTCGCTTTGGATAAAAGCGTCTGCTAAATGGCATATTATTATGATTATTATTATGTCAGCAGTGAGGTAATGGCCGCTTGTAGACTGCAGCAGTAGAGCTGAAGGGACAGGAGAGGAGTCACAATTACATTGAGTCAAGATTCAGGATTACAGGAGTCCGGATGACTTTGCACTAGAACTGACTGTTACAGTACGTGGCTGAAATCAATAGGATGGAGGAATTGTGCCATTGTGTGGGCGAGGACCAAACTACACTCTTTCTTTCTCTAATTTCCTCTCTCATCCTTTCTGGTTTGTAATGTCACATATTTTCTGTTGTTGATTAACAGAGTTGGCAGGTGTTAGGTAAGGGTTGGTGTTTAGTGGTGTTCAGTACTAGGGCTAAGTAGGCGGCGGAAGGAGGGCTATCCCTCCCTCTCAGGATGTGAATGAAATAATACTAAACTTAATGAAACACCAACCTCAGCAAGACTTTAACTGCAGTTGTGTATCAGTTTATATTCAATGCCTTTGTGTCTTGTCATGCTTGTACAATAACAATTTTGCCTCACCCTTTTTGTGGGGATACATTTTGTTTACCATATCAAATCCATACAGTACTCTGTTTATATTTTGTGAATCTGTTTAGGTCTTGTGCTATGGGAAACTATGTTCTTGCTTACTTTACAAATCTTTAGATTTGTATAGAAGATTTAAAGATGTAATAAAATGCATAGTGTATGAATTGACTTGTGTGTATTTACTTAAAAAAGATTGACACAATTTTGCTCGTTAGCCTCATTAGCTCAAGGTATTTAATTGGTGTCTGGTTAAAACCAATCTGTTGAAGAATTCAAAACAATATGTGGTGATTCACTCAGAAAATGGGCTTGGAGGTCTTACTGCAATTATCATATTTCCTTTTTACTGCAACAGGGGAGTCTAAAGGTGATTCCCCTGTTGCTTACTCCAGCCTATTGATATGTCATGCCATGGCTGCATGATTCCCTTGTTGATGTGGAAGCAATAACAATGGAAAAGCTCTTTAAGGCTATTTCCTACGGTCCAGAAAGGGCAAATAAATTAAAACAATTATTCCCTCATTTTGTCGAGGTCACAAGATAATTTTCTCGTGTTCACGACATAACAAAAGTTGTTTTGTTGTGATCACGAGAAACTCTATAAATAGGAGTGGACATATTGATGTTAGAGTGACGGTATGGCTGAGGCAGCAGAGCCAACAGCCATCAGTGCATCCCTTTTTATTTTGATCAGGGATTAACCCAGGCAAAAATTGCATTATGTCTCTCAGCTATAGATGGCTTCCAGTTTTGGCTCAAATCCAATTTTAAAGACATAAAAGTGTGGTTGCACTTCTATTTCTAAACGGATTGAATGTGGAACGTTCAGTGCAAGAAAAGTTCTCATTGAGGTCTGTGGTTGCAGACTACCAATGAAAGTTTACCAAAGTTCACCAGACTACCAATAAAAGTTTATTTTAATCTCTTTAATAGTTTTAACAGGGAGGTTGTCCTGTCAATAGCAGCAAAAACACAGTCACATACAACAATTAACAACTAGTACATAAAAATAGTGGAACAGGTGATGTGAATCCCTTGTTGTGGTTTCTAAATACTCCAACACATCATGTAGGTTACAGTCTATTTGTCATTTCAGACCAAAATGGTGGGCAAAATGGTGTGGTGCTGAAGGACAGCTCCGCAATTCATCCAGTTATAAAAATCATCTCATTGACTAGACACATAATGTAACACATGCAATTTGTTTGGATTTGTAATTCCTCAGTTTGCCATTGTTTGCCTTTTATTGCTGGAGCTTTGATAAGAAGGCCCTATACAGTAGCACATCACTACTTACAACACATATGCTCTAATAGATCTTTGTAGAGTCTTGCTGCAACTGGTCAACTATGACACTGCTGTCAATTTATCATCAATATGTCTACTCCTATCTATAGAGTTCATCTCGTGATCTCGACATAACGAGCTAATTATTTATTTATTCATTTGTGTTCTCTGGACTTCCGTAATTTCCTGATGGTGAACAGCATAATTAGTTTAAAATTTTTTGCTTTTTGACCAACATAAGGGTTTGCTTTTTGACTGTCATTTGTGCCAATCAATAGGACATTGTCAAAGGCAAGAAAAACGTCATGAAAATCACTTGCATTTGAAAGACCAATTTTCCCCACCTCTAAATGAACTTGACAGCACTCAACTCTCATGCTCTGAGAGAGACAGCTAATCCACTGGCTACTGATCTAGTGCTTGAAAAACGCGGGTGGACGCCATGGACGGGCTGTGTACAGTTGGGGGGACAAGCCGCTCATCCGATAATTGATGAACACAGATCAAAAATCTATTTGGAGCCAGGGAGCACAACGGGAGGAGAGTAATAAACCACTAGAGGTAGGCTAATAATTTGCTGTGTGTGTAATAGTGAGAAAAGGACGTGGAGTGATTGGAACAAGGCCCAGCCTCGCTGCACTGGGGTGTTAGAGAGCAGGGGTGAAACAGGAGGTTAGGATGATGAAGGAAGAGGAAGTTGGGTGAAACTCAAACTGTGGAACGCAGCATTACTTAGCATTCCAGGCAAGAAAACACTCCCTCTGTGTGAAAGAGGAGAATTGTGTGAAATGCAAATGAGAAAAGGCCAGGGAAGCAAAACAACTCTATGATGTACAAATCCACTCTTCAGATATTTCTCATTTTGAATGGTAAGCAGAGCAGCAAAACAAAACAAAGAGCTGGAACCAGGGACAGACTGGGACCAGAAATCAGCCCTGGACCATTCTTTTCCTCATGGCCCCCAAACCAGCCCATTTTCTTCCTTGAGGCCCACATTATTAGCCAAATCATTATAATTTGGTGTAACAACCCCAATGCAGACAGACCCACTGGGCTGAAGATGGATCTGCCCATCTGGCATTTGCCTGAACTGCCCTTTGACCAGTCCGTTTCCAGCAGAAACACAGGTGGAATTAATATCTATAACCATAACCCACCAAACATTAGTAGGAACTGATGAAAAAGGAAAGGGTGATACCTAGTCAGTTGTACAACTGAATGCATTCAACTGAAATGTGTCTTCTGCATTTAACCCAACCTCTGAATCAGAGAGGTGTGGAGGGCTGCCTTAATTGACTTCCACATCTTTGGAGCCCGGGGAACAGTGGGTTAACTGCCTTGCTCATGGCAGAACGACAGATCTTTACCTAAACCAAGGCATATTAAAATGAACCATTCCAGTTCCAGTTATAAACAATGACCAAGATGACTGATCAAATCCCAAGGGGCCAACATATATATACATTTTTTTACATTTTTAGTCATTTAGCAGACGCTCTTATCCAGAGCGACTTACAGTTAGTGAGTGCAAACATTTTCTTTTCTTTTTTAATTATATATATTTTTTATACTGGCCCCCCGTGGGAATAACTGAAGCATTTGGTAAATTATTTTGAGCTGATTCATATGTCATAGCTAGCATTTGGCATTGAAACTTACCTAAAAGAGACAGACAGCTTGCCACTGCAGATGGCTCATTCAAAATGACTATTTCTATGTGTTCTGATTGGTTCATTGCCCTGCATTATCATTATGCTCAACATATCAAAGCATAAAAATGCTTTGATCAACTTGGACCAGATTAACACTACAGCACTCACTTCATCACAAAGCTTTGTTTACCAGGCAGCACTGCACACAGTCAGTTCAGATCAAAGGCTATTTTAGGAGTTGTGGTATAGCTAACCCAACGGGGGGCACCTGGGGGAACAGGGGGGCCCAAACCCCCACGTCAGCAGACGGGAAGGGCTGATTGAGAGGGGAACGTGAGCCTTCGCTCCAGATCCACATTTAATTGTTTACCGGAGGGCAGAGAGAATAAAGAGAGTGAAAAACGCAAACAAACAAGCAAACGAAAAAGGTCAGCAGTTTTAGAATTGCACACTTCTGCAGGTGTGCAGTTTTTCTGATCCTCTGGTTCCTGTCTGGTTCCTCCCCTTCTCTTGTTTCTCCCTGCCCTTCCCTGGTCTCCTCATTTAGAGAAATGGCAGGTTTGGGCTCTAAAGAGAAGGGAGCTGACAAAGCAGGTGTGGGAGGGAGGGAAAGAGAGAAGAGGTTTTTTTTTATTAGAGGAGGGATCTGTTTTAGTGCCGGAAGCTGGGTAACCGCAGTCTGTATAAAATATTAAGATAAAGTAAATAAATGATTGGGTCTAAAATGTAAGAGAAACTCTAGTGGTACTTTAGCATTACTGTCGGATGAAGAGACATCCATTTCCTGAATATGTTTTTTGTAGGGAGTCTAGGGACATCGGAGATGCTACAGTGAATTTAGGCAATGTAACATTTCCAATGCCATACATTATTGATTCCAATCCCCCAAAGTACTTCACAATGAAGAGAACCCTCAGTTAGACCTTGTTTGAAGAACGAATAGTGTGGTTCTACGAAATTCACACACACACACACACCTTTTCATCTCTATGCAGAATCTTCAAATCACAAGGCGTCACACCTCGCAGTATCAGACAAATGTTCAAAACGTATGCTCTGACAGTGAATTTACAGAACAAATTTATTACGTTTCCTTCCAGACTGCTCTGATGTTGAGATGCTAATATAAACATGACAACCACTTTTCAGCACTTTCATCAGCTGAGCAAAGGGGAGAGAGGAAAGAGAGAGAGATGAGCAGTGAGGGATTCTAGCAGAGACAGACTGAACTGTAGTCAGCTCTCCTTAGACAGATGTCTCACGTGTTGGCCCATGAGCCCAACAAGCTCAAGCTTCAAGCTCACTGCTTCTCTCACTAACTACCTGATATCCCACTACCTAGCCCTCCCCTCCCTACTGCACATCACTGCTCTGGGTAAACACTGAGTGTACAAATCATTAGGAACTTCCTAATATTGAGTTGCACACCCTTTTGTCCTCAGAACAGCTTCAATTCATCAGGGCATGGACTCTACAAGGTGTTGAAAGTGTTCCACAGGGATGCTGGCCAATGTTGACTCCAATGCTTCCCACAGTTGTGTCAAGTTGGCTGGATATCATTTGGGTGGTGGACCATTCTTGATACACACGGTAAACTGTTGAGCGTGAAAAACCCAACAGCGTTGCAGTTCTTGACACACTCAAACCGGTGCGCCTGGTACCTAATACCATACCCCGTTCAAAGGCACTTAAATATTTTGTCTTGCCCATTCGAATGGCACACATACACAATCCATGTCTCAAGGCTTAAAAATCCTTATTTAACCTGCCTCCTCCCCTTCTTTTACACTGATTGAAGTGGATTTAACATGTCATGGAAAGAGCAGGTGTTCCTAATGTATTGAACAAAAGTATTTGTTTTACAACTTACGAAAATGTAGTATTTTCTACTGAAACAAGAATATTCTCATTAAATTGAGTAGGCTCGAACTAGACGCTGCTGTAAAGGCCTAACCTTCCATCTTCAGTGTTTACTCAATAGTACACCAACAGCAGGGAGCTATAGCACCTCCATCCACAGTGACTGAGACTGAAGCATTTGGTACATTATTTTGAGCTGATTCATATGTTATAGCTAGCATTTGGCATTGAAACGTACCTAAAAGAGACAGACAGCTTGCCACTGCAGATGGCTCATTCATAATGACTCTTTCTATGTGTTCTGATTGGTTCATTGCCCTGCATTATCATTATGCTCAGTCATCTCAATAACACCTGTGAACAGTAGGTGTTACATACACTGGCAGACACACACGCAGACGCACACACACACCTGAACACACTCCTCTGTTTCCAAATGCTCCAAAATGGTGATGGATGACATGTTTAGAGCATTAGGCTATGTTCTAGGCGATTCTCTATCTCTGAGTTCAACCCAGTGAAACGTCAGGGGGAGAGCGAGAGAGAGAGAGGGAGGGAAACAGAGTTAGTAAGAGAAGGAGAGAGGAGATGGAAAAATTAAAGCTCAATTCCCCCTTATCTTCACCCAGACACCCTGTCAATAATGGCCTAATGTGATATAATCAGTAGGCCTACTGATGAGAATCACAAGTTGCCAACAATAGGTCGTTATCAATAAAACGTCACAATAAGGTTCAGAGCGTTCGATTTGCCTGCTGGGGGGCTAAAACCATTGACAACTGCGTGCCGTTTTCAAGGTATTGTTAAATAAATGTTAACTATTTGGTTGTTATATCATCACCTCTTGAAAAGCATAGTCAGAACTACAAATGTCCTATTCCATGCAAAACAATTGCGCACATTTACAGTAGCTCTATCATCAGAGTTATACAGCAAGTAACTGCATGCTTTTCATGATCAGTAAACATCAAATTATCATGTAATTTCAGATATGTGAGGGTAACCTCACAATATCTCTCAATATTGGCCACCATTAATTGGATATTTAAGTGATATAAAAATAAAAGTGAACTACACCTGACAACTATGAGTGGTTTAAGTTAATTTCCCATCCTTTGTGGGCTCTGCCTGTCAAGCAGCAGAAGGGTGCGTTTGCCGATGTACTGTTAGCTGGTAATGTTTACATTGCAAGCTACCGGTAGAAACGTTGTATAGTTGGCTAAACATACACTCAGCGGCCAGTTTATTAGGGACAGCACCCCGTTCACAAACATGGATCGCTCCTACAGACAGTGAGTCACATGGCCATGGCTTGTTATATAAAGCAGGCAGACAGGCATCGAGGCATTCAGTAATTGTTCGATTGAACATTAGAATGGACCTAAGCGGCTTTGAGCGTGGTATGATCGTCGGTGCCAGGTGTGCCGGATCCAGTATCTCAGAAACAGCCGGCCTCCTGGGCTTTTCACGCATTAGGGTTTACCGAGAATGGTGCGACAAACAAAAAACATCCAGTCAGCGGCAGTCCTGTGGGCGAAAACAGCTCGTTGATGAGAGGTCGAAGGAGGATGGCAAGAATTGTGCAAGCTAACAGGCGGGCCAAAACAAACAAATAACAGTGCAGTACAACAGTGGTGTGCAGAACGGCATCTCGGAATGCACAACTCTTTGATCCTTGTCACGGATGGGCTATTGCAGCAAACGACCACACCGGGTTCCACTCCTATCAGCTAAAAACAAGAAGAAGTGGCTCCAGTGGGCATGTGATGACCAACATTGGAAAAACATCGCCTGGAACATGACAGCGAGTTAAGTTTACTTGAGTAGCCTGCGCAGTCCCCAGACTTCAACCCAATAGAGTATCTTTAGGATGAGATGGAACGGGCTGTTCGCAGCATGAATGTATAGCCGTCCAATCTGCAGCAACTGCTTGATACCATCGCGTCAGCATGGACCAACATCCCTGTGGAACGTTTCCGACACAGTGTAGAATGCCCCAAAGAATTCAGGCTGTTCTGGAGGAAAAGGGGGGTCTGACCCAGTACTAGATGGGTGTCCGGTACCTAGCGAAGATAGCTAACATCCCCTTTTCAACATTGTTTTTAAGTGTTTAATAACAATTGCTGCTGACAGACAGACAGGCTACATTGATTGATGGACCACGTCAAATTGGCTAGCTAGCTAATAACAAATCACATCAATATGCCCCCCAGCAGTCAAATCGAATGCTCTGCACCGTATTGTGATGTTTTATTGATAACAACCTATTGCCAGAGAAATCCCCCCCTGATTATTTCCATTATTGTCTGATTTAGGTTAGTCTTCCTTTAACCTGTGAGATACTTACATGGTAGTTGGTAGATGTACCTATCTGGCATCAACCTGGACATTTAAGAATCAACTAGACTGTGTAGGCTGGTCATTCTTGAATTGCGGTGGTAAATGCTGTCCATTTGGCACCATGTTAATACAGTTTAAAATAACAAAAACAGTTTTATTGAACTGTATATTTAATAACAAAACATATGTAAGGCTTTTATATGGCAATACATCTATTTGTATACTTTGTAGAAACTACTGCGGGCTAGCAAATTGGCTTGTCCCATTGGTGCTGTGTAGTGACGTTTTTGTGATTAAGAGATATTTCTCTATTATTTTGAATGCTAGACAGTGAACAAAGGTATTTATGCGTCACAATACAATGCAGAGTGTTCGATTTGCCTGCTGGGGGGCAAGGAGATCCCCAGCTCCCCTAAAACCATTGACAACTACTTGCCATTTTCAAGGGATTGTTAAATAAATGTTATAACTATTATGTTTTAATATCATCACCTCTTGAAGAGCATAGTCAGAACTACACATTTCTGATTATTCCACATTTAGCTCTATCATCAAAGTTATATAGCAAGTAACTGCATGATTTTCATAATCCATAAACATCAATTGATTATGTAATCTTAGATAAGTGAGGGTAGTCTATCCATTTGGCATATAGTTAGCTAGCATTCAGCTTGCTTCATCAGAGATAAGCCTTTTGGAAAGGGATTGACATCGACAAGTCCTCATCCTGGTAAAGTTGTCAGTTGGAATTCTGTCATCACCACTATAGATGGCAAGCAAATCAAACAATATTTGGATATAGCTAGCCATCTAGCTAGTTTATCCCCTGAAAGTTAGCTTGTTAACTAGCCATATTAACATGACCTGTTATTAGCTAGCTAGCCAATTTGACGTGGTCCATCAATCAATGTAGCCTAGTTTTATGCTTTATTAATCAAGTTAACCATGTGAATGTTTGTCTTTCCTTATGTGATGGTTTGAAGTTCTTTGATGACTGGTAACAATTTGCAAGTTGGGTGTAGATTAACTGAGGGTTTTAATGTTTTAGTATCATTATGGCCTATTAATAAAAGTGTGATTTTTTGTTTGTATTGTATTATAATGAATGACAATCTGTGTTTTCTTATTTTTTTAATCACACCTTATTAGGTGTGAAAAGGGGGATTATTGGGGATTTATTATTCTCCTAAATTGATGGGATGACTAACTTAGAAAGAATGCATTCTTGACTGGGCTAATGTAGGTTGTGACACCTGGCAGGCTGTGATTGATGTGAAGAGCTGTTTTAGGGGGTAAAGTGAGATAAGGATTTGTGTCTCCAAATGCTAGACTATACTGGTTCTTTGTGATCTGTGAACCTTCCTTGGACATAGGAATGGTGTCTAAGGGAGCTGGCTCTTCTCACTATGACAGGTTGTTATGATGAACGTATGCCTGGTAACAGAAGAGGCTGGCAACAGGGGTGCATCAACGGATTGGCTGAGTAAAGTTTAAACCACACTCAGTCCTTTACTCTGATTGGCCAGCAGAGAAGTGGGAAACTTTCTCTGTCAGAGTATTTGAGTATTGGATCTGAAACAATGTTTTAGTTCTCTGGGGTGCCCTGCGAGGTATCTCAGAGAGCCCGTATATACGAAACATCATATTTACCATTGAAGGTTTTTGCATTAATTAAAATAACTAGTATATCTTAGAAGTCGTGTTGACCTCTTTTGTTCCTAATACCAGATTTGAATTGACGCGACTTTGACACCTATCATGTCTGTCAGCAGAAATCGTGATTAAACACTCTTAAAAACAATGTTGACAAGGGGATAATGTTAGCTAACTTTGCTAGGTGGGCCTCCGTTGGTTGTAGAAAAAAGTGCTGTACATTAGGTCTACTTAACACTATGTTTAGCCAACTGAACAAACAGTACCGATAGCTTGCAAAGTAAACATTATCAGCTAACAGTACATCGACAAATGTGCCCTTCTGCTGCTTGACAGGCACTGGCAGAGCCCACGAAGGATGGGAAATTAACCCAAACCACTCATACTTGTCAGGTATAGTTCACTTTTATCTTATATCACTTAAATATCCAATTAATGGTGGCCAATATTGAGAGATATTGTGAGTCAACCCTCATGTATCTGAAATTACTGATCATGAAAAGCATTTAGTTACTTGCTGTATAACTCTGATGATAGAGCTAAATATGTACAATTGTTTTGCATGGATTAATTGGAATTTGTAGTTCTGACTATGCTTTTCAAGAGGTGATGATATTACAACCAAATAGTTAACATTTATTTAACAATACCTTGAAAAGGGCACGCAGTTGTCAATGGTTTTAGCAGAGCAGGGAGTCTCCTTGCCCCCCAGCAGGCAAATCGAACACTCTGAACCTTATTGTGACATTTTATTGATAACGTTCAATAAAAACAAAGAAGGCTATTAAAATACATTTTTGTTATTAATATAATGTGTGTCCCTCAGTTTTATGTCATTGGTGTTACCGCCTTGAAAATGACTGATTACAAAGATCTTGAGCATTCTCTCCAGTGGCAAACTGTTATAGGGGGAAGGGTCTATATTAAAGGAAATTATTAGCTCATCTTTTTTTTTTTTTTGTCATTTAGCAGACCCTCTTGTCCAGAGCGACTTACAGTTAGTGAGTGCATACATTTTCATACTGGCCCCCCGTGGGAAACGAACACACAACCCTGGCGTTGCAAGCGCCATGCTCTACCAACTGAGCTACACGGGGCCTTAACTAAGCTACACACTCTTAGTAGGCTATGTCATACATTTAAGGATTCCATAGATAATTTGGTGTGTCTAAAACCAAAGTGTCACTTAATGTTCGGCAATTTAAATGAAGGGATATAACATTGTGGGCAAAATGATTAATCATATCACTTTAGTAAATGGAGAAAAAAAAGTATGCACTCACTAACTGTAAGTCGCTCTGGATAAGAGCGTCTGCTAAATGACTAAAATGTAAATGTAAAATGTAAATTATTTTTAAAGGTTTGATGACCTTAGATTTTAGCATTTGTGGCCTCCATTTCAGAAAATCCAAATGTACCTAAAATTACTCATTGGTGTTACCATCATTGGTGTTACTACTCCTACTGGAAGCACAATGTTATCATAATGGTCAAAATAATTTAAAGTCATTAAGCTACCATATTAGTTGATTTAAAATGGGAAGATGTACCTAAAAAGTTAGTATTTTTTTCCCAAAATGCCATGCCCGTGCTGGGCCAGCAATCCGCAGAGAGATGTATCGCCTCGCCACGCTGTTCACTTTCACCAGCTGCTGCCTCAGATCCCCCACCACCTACATGGTGGACGGGAGAGTTTCTGACGGGACAGGACTCAAGCTCAACTTTTTTCCTCGCGCCTCCTGTCTCCTTTTCAGTCCTTTTTACTTTTGAGAGATGGTCTAAGATTCACTTCTGTTTAAAGGAACATTCTCCAGTGATTATTATTGTGTTGTGACATGGAATTAAATTGGGATTTCAGAGGTGGGTGAGCCCTATTTGGTGGTGGTAACGGGATTAGGATTAGGGTTGGCGCTATAGTTTGGGTTAGGGTTATGGTTAGGGTTGTGGTTGAGGCCAGGGTTAGGGTTGAACTGGGATGTGGACATGAAGCTAGGGTTAGGGTTGTGGTTGAGGCTAGGGTTAGGGTTGAACTGGGATGTGGACATGAAGCTAGGGTTAGGGTTAGGGTTGTGGTTGAGGGTTAGGGTTGAACTGGGATGTGGACATGAAGCTAGGGCTAGGGTTGTGGTTGAGGCTAGGGTTAGGGTGTGGAGGAGCTACCGCCCTGCTTCCGCTACTCATTCTAATATTGTTTCTTACACATCTGCAGAAGTATCGCGGAAGATCCTCGTTACAGTTTAATTGAAATTTAAAGGCAATGTTCCCGCATTCACTGAGACTTCATTCACGGTAAACGCTGCATATGTTGGCTCAATCGGAAATTAACTATACATTTTAACAAGGATCTTCCGCAATATGATTGGAATACATCCCTTAATCGAGCACCTGATGCAATTACGCAATATTTTTGTTCTGTGTTTCCGAGAGTACCCTTACCCCAGATGGGGTAAGGATTCAGTCAAATTTTGAGACTGTAGATGGAGGATCAGATAACAGCTGAGACAGCATCCTTCCCTGCAGACAACTTTTTAGCAAAACATCATGACACTGCAACAGACATGAATCCTTGGGATATGATTACAGTTTCTCGATTGCTAAGACACATTTCTTGAAACCTTCACCCATTTTCTCAAAACTTTAAACACAAAACAAATCTTCAAACTACATTCACAAAACCCCTGACTCTTCTGGCAAAATCAAACAATCACCTCAAAACCATTTAATCTGTGCTCAAAATCAAACAATGCTTTCAGATCATACACACAGCCAGTCAATATATAAACACTACAGAGCGTTCATTAGACACTACATCAAGAATTGGAGAACACAGCGTCCAGGGCATGTAGTTACAGAATTTTCTATTTATAGTAAACACATTTTGCAATTAAAACAAAAAGTATAGTAATCACAACTTAGTACAGTGAATATATTGTATACTGTAAGTACTGCAAGTAATACAGTACTGAATGTCTGTATATTCAGCACTTGCATAAAAATACAGTAGTCCAACTGCAAAAGCCCACAGAACAAAGAAAACTCTAAATGAAAAGCACATTACAGTACACTGAAAAATGTTGTGCAACTGCGAAATCAAAGTCAATGAGAGATTCATTCTGCCTCAGCATCACGTCTTTGTGCTGGTTCCGGCCAGAGGACTTCGTCCACATCGCAGGCAACGTTGTCCCTTGCCAGGCAACGGGGGAAAAACCCTCTGGTGTGCCGGATCCAGCCTTGACAACACTCCACACCTATGTCACCATTGCCTGTAAGAGATTTTCCCTGGTATATGGGTTTCGGTCATAGACCTTCCACCGCCACGCAGAGAAAAACTATTCTATTGGGTTGAGGAAAGGGCTGTATGGTGGAAGGCAAACATTTATGAATCGCTGGTTGATGTTGAACCACTCGCGTATCCGGACACCACGGTGAAAGCTGAAATTTTCCCAAACCACGACATAGACAGGATGCACTGCCTGATGATGATCCTGCTGCTCACGCTCAAACAATACATCCCGAAGACCACCCAGAAATGTAAGAAGATGTTCAGTGTTATATAGCCCCAGGGTTGCATGAAGGTGGAGAACCCCATGATTACTTATGGCTGCACAAAGGGTGACATTGCCACCACGCTGGCCAGGGACTTCCACAATGGCACGTTGGCCAATTATGTTCCTGCCTCTCCTTCTCCTCTTTGCCAGATTGAACCCTGCTTCATCTACAAAAATGTATTCATGGGGCCTTTCCATGGAATCCAATTCAAACACTCTCTCTATATAAAAATAGATAAATAAGTAGTTTAGTAAGTGATACAGAAAGACAGACTTCTGCAATAGTGCATTTGTATGCACTCCTGATTTACATACACTACAATATAGTGCAGTTTACAGTAACAGTAGGCTAGTAGCATAGCATTGTACTGTAAGCATCAGCGCTGAAAGTGTCTAAGTGTACACTTACTTGCACATACTGAAATCGTAGATCTTTGACCATTTCTGAGTGTGCTCAAAGGGTACTCTGTACACTTGCTTCATGCGTACCCTGTTGCGCTGGAGGACACGGTCAATGGTAGAAAGGCTGACACTGTTGATTCCTTCAAAGTTCACATTGTGTTCAACAACTCTTTGCTGTATTTCACGCAGTCGGATGGCATTGTTTTGAAGGACCATATCAACAATGAGAGCCTCTTGCTGTTGGGAGAACATAGCAGGCCTTCCACCCTCATGTGGTAGTCTTGCAATTCTACAAAAAGGGAAAATGCACTTACAAACGTATACATACAGTAAAAATAGTAATGGACATTACTTCTATACGTAAAATATTGTATGGTAAGATGTTTAATTTTTTTTCCCCCAGTCCCCTTTCTATTGACAAAGTGATGTACTGAATCAAATGTATACAGTAAACTTTCAATGACCAAAATAAAAAAGAAACAATGACCTGTTCTCTTCTCTGAATGTCCTGATTATGGTGGCCACAGAGAATCTGCTCAAATTGGGTTGCACTCTTTGTCCTGCTTCCCTCATTGTCATTCCATGAACAACAACATGGTCTATCACAGTTGCTCGAATTTCTTCTGAAATTACTGTTCTTGGTCTTGCTCTTCCTCGTCCTCGTACTCTTCCTCCTCGTTCACCACCTCTTACACGTATTCTTCCTCCTCTGCCTCTCAGATTGTTTCCATCCATTGTTGGTATCAACATTCAACACACCTGTGCCACCTGTGCACTCTGAACTGGCTTATATTCTGTACAATTGGTTTGATCACATCATTAGAAACAAGTTTGAACAATTTGGAGTCGTTGTGTGTAAACGATGACAACTGTGTTGTAGTTGTGTTTAACTTTTGCCACCTGTGTTTACCATTTTGTAACACAAGTGCATCACAGTGCGAAATGTGTTTTAGTCAGTGAGAATGTGTTTAGAGTTTTGCAAAAAGAGTGATTGATTCGACAAATGGGTTTAGGCCACTGAGCATTTGGTTCAGAGAATGGGGTTTAGTGTTTTAGCAATTCAGAAAAACTGTATAAGAGAGAGAGAGAGAGAGAGAGAGAGAGAGAGAGAGAGAGAGAGAGAGAGAGAGAGAGAGAGAGAGAGAGAGAGAGAGAGAGAGAGAGAGAGAGAGAGAGAGAGAGAGAGAGAGAGAGAGAGAGATACATAGAATTGATCACTCAGGTGGAGATAAGGGACCTAAAATGAGCAGAAAACCAGAATAAATACTCCATCACTGCATCCATCCCCTTATCTTTCTGTCTGTAAGCTTCTGAAAAGATACTCCTCTAAAGTATGCTTCAGACTAGAGCTTGTTTATGTCTGCCGTCTCTCTATCCCGCTTGTTCTATTGTAGCCTAGTTCAGAGGAGGCAAACAGAGTGTAACGTCATAACGCCAATGTTCGACAAAGGAATACACGTCATCAGCCCAACAGATGAAATGATACTGCAAGGCACGATCAGTTTTCTCTGAGAATATCCAACAAAAAGTCATTTTGTTGAAGCAACCCCTTACTCTTCTTTCCCCTTTTATTTAAAAAGTTCTAACCCCCTCATCTCAATCAATGCTAGTCTCTGTAGACTCCCATAGCGTTGTAGTGTGCAGTCTGCATAGTGTGTCATCAGTGCAGACTTCCTTTCCAAGCAAATCACTCAATTATGTTAAATATACCTGTTCACCGACCCTGCTATGGATATGACACAGGGTCACTGGAATTCGTCTTTTCTCCAATGGACTTAGGAGCGGAGTTTGAGCAGAGTAGGAGATGGCCTTTCAGGTTCAAAGAAACCAGCTTTAGCACTCTGAAATAGGGCTCTTCCAGCACAATGCCGTTAATACTTGCTTTAATAAAATGACAAGACATGAATAAAACAAAAAGAGGCACACTGGTCTCAATTTCAACAGGACATTTTACTGGAAAATATGCTTTAAAAACCATTATGTACAAGTCAATGCCAATTGTGTACATCGTTTCTCTCAGTAGATTTAATGGATGCCCTTAACATAGCCAACTTTACTCAAAAAGGCATTTTCTCCCTCCAAATACCATGAGGGTAAAGTACAATGAAAGGCTCACTACACAGATTTGCTTTCGATTTTGGTCATTTCAAATGAGTCATATCACCAGTAGAGATATACAGTGTGTATTTTATTGTTGATATCTACATTGGTCTACCTCATAAAATGCATTGAGAATCAGAATGCTCCAAATAAACAAATTATCACATTGTCTTAAATGACTCATAGATTATAATTCAGTGTAGACTACTTGCTATAGAATAAAACAGACATACAAAAGGCTGTGGATTTCTTCATGGAACTAAATATCAATCATGGGGCTTTCCTTCCCCTCCCCAAAAGATAATGGTCGCATTCCTGGCTGACTACTTTGCCGACATTGCGTTGCATCAACCAATGGTTGTGTGCCAGGCCATCGATTGTACAGTCGGGCATCAGATTGCTGTATCATATGATGTTGTTTGCTGATATGTTAAACACCTATCCAGGCATTGTGAGATCTGACATGGGTGTGTCTGCAATGTAGTCAGCCTGGAACGCGGCCATAATCCACCAGGTGGGCGGGCTGTATGCCTCACCAATGTGTCATCAAGCAATCATCCTCTAACTAAGCCAATCATCTTCCAGCTGAGCCAGCCACCGGCCATCTCTGAGTGGGCAGCGGAGGGAGGAGTGGGAGGATGCAGAGGAGGAGAGGAGGGAAGAGGTGGCTAAAGAGCAGACCTACTGGGCTTCGTCCCAAATGGCACGCTCTTTCCTTTATAGTGCACTACTTTTGACCAAAGCCCATGTCTACAAGGCAGGCATAAGAAACAGCATCATCCTCTGTCTGAGTTCCTATGAGACCTGAAAAAAAACAAGCATTTTATTTTGTTTTCCCTCAGTGCCTAGAACTCTGAAGTGTACAGTACAGTGAGTCGCTGCACATTAAGCCCTGTTGTTAGCAAGAGAGTTTCAAAAAGAGTGTGACATCAATCATTTTAGGGCATTCTCAACTTTCTTCCTCCCCAACTTTCTTACTCCCCCTCCCCCCTCTCCCCCCTCTCCCCCCTCCCCCCCCCATCTCTTCCATGTTGCTGCTACAAACCACAGATCGAGGAGAAATACGTCTGTGGATTCTCACTCTGTGCTCTATACCATACCATATACAGTAACATTAATAGAGGCAAGAAGCAAATCACTTAAATGATTAGGTAAAACAAATCCTCATTTCTTTTTTATATATTTCTTTTTAATACGTTCTTATGTTTTCCCTAACACTTTATATTTCCCTCACACTATATATTGAAAAGGTAACAGTATAGTCATAGAAATGGATGTTCCATAAAGGATGAGATACGGGTAGAGTGAGAGACACAGTATTGCTGTTTGCATCCTTAATTAGATGTAGCAACGAAGGCTTATATGAACTACAGAGAAAAGAACAGAAGAGTACCTATTGAACTTCTGCTGACTGCTGAGTCAGAGTCTGGGTTACATGACTCAGACTCCAACAGTGAGCAGACAATGCGTTGGCATCTTTTGCTATATCTGAGGGATGACATCGATATCCACCACTCAACTCTTCACCCTCAAGAACATGAAAAAGGACAACAGAACAGCCACACAAAAGAAGACGAATGTGTTATGTTTGCGTTAACTTGGCGTCGACAGAGAACAGCTAGCTGTGCAGGGAATAATGCTGTGTGTGTGATCTGGATGGCTTTGACTAGTGTGGAGTTATGTCTTTTAGATGTCCCCTGGCCATCCTCTGGCTATCTGACTGCCTGCCCCCAGTGTTCTTGATACAGTAGTTTTATGGTGTGATACTGATGAACATGCACGCACACACGCACGCACACACACACACACACACACACATAATACTCTCCCCTCAGTGCATTACAGCACATAACTCTGCGGACACCTACCAAGAGCCCCAGGACACCTACCAAGAGCCCCAGGACACCTACCAAGAGCCCCAGGACACCTACCAAGAGCCCCAGGACACCTACCAAGAGCCCCAGGACACCTACCAAGAGCCCCAGACGGCTCCTTAATAGCTTGGAATGCTGGAAGATCAGACCAATTCCTTAAGTGCCTATTTTCTGACTGGACTAAGGCCCAGTGGAGAAAGGGGTGCTGGGGGGGAGCCAGAACTGTCTAACTGATGGTGAGAGCAACCAACAGGGTTGTGGCTAGATGGAGTACAGCTACGGACGGAAGGTATTGATATGGGCCATTTAAGTGGCATCACCCCGATGGAGACAGTAGAAAGCGATCCACAGGGTAACACTGATAGGGGTTTTGCTTGAGCTATTGGCCATGACACCAGACCTGACATCACAACTCATCTGCTGGAAGTGTGTGTCAGTGACTTCACTCTGTGGTGTGAAATGGAATGGTTCAGCATGGCTATATCAGAGAGGGGAAACGCACACACACACGAACGCACGCACACGGACCTACGAACGCACATGCACACACACATATGTATTTGTAGTGACATCATCCCTACACTTTTGGCTCTGGAGCTGAATCAGTTGAAATAGATAGAAGATACATGAGATATACATTCATCCCAAGCAATGGCAATGATGATTACAATATCTGGTAGAGTAGGGGATCAAACAAACAGAGATTATTTCATGGTTAAAACCTGAGTTATTGAAGAGAGTCCAGAAGAAACAGCAAACATAAATGATGTATCATATTGTTATATAGCGAGAATTTGCATGACTAGAGCTAGACTATATTCATGTGATGTATACATACACATCTATATATGGATTTAATTATGCTTTTCCAATCCAGATTCTCTGAGAGGTCCAACCAAAACAGAACCAAACAACTGCCCTTTAAAGTATAACTGTGCTATAAGCACCTCAAACATCAAAAAGAAAAAGACATGTTTTTATTCCTCATTTCATGATGGAGAGAGCAAGAGCACAGAAGATCCCTTCATCCCCCTTCTCCATCTTCAGGTCTTGTTGTCCTTCTAGCATCCCTTCTGCTTGGTTTCTCTCTTTTTGACCCTCGACCTTTGTGGTTGCGTAGGCGGTGAAGAGGAGGGTTGAAATAAATAATGGGTGACACACACAGCACCATGACAGCTGCTATGTCACCCACCCTCCTCCTATACCTACTCTCTATCACCACTCTCCCTCCTCTTCTTCTTCACCCCTCTCTCCCAGTCCTGGATGAAAGCAGGTATGATGGGTGTTACAGTGGGGTTGAGCAGTAAGGTTGAGTTGAGCAGTGGTGTTCAGTGGGTCCTCCTGCCCCAGTATACACTGTATGAATGCTACAGGGCTGACTTGACTTGGAGTCCCGTCACAAAAGATCCTCGTAGTCCAGGAGTTTGGAGTGCTGGCGGGTTTTCCACAGACGGAAGAGACGGAAGTCAAAGTACATCTCAATCATCTCTTTTCCTAGATAAAAGAAGGTATAGTAAAGGTTCAATTATGCATTTCACTTCAGGGTACCGTACCTAGTTATTAATACAAGGAATGCGCTAATTTGGATGTTGCCCTCAAGCGATTCCACCTTAAAGCGGCAATCAGCAGTTAAAACAATAACAAAACCTTTCCCCGCCCCTGTTTTGGTAAAAAGCTGTGGCATAGGGCTGGAGAAATGTAACCACTCTCAAATTCATAGACAGAGCTATGACCATCTATGATATCAAAATGATAGTTTTAACCATGTTTGAGGCTATATAGTGTTTGTTTACATATACTTTGTTTATAAACATTGGAGTAAAACAAGCTTATATTTTGGGTTCTGATGGGGTACAACAGTTGAACCAAGCTCACGAGGCATTTATAAGTTATATTCTTCAAGAATCAATGGGTCCATATCATTGATTAATAAGTCCAAAAATTTATGTAGCAACTGTAGCAAATTTTGAATGTGATAATAATCTCTTTAACATTTGACTTGTTATTCTCAAGAACAATATAATTTACAATGAATGGTTCAACTTCTATCATCTATCATTGTGTGTTGACACTGTGTCATTCACTGTTTAGGGAGCACCCAGCTAGCGCATAAAGTTCTGAGAATCATATGTTTCTTAAGGCCATGATACACCAGCAATTTGGAGAGACAATATTGCTGAGCAATGTTGCCAGCAATGTTTGCTGCAACTATTTTACATTGAAAATGAGCAACTTTTTATTATCTGGGGAATCTTG
The DNA here is from genome assembly GCF_020615455.1 of Coregonus clupeaformis. Taxonomy (NCBI): domain Eukaryota; kingdom Metazoa; phylum Chordata; class Actinopteri; order Salmoniformes; family Salmonidae; genus Coregonus; species Coregonus clupeaformis. Next base: position 20,594,099 of record NC_059218.1, on the reverse strand, counting down.
ATCAGCAGCGCCACCTAGTGGGCAATTTGTAGGAATGCTCCAATCAGAGCACAGATATTGGTCATGTGATCAGTCTGCTGTTCCAAAATATTTTGGAAAACATGGCAACCGTTTTTGAACTGAAGTGAGAAAAAAATCTACTCCCATGTTGGAGTGAGATGTTGGCAATTCACGTCTCTTATGTTTCTCCACTACAATATTATATCATGATACATTATTACATACATACTGTGTTCAGTTTGTCATGTTTAACTGACAGAAATATCCACGGTGGTGCACATGTTAATCGATTAGCATGCTAACTGCAATCCATGCTAAGTCAACTGGCTTACCTGGTTAAATAAAATAAAGGTGAAATAAAAAATAAGTCAATGGGACAAACAGGCTAATTCGTTAGCTAGCTAGCCATGTAGATTTTACATTCATTTTTCGTTTTAGATTGTTTTTTGTATGTTTAACTAGCTGGTTAGCTTACCATTTACACTTCCTTGCTTAGAATTGTGAAGTAAAACGTTTTCTAAATCTAGTAATCCTTACGTCTGCGTTTGTAGTAAGTTTGAGTGGATGCCCATGGCAGGGGCAACACCTCTTTGTTGTTTGTTTGTTAGCTGATAAATTCCAGTACAGATGTGGCAGTCAACAGCCAACAATAAGCTATAGGAGATTTGTAAATCAATGGGGAAATTGAGTTTTAAGTTGATTTATGCTGCTTCATATGAAATCTATTATTCATGTCCATGTTGCTCATTGCTCATCATTGCTCCAGTGTCTCATAACCCACTCTGTTGCCAGCATTGCCTCAAACGAATTGCCAGTGTATCATGGCCTTTAGAGCTTGGTGAGAGTGTGGTTGTCATATGGTCATTTGAACACAACCTTCCCATAACTTTTTGGGAATGGTACAGGAGTTGCTTGGCTTTGGAACATTCTCAGGAACTTCACAAAAAAAACAGTTTCTTGGTATTTCATTACTTTAACAGAACGTCTCCTAAAAGTTCAAACATGCTTACATTTAATTTAAATGTTGGTAATGTTCTAGAAACGTTCTCCAACTGGTTTGATACTGGGAATCATCTCAAATAGTTCAGAGAACATTAAGAAACAACGTTCTTCTGTGGGAATTTTAGTACTTCAGCATAATGTTTCCTATAGGTTTCCTCGTGGTTCTATTGAAGGTATGTTCTCAAATTGTTTCAAGAACGTTAAGAAACAACGTTCTTCTGTGGGAATTTTAGTACTTCAGCATAACGTTTCCTACAGGTTTCCTCATGGTTCTATTTAAAGTCATGTTTTCAAGTTGTTCGGAGAATGTTAAGAACACTTTACATAAAAACAACAAGAACAACTTTAGTAACGTTCAGAGAACGTTCTAAGAATGTTATTTAAAAACATATACATTCTGTTCTCAGCATCAACAAAACTAATTGGCCACGCCTGATCTTAATGAGTGCTTGTTTGCTTTGAAATGGGGTCTGTCTGAATAGACAAAATGAACAGCTTTGTATGCGTAAAACAACATGGCATGCTAGCTCCATCCTGGTGGCGCAGTGGACTAATTCCATAGATAGAGAACAGAAGATTAGTTTCCATGTGTCCTATCTGTACTTGGAGTAAAAAAACAGTTAACCCAAAATAAGCTAGCAGTGTTTTTAAAAGTCTTATTGAAACATTCAATGAAAGTTTTAAGGAAGTTATTCAAAAACCTCCAAATAACCTATAATTTCCATTCTTAGAGCGTTAATAAAACCACCCAGGAAAACATTAAAAGAACCTCCCTGCAACCTAAAAAGAAATGTTCCCAAAACATGCAAAATGTTCCCTTCTGTTCTCAGAATGTTGAAAAAAAGTTCAATTTTACAGGTCATAAAACACATGTCTTCATTCCCACAACCAAATGTGCTAGCTGGGTAGGTTCGTTTGACCCTCTCCACAGTAAGCCACTGCCTGCCAATTACCTTGCAGACCTTATCTAACACACACCACAATATCACATCACCCAGTGTGTATAAGAGTGGGAAAGGTAGGGAAGGAGAGAGGGAGGGTGGGTGGGAGAGGCAGACAAGATAGTCCAGTTACAGTGAATGGACCCAAAGGAGTGACAGAAAAAGAAATGAAAAGGAGAACAAATGAAGAAAGAGAGATAGTGTTAGCAGAGGGAATTAATGAAGAATGAAGAATGTGAGGGACAGAGAGAGAGGAGAAGGAGAAATAATGGCATTTTTCATTGAGGGAACAAGTCCATCAATAAAAGCTATTGCTGGTTGTGTATATGTGTGTGTGTTTGTGCGTGTGTCTGTGTGCGTGTGTGTGTGTGTCGCTGACAGTCCTCACCCTGCGCAGACAGCTCCAGTGGCGACTCAAATTCGATGGAGTAAGGCCTCATCAGGTTCTTCAACTTCTGGAACAGCTGTTGGCCAAAGATAAGAACAGACACCAATTAATCCTCCAGCCTGGCTCTCCCTCCTCACCAGGGGGGCCTGGACCTCGAAAGGACCCAGCTCCAAGCTTTTAGGCTATGGCAAACTCCGCATTCATCCAAGATGGGTGACAGGAAGGGCAAATGAGAGAGAGAGAGAGAGTGTCTGTGTCTGTGTCTGTGTCTGTGTGTGTGTGTGTGTGTGTGTGTGTGTGTGTGTGTGTGTGTGTGTGTGTGTGTGTGTGTGTGTGTGTGTGTGTGTGTGTGTGTGTGTGTGTGTGTGTGTGTGTGAGTGTGTGTGTGTGTGTATGAGAAAATGTTTCAAAGGCACCCAGTGATTGCCAGTCTCTGTGCTTTGCTTCTTCTGTATAAACAACATGATGCTGTACTCTGTGATGACACTCTGAGGAACACACTTCTTTCATACTCGCCGTTGGAGACTTGCGCTCGGGGAGAATCAAATAATTAACTCATCTGTAATTTAATGGGCTCTAGAAGCGCTGGCTGACAACTCTCATTTTGGGAGCCTTTGCTTTAGTTTTTTATTGAAGCTAGCTTGATTTCTCTTCATCGAGCACAATGGTCTCAACTCAGCAGCAAGCCCATCCTAGCTGTTTTTCTGCCAATCTGTCTCCCAGTAAAAACACCCTGCCAATACACATAGAATGCTAATGTACTGGGGGTAATGAGTCAAGGCCAAGAGGGAGAATTCTAAGAACCAGATTCCCAGATCCTGAATTCTGAGGATACGAGTACTTGAAGTGTAAATGATGATGCATCACCCAGTCAATATGTCAAATCAAAATCAAATCAAATGTTGTTGGTCACATACATATAATTAGCAGATGTTATTGCGGGTGTAGCGAAATGCTTGTGTTCCTAGCTCCAACAGTGCAGTAGTATCTAACAATTCACAACAATACACACATCTAAAAGTAAACGAATGGAATTAAGAAATATATAAATACTAGGACGAGCAATGTCGGAGTGGCATTGACTAAAACACAGTAGAATAGAATACAGTATTTACATATGAGATGAGTAAAGCAGTATGTAAACATTATTAAAGTGACTAGTGTTCCATTATTAAAGTGGCCAGTGATTCCAAGTCTATGTATATAGTTCAGCAGCCTCTAAGGTGCAGGGTTGAGTAACTGGGTGGAAGCCGGTTAGTGATGGCTATTTAACAGTCTGATGGCATTGAGATAGAAGCTGTTTTTCAGTCTCTCTGTCCCAATGTTTATGCATCTGTACTGACCTCGCCTTCTGGATGATAGCGGGGTGAATAGGCCATGGCTCGGGTGGTTGATGTCCTTGATGATCTTTTTGGCCTTTCTGTGACATCGGGTGCTGTAGGTGTCCTGGAGGGCAGGCAGTGTGCCCCCAGTGATGCGTTGGGCAGACCGCACCACGCTCTGGAGAGCCCTGCAGTTGCAGGCAGTGCAGTTGCCGTACCAGGCGGTGATACAGCCCGATAGGATGCTCTCAATTGTGCATCTGTAAAAGTTTGTGAGGGTCTTAGGGGCCAAGCCAAATGTATTCAGCCTCCTGAGGTTGAAGAGGTGCTGTTGCGTTTTCTTCACCACACTGTCTGTGTGGGTGGACCATTTCAGATTGTCAGTGATGTGTACGCCGAGGAACTTGAAGCTTTCCACCTTCTCCACTTCGGTCCCGTCTATGCGGATAGGGGCGTGCTCCCTCTGCAGTTTCCTGAAGTCCATGATCAGCTCCTTCGTTTTGTTGACGTTGAGGGAGAGGTTATTTTCATGGCCCTCACCTCCTCCCTGTAGGCTGTCTCGTCATTGTTGGTAATCAGGCCTACTACTGTTGTGTTGTCTGCAAACTTGATGACTGAGTTGGAGGCGTGCGTGGCCACGCAGTCATGGGTGAACAAGGAGTACAGGAGGAGGCTGAGCACGCACCCTTGTGGGGCCCCTGTGTTGAGGATCAGCGAAGTGGAGGTGTTGTTTCCTTACTTCACCACCTAGGGGCGGCCCGTCAGGAAGTCCAGGACCCAGTTGCACAGGGCGGGGTTCAGACCCAGGGCCCCGAGATTAATGATGAGCTTGGAGGGTACTATGGTGTTGAAGGCTGAACTATAGTCAATGAACAGCATTCTGACATAGGTATTCCTCTTGTCCAGATGAAATAGTGCAGTGTGCAGAGCGATGGCGATTGCATCGTCTATGGATTTATTGGGGCGGTAAGCAGATTGAAGTGGGTCTAGGGTGTCAGGTAAGGTAGAGGTGATATGATCCTTAACTAGCCTCTCAAAGCACTTCAAGCGCTACCGTTCAAAAGTTTGGGGTCACTTAGAAATGTCCTTGTTTTCGAAAGAAAAGCCATTCTTTTGTCCATTAAAATAACATCAAATTGATCAGAAATACAGTGTAGACATTGTTAATGTTGTAAATGGCTATTGTAGTGGAAACGTATGATTCTTAATGGAATATCTCATATGCGTACAGACGCCCATTATCAGCAACCATCAGTCCTGTGTTCCAATGGCACATTGTGTTTGCTAATCCAAGTTTATCATTTTAAAAGGCTAATTGATCATTAGAAAACCCTTTTGCAATTATGTTAGCACAGCTGAAAACTGTTGTGCTGATTAAAGAAGCAATAAAACTGGCCTCCATGTGACTAGTTGAGTATCTGGAGCATCAGCAATTGTGGGTTCGATTACAGGATCAAAATGGCCAGAAACAAATAACTTTCTTCTGAAACGCATCAGTCTATACTTGTTCTAAGAAATGAAGGCTATTCCATGCGAGAAATTGCCAAGAAACTGAAGATCTCATACAACGCTGTGTACTACTCCCTTCACAGAACAGCACAAACTGGCTCTAACCAGAATAGAAAGAGGAGTGGGAGGCCCCGGTGCACAACTGAGCAAGAGGACAAATACATTAGAGTGTCTAGTTTGAGAAACAGACGCCTCACAGGTCCTCAACTGGCAGCTTCATTAAATAGTACACGCAAAACAACAGTCTCAACGTCAACAGTGAAGAGGCGACTCCGGGATGCTGACCTAGGCAGAGTTGCAAAAAAAAGACTGGCCAATAAAAAGAAAATATTAAGATGGACAAAAGAACACACACTGGACTTTTTCTTTGCAACTCTGCCTAGGTCAGCATCCCGGAGTCGCCTCTTCTGTTATGATTTAACTGGATAGAACCCAAATGCAGACAAGTACACCAAGCCAGAGAAGTTTTAACAGGTTTATTATAATGTTCAATAGTCCAGGTTTCCAATAAATGGGGAAGAGCAAGTCCAGGTTACAGTGAGGGTACAGATCCAGGTCAGGGCAGGTGTGGTACCGTAATGTCCTAGTGTCCGTGGGGAGTCCAAAGGAGAGGTCCGATAGTGGAGAGCAGGATGGTGGTGGCAGGAGTGAAGCGGAGGCAGGAGTCAGGTTCCAAATATCTGTGGCACAGGAGAAAAAGTAAATAAACAGTCCAAAAAAACACAAGAGCGAAAACAGACAGGTTGAGTCGGCAGCGAGACTAACATGGTTGTCTTGACTATGATCTGACGATGAGTGGCAAGTTTGACCGGGTCTTAAAGGGCTGAGGTGATTATGGTGAATGAGCTGCAGCTGGAACCCTGACTCCCGCACACCAGACTTCACTCCTGCAATCAAGGACAAACAGAGGGGAGGGGAAGAGCAGAGAGAGAGCTACCTAGCAGCAGTAGGCCTAACAGTACCCCCTCTCACGGACGCCACCTGGCGGCCGACAGGGTTTATCGGGATGTAACCGATGAAATTCACGGACCAGAGCAGGATCCACAATGAAGCTCCTGGGCACCCAGGAACGTTCCTCAGGACCATAACCCTCCCAATCCACCAGGTAATGGAAACCACGACCCCGGCGGCGAACATCCAGAAGTCGCCGGACAGTGTAGACAGGACCCCCACCCACGATCCGGGGCGGAGGAGGGGGACGAGAGGGCGGGCACAGAGGGCTGACAGACACAGGCTTGATCTGGGATACATGAAAAGTGGAATGAACCCGTAGGGAGGCAGGAAGCTGTAGCTTAACCGCGCAGGGGTTAACAATAGACAGTATCTTGAACGGTCCTATAAAACGCGGCGCCATCTTCTTAGATTCTACTTTCAATGGAAGATCACGTGACTTAAGCCATACCTCTTGACCAGGAGAGTAACCGGGAGCCTGGGACCGGTGACGGTTGGCTTGCCTCTGCATGTATGACGAAGCTCGGGACAGAGCTACCCTGGCCTTCCTCCAGACCTTGAAGCAGCGGCGCATGTGGGACTGCACCGAGGGTACCGCCAGTTCCCTCTCTTGAGAAGGGAACAGGGGAGGTTGATAACCCAGAGCACACAGAAAGGGGAGACAAACCAGAGGAAGCGTTAGTCAAGGTGTTATGAGCATATTCCACCCAGGGGAGCATGGAGCTCCAAGACCCAGGGTTAGACCCTGTGACACAGCGGAGAGCGGTCTCCATCTCCTGGTTCGCTCTCTCGGCTTGCCCGTTGGTCTGGGGGTGATATCCAGAGGACAGGCTGGATGTGATGCCCAAAGCTTTACAGAAAGCTTTCCATACCTGGGAGACAAACTGGGGACCCCTGTCGGAGACAATATCAGTGGGCAGACCATGAGAGCGGAACACATGTTCAACCAAAATATCAGCCGTCTCTCTGGCAGTGGGCAGTTTAGGTAGGGCCAAAAAATGAGCAAACTTAGAAAAACGATCAATCACAGTAAGAATGACAGTCTTTCCAGACGAGGGGGAAGTCCAGTGACAAAATCCAAAGCAATGTGGGACCAGGGCCGACTGGGTATTGGCAGAGGTCGTAGATGACCAGCGCTGGCCTGGGTGGAGTTCTTACTTCGTGCACAGACCGTACAAGCAGCAATGAAGGCTCGAGTGTCCGCCTCCATCCTGGGCCACCAGAACTTCCGTCGCACAAAGTCAAGGGTCCGAGTAACTCCAGGGTGACAGGTAAGGGGAGACGAGTGAGCCCACTGAAGTACCTGGGAGCGAACAGACTCAGGGACAAACAACCGGTTAGGAGGACCGCTCCCAGGGTCAGCTTGATGATGTTGAGCCTGTCTAACAATCCCTTCGATGTCACATGTAATGGCCGCAATACTGCAGGTAGGAGGCAAGATGGGTTCAGGGTTACTACCAGTATCAACAGCAGAATGAACACGAGACAGGGCGTCAGGCTTGACGTTGCGTGACCCAGGACGGTAAGACAGAGAAAAATTGAATCTCCCAAAAAATAGTGCCCACCTGGCTTGACGGGGATTGAGCTGCTTAGCTGACTGGATGTATGCCAGATTCTTGTGATCCGTCCAAACGATGAAGGGTTGTTCCGCCCCCTCCAACCAATGCCGCCACTCCTCGAGAGCCAGCTTAACGGCGAGCAGTTCACGATTGCCAACATCATAATTCCTCTCTGCCTGAGAAAGCTTCCGTGAAAGAAAAGCACAGGGATGCAGTTTGTTATCTTCAGGAAAACGTTGTGACAAAACCGCACCTACCCCAGTGTCGGATGCATCCACCTCCACGACAAACTGGCGGTCTGGGTCCGGCTGCATCAGAATGGGAGCCGAGGCGAAGCGATGTTTCAGTTCTTCGAACGCTGATTCGGCCCCTTCATTCCAAGCGAACGGTAGTGAGATGGAGGTGAGAGCGGTGAGTGGTGCCGCAATGCGGCTGTAGTCCTTGATGAACCTCCTGTAGAAGTTCGCAAACCCCAGGAATCGTTGAAGTTGTTTGCGGGTGGAGGGGGCTGGCCAGTCCGTGACTGCAGAGATCTTAGCTGGGTCCATCCGCAACTCCCCCTGAGCGATTATGTAACCCAAAAAAGAGGTCTCAGACACATGAAATTCACATTTCTCCATCTTCACAAATAGTTTGTTCTCCAACAACCTTTGCAACACCTGGCGCACATGTAGTTCATGTTCCTGGGAGGACTCTGAGAAAATCAGGATATCATCCAGATAGACAAAAACAAAACGATTCAACATGTCCCGAAGGACATCATTCACGAGTGCCTGAAAAACAGCAGGGGCATTAGACAAACCAAAAGGCATGACCAGATACTCAAAATGTCCCAAGGGTGTGTTGAAGGCAGTCTTCCATTCATCACCTTTACGAATGCGCACCAGGTGATACGCATTTCGTAGATCAAGTTTCGTAAAGATGGTAGCACCATGAAGGAGGGGAAAAGCAGAATTAATCAAAGGCAGAGAATACTTGTTCTTAATGGTGATATTGTTAAGTCCACGGTAATCAATACAGGGTCTGAGGGTCTTATCCTTCTTAGCAACAAAAAGAATCCTGCTCCTACAGGTGACGAGGAAGGACGCATAATACCTGCCGCCAAGGAGTCCCGAATGTAGTTCTCCATAGCCTCCGTCTCCGGCCGGGAGAGATTGTACAGGCGACTGCTGGGGAGCGGGGCTCCTGGCTGGAGGTCAATGGCGCAGTCATAAGGCCGGTGAGGAGGAAGAGAAGTAGCTCTGTGTTTGCAGAAAACGGATGCCAGGTCATGATACGCGTCAGGAACAGCAGAAAGATCCATGGACTCCAGTGGAGGTTGAGGCACAGTACTGGCAGGAGTCTGAGCAGAACACAAACAATTCACATGACAAAAAGTGCTCCATGAAACAATGCTACCTGTCACCCAATCAATGTGTGGATTGTGTCTTATGAGCCAGGGGATACCAAGGACCAGGGGGTCTGTGGGCAGTCGATAATATGGAATTGAATGTTCTCCTGATGATTTCCCGACACTCTAAGACACACAGGAACAGTCTGATGGGTAATACGGGTCAACAATTGTCCATTTAGACCCTTAGCCTGCAGCGGACAGTCCATAGGAACAGTCTCCAAATCCATCTGTTGAGCCCACTCTCTATCCAAAAAGCTTTTCGTCGGCACCAGAGTCAATCAGCGCACTAACCGAGAAATTCTGAGACTGCCACTGGAGGGATGCCTGGAGCAGAATGCGGGGAGAAGAGGAAGAATCCGCTGCTCGGCTCACCAAAACTTCTCCCATTAATGATGAGCCGGGCCTTTTCCCGGACGAACTGGGCAGGAAGGAACGAAATGACCAGCTTCTCCACAATACAGGCAGACCCGAGCCTGAATACGACGTGCACGCTCCTCTGAGGACAACCGTGCACGACCCACCTCCATGGCTTCGGGTTCAGTGCTCCTCGTATCGACTCGGGAAGACACGGCTTTCTCCGTAGGGAAGATGCAGGGAGGAGTTTGTTGATGACAGACACTCCTCTCCCGGCGGCGCTCCCCGAATCCGATTATCCAACCTGATAGTGAGTGAAATAAGATTATCCAGCGTAGGCGATTCATCATATGACACCAATTCATCCTTTAAAGTCTCAGACAAAGCATTGATGAACACTCCTTGTAATGCCTCGTCATTCCAACCACTCACTGCTGCTAAAGTCCGAAACTCCACTGCCATCTCCGCCACACTACGAACCCCCTGCCGAAGAGAAAACAACCGTTTCGCAGCCTCCTTGCCTCGTACGGGGTGGTCAAAACCTTCCTCATCTCCGTGGTGAAGGCCACGTAAACGTTGCAAATGTCCGACTGACTCTCCCAGACCGCGGATCCCCAGGCACGAGCGGAACCGCTAGTAGAGTTGATAAGGTAGGCAATACGGGCTCTTTCTGAGGCGTAGGTGAGGGGCTGTTGTTCAAACACTAACGAGCATTGAGTCAAAAACTCGCCACAGGTTCCCATGTTCCCGTCATAGCGCTCTGGAGCAGGAACAAAAGGCTCTCTGATCTGGGCTGAAGGGGTAGTAAGGGCAGACACTTGATTGGTGAGTAATTGAACCTGATTAAGCAGCACCTGACTGTCCTCAGCAATCGTCTTAAACAGGGTATCATGTCGGCCAAGTAAAATGCCCTGATTGGCTATGGCAGTCCAAATTTGAGTGCACTCTGGGGTGGTATCCGAGCTACTGTCTGCTGGGTTCATGTTGGTCAGATCATACTGTTATGATTTAACTGGATAGAACCCAAATGCAGACAAGTACACCAAGCCAGAGAAGTTTTAACAGGTTTATTATAATGTTCAATAGTCCAGGTTTCCAATAAATGGGGAAGAGCAAGTCCAGGTTACAGTGAGGGTACAGATCCAGGTCAGGGCAGGTGTGGTACCGTAATGTCCTAGTGTCCGTGGGGAGTCCAAAGGAGAGGTCCGATAGTGGAGAGCAGGATGGTGGTGGCAGGAGTGAAGCGGAGGCAGGAGTCAGGTTCCAAATATCTGTGGCACAGGAGAAAAAGTAAATAAACAGTCCAAAAAACACAAGAGCGAAAACAGACAGGTTGAGTCGGCAGCGAGACTAACATGGTTGTCTTGACTATGATCTGACGATGAGTGGCAAGTTTGACCGGGTCTTAAAGGGCTGAGGTGATTATGGTGAATGAGCTGCAGCTGGAACCCTGACTCCCGCACACCAGACTTCACTCCTGCAATCAAGGACAAACAGAGGGGAGGGGAAGAGCAGAGAGAGAGCTACCTAGCAGCAGTAGGCCTAACATCTTCACTGTTGACGTTGAGACTGGTGTTTTGCGGGTACTATTTAATGAAGCTGCCAGGCGGATTACCAGGACGTGTACTCCGAGCATGCGCTGACCAACTGGCAAGTGTCTTCACTGACATTTTCAACATGTCCCTGACTGAGTCTGTAATACCAACATGTTCCAAGCAGACCACCATAGTCCCTGTGCCCAAGGACACTAAGATAACATGCCTAAATTACTACCGACCTGTAGCACTCACATCTGTAGCCATGAAGTGCTTTGAAAGGCTGGTCATGGCTCACATCAACACCATTATCCCAGAAACCCTAGACCCACTCCAATTTGCATACCGCCCCAACAGAGCATAATTACTTTCCCATTGTTCCTCAACTGTAGTGTATGATATACAATTTTCTAGCTCTGAGTCTCTACTTTTATCCAATGTAAAAAACACAATTTCAAATTTAGCTACATAAGACCGAATCGAGCCGGTCGGTCACAAATTTGCTTTGTTAAAATCCCCAGCTACAATAAATGCGGCCTCAGGATATGTGGTTTCCAGTTTGCATAAAGTCCAGTGTGGTTCCTTGAGGGCCGTCGTGGTATCGGCTTGAGGGGGGATATACACGGCTGTGACTATAACTGAAGAGAATTCTCTTGGGAGGTAATACGGTCGGCATTTGATTGTAAGGTATTCTAGGTTGGGTGAACAAAAGGACTCAAGTATCTGTATGTTATCACAATCACACCATGAGTAGTTAATCATGAAACATACAACCCCGCCTTTCTTCTTCCCGGTGAACTGAGAACCCAGCTGGCTGTATGGATGGGGACATGAGAGAGCCATGATTCCATGAAACAGAGTATGTTACAGTCCCTGATGTCTCTCTGGAAAGTGTGCCCGCCTCCTGAGTCGGACTAGAAGTCCACTCCGAATACCTCTTCTCCGCCGGCGGCGTCTTGGAGCAGCCTCTGGGATAAGTTCAATTGCCCTTGGGGGTACGAACAAAGGATCCAATTAGGGAAAGTCGTATTCCTGCTCGTAATGCTGGAGAGTTACCGCCGCTCTGATATACAAAAGTTATTTCTGGCTGTATGTAATAATGTAAGAAATAACACCAAAAAAAAAAAAATACTGCAAAGTTGCTTAGGAGCTAGAAGCAGAGCTTCCATGTCTGTCGGCGCCATTCTACGTCATTTTAATAAATGTAAGCTGTATTCTGAGAAGGCTTTTAGATCTTCTCAGAGTGTGTCCAGTGGAGCAGCAACCATGACCTGACTAACACTGAGAGGGGGAGGAGTGGAGAGGAAGTGTGGAGAGGAGGAGTGGAGAGGAGGAGGGGAGAGGAGGAGTGGAGAGGAAGTGTGGAGAGGAGGAGGGGAGAGGAGGAGGGGAGAGGAGGAGGGGAGAGGAGGAGTGGAGAGGAGGAGTGAAGAGGAGTGGATGTTCTAACTGTCACAGCTGATTAGTTCTGCATCTCTCTCACACATATGCATGCACAAGCACACGCTCAGGCACACACACGCACACACTCCTCACATACACCTACGCACACATATTCATGAAACAACAAAAAAAAACGTCAGCCAGGCACTACAGTACGATACAGAAACCAAGGTCACATATGTGTTTTCACCATCATATATGTATAAAGTGCACACGATCACTTTCATAACCTGTGACATCACATGTCTGTTTCAGTGGGCTCTAGAACCCCAGTCAGACACATAAAGAGAGAGGAGACAGCCAGGAAGAGGGCAGAGCAGAGCCTGGGAGACTAGATGGAGGGCTCTGGGGATGTGAGGGCTGTTTGTAATGCTTATGCAGACAGTGAGCCTGGCCCTGCATGTGCTGTACACTCCCCTTAACATCTTTACAACACAGAGACACCAGAGAGCACTTCACATTCATGTAACCAACGATGCCAAGCACTTTGGCAGACACAACAGAAGCCCACAGAGTTGTGTCAGCACTGGCCCCATGTGGATTTATGAGAGTGTGTGTATGTGTGTGTGTGTGTGCCTGTATGTGTGTGTCTAAGTGGACAATGGCATAGCAGCCTCTCCCCTGTCACAGTTACTTGGCCCCTGTGCCCCTCTGCTAAAACTCAGGATGAGATAATGGACTCTTACAGGTAAGAGGGAGAGAAGTAGGGAGAGAAGTAGGGAGAGATGAGGGAGAGAAGTAGGGAGAGAGGAGGGAGAGAAGATGGAGAGAAGTAGGGTGAGAGGACGGAGAGAAGGAGGGAGAGAAGTAGGGAGAAAGGAGGGAGAGAAGTAGGGAGAGAGGAGGGAGAGAAGTAGGGAGAGAGGAGGGAGAGAAGTAGGGAGAGAAGGTGGGAGAGAAGTAGGGAGAGAGGAGGGATAGAAGTAGTGAAAGAGGAGGGAGAGAAGGAGGGAGAGAAGTAGGGAGAGAGGAGGGAGAGAAGTAGGGAGAGAAGGAGGGAGTGGAAGTAGGGAGAGAGGAGGGAGAGTGAGGGAGAGAAGTAGGGAGAGAGGAGGGAGAGAAGTAGGGAGAGAATGAGGGAGAGAGGAGGGAGAGAAGTAGGGAGAGAAGGAGGGAGAGAAGTAGGGAGAGAGGAGGGAGAGAGGAGGGAGAGAAGGAGGGAGAGAAGTAGGGAGAGAAGGAGGGAGAGAAGTAGGGAGAGAGGAGGGAGAGAGGAGGGAGAGAAGGAGGGAGAGAAGTAGGGAGAGGAGGGAGAGGGGAGGGAGAGAAGGAGGTAGAGAGGGAGGGAGAGAAGGAGGGAGAGAAAAGAAAAAGAGAGATTCTTTACCCTCTTCATATATTCTTAGCAAGGAGCCATGATAAGTCACATAAAGTACAGTGTGTGTGTTTTAGTGAGAAGTGTAGTGTACCTTCTCTCCATTGGGGTTTCCCAGGACGTAGCATCCCATAATGTGGATGAGGTTGGGTTCAGGGTTTACTTTGCTCATAAACCGACTCAGCCTCCTCCAGAACCTATTGTAGGAGGATAACATGGTTCAGTTACACCAATACTGCTACTCTAACAGTACTAACAGAGAGACAGTTACTGTATGGATGCGTCCCAAATGACACCCTATTACCTATGTAGTGCACTACTTTTGACCAGGGCCCATAGGGACCTTAGGGCTCTGGTCAAAAATAGTGCACTGTATAGGGAAAAGGGTTCCACATAGTCAAAAGTTGTGCACACTAAATGCAATACAGTGCCATTTGGGACACATCCAGGTACTGTATGAGAAGTATGGCTGCTGTATGAAGAGTATGACTGATGACACTAACTGGCTCATGTCCTCTTCTTTCTCCACCTTGGCGAATGTGGCCACTTTATTCTTCAACAGGTACAGATGCCCTGGACCTCCCTATAAGAAACCCACTGCTTTTCAAGTTCTCAGTCAAGATACAAACCAACACCACTAATTGGCACTCACATAAAAACACAATTAGCCCCTCCACTTCAGAGTTATAAATTGCTAATTGAGGTGTTATCTATCTTCCCACTGGGATTGACATCATTCAACCTAACAAGCGTTTTCTTTTGTTCTTTCATAATCATCGGCATCTCTCTCTCTCCCCTTTCTTTCTCTCTCTCTACTTTCTCCTATCTCACCTGACAGAAGATGAGCATCCTCCAGATTTTGCTGCCTCTCCTGTAGGCTGTTAGCTTCTTCTCGATCTCCTCTGTGAAGAGAGAGAAAGAGAGAGGGGCTAGAGAGAGGGACAGGGAGTACAGTAAAAACAGAATTTCCCCACACAAAAAGCCAGCAGTATGGAACACTGCATTATTCTCACAAACATGGATTCCATCCCAAATGGCACACTAGTCCCTACATAGTGCACTACTTTTGACCAGAGCCCATCAAAAAAGTAGCACACTATATGGGGAATAAGGTGGCATTTGGGACTGATAAAGACAAAGTCACATAAAGTACGGTTTACCTACCGAGGATATCATCAAACGTAGCATGTTCATGGTCCTGGAGATACAGAGATATGATATCCACTCAATATCCATTCACTGAATATTATACATGATAATTTATTTATCATCTGTGCATGCAGACACATAGAGAACAAGTTGATGGTGTCATGTGTGTGTGTGTGTGTGTGTTTGTGTGTGTGTGTGTGTGTGTGTGTGTGTGTGTGTGTGTCAAAGACCAAAGCAAAGCAGTTGGCTAGGCACTGCTCTGTTTCAGCTGTTGTGGACAGCCTAGCTGTCTGGAGAAAAATGGGCTTTCTTTATCCTTGAGTGTCCATGCATACAGGGACCTTTGAGATGTTTGGATCCTTCTAGAAATGTAAATGTGATTTGTGGATCCAAATAAAGTATTTAAAATGTGTGCGTGTGTGCATTTGATCAGAAATGCTTGGACTCACATAGAGGATGGGGATGATTGAGGGGTCATCCCTGCGGATGATGGTGGGAACGTACTCCGCCTTGGGGACTTTGGAGGAGATCAGCTGAGAGATGGAGAAAGAAGAGATAAGAAGAAGGAAGGAAGAGAAAGGAGAGTCACATGCACTTCTCTCTCTCTCTGTTGTGTTCTGTCTCTAAACCAATGCCTGCTGGGCCCTTAACATTCATTATTCATACTAGTATGTCTGTGTAGCCAAGATGCATTACTCATCTCATATGTATATACTGTATTCTATACTATTCTACTGTATCTTAGTCTATGCCGCTCTGACATTGCTTGTCCATGTATTTATTTCTATATTCTTAATTACATTGCTTTACTTAGATTTAGTCCCCTGTAGCTCAGTTGGTAGAGCATGGCGCTTGCAACGCCAGGGTTGTGGGTTCGTTTCCCACAGGGGGCCAGTATGAAAATGTATGCACTCACTAACTGTAAGTCGCTCTGGATAAGAGCGTCTGCTAAATGACTAAAATGTAAATTTGTGTGTATTGGGTATATGTTGTGAAATTGTTAGATATTAGTTGTTAGATATACTGCACTGTCGGAGCTAGAAACACAAGCATTTCGCTACACCCGCAATAACATCTACTAAACATGTGTATGTGACCAATAAAATGTGTTTTGATTTGATTTGATTTGGTCTTTACTGGCATCCAAAAGGGTTTGAGTCAATTCCACTTTATTTCAGTCTGTTAAGGATCTAAAAATAGCCCATTGATTTCTATATGTTTTATTTTCTTCCAAGCCTAATTTCCATTTATGTGTTGAATAATCACAACAACCTTGCCATTCCAACTCAGTAAACATAGTTTCGGAAATAACAGACCTAGGGCAACAGCACTTTTTTTTGGGGGGGGCACTCTTCAGGCAGACAACTCTCCCAACAAATCACAACTTTGGGTAGGCATGGCTTTTAAATAATCCCCTCGGAAACATGACAGAGGCGGACACAATGCGGACACAGATAGCTAGGCAAATTTAAACCACAGCCAGTCAGTGGTGTTAAGCTTGTAACGGTAACGTCATGGCGCATACACTCATTGAAAATATCCCCCGCGAGCTCCATCAGCTAGCTAACGGAATTGTTTACGGCAGGACATGAATGGATAGGGCTCTGGACGGATTCCCGGCACACGTACCAACTATGCCCTTTCTACACCGGAATTTTGCAACCCTAGTCCCTCACCATGATTTTGGGTGGGATGAAGTCGTCTCCCTCACAGGCCAGTCTCTCCATCTCCCTCTCCTCCTCCCAGTCTAGCTCCTCACGCTCCCCCTCATCCAGGGTCCCACACGAGGCAGGCAGGTCTCCACCTAACCCCCCGACACAAAGAGCAGGCACACCGTCAGAGAAAGAGAGAGAGGGGGGAGGAGACGGGAGAGAGATGGGACGAGAGGAGGGGAGACAGGGAGTAAGAGAGGGGGGCGGGAGAGGAAGGGAAGAGCAAGAGAGGCAGGGAGAGGGGGATGGAGGGCAGGAAAGAGGCAGACAGGGAAAGCAAGCAATGAAATAATAGTGGAAGAAAGAGAAAGGCATACGGAGGGAGAGAGAGTGGAATGGAGTGAGAAAGGTGGCAATAGAAAGTGACAGTGAGGCACAAAGACGTGAAGTGACAGAGAATAAGAACCTTCCAGATGAATAGGAGGAAGAAAAGGAAGAAACAAAGGAACATAGTCTCGTCAAAAAGGACAGAAGAAAATGTATGAGTAGGATACTGCGAGGTAAAAAGGAGAATGAGAAAGGTGATAGGGTAGAGCAATAGATTGTGTCAATCATTAACTGTCAGAGAAGGAGAGAAATACATGACACAAATAGACTTTTAAAATGTCATCAACAGTAACCTGTCAGAGACACGGTGGCACAAAGTAGATGGAAAAACAGAAACAAACACACTAACATTCAAAAACGACAGAGAAAAACACATGCCGACACACACACACACACACACACACACACACACACTCCCAGACCTGTGCTTGACACACTCCCAGACCATTTGAGACAAATACTCACAGAGAAAGCGAGAGAGCATCACAAACTTTGAGACAGACCCAAGGTCAGAGGAAGACAGACAGTGTCAGAATCAACAGCAGAGACAGCTGATTAGTGTGTGGTTGTGTGAATGTGTGTACTTTATCATAAATGCTTTTCAATGCTTAATGCATCAGCATCAGGGTTGGGGTCAATTCTATTTTAATTCCAGTCAGTTCAGAAAGTAAACCAAATTCCAATTCAAAATGTTCCTCAATGAAAAGCATGGAAGAGAATTGGAATTGGAATTGACTGGAAATGAAATGGAATTGACCACCACAACCCTGTCCAGCATACTTGTACTAGTGTATGAGTGTGTTCGTCTGTGTGTGTGCCCAGTTTTTGAGTGTCTGAGTGAGTGTGTATAGTAATGTGTGTTACTGTATTGACTCACTGTCTCTGGGGTCATGTGGAGAATCATTCTTGACAGGGGTGGGATCACTCCAGGAGCGGTTGAAACTCATCGCTCTACGCTCGGCAAATGCTAGTGCAAGTGGAGAGAGAGAGTCACACAGCCACACACCATACACACACCCTGAACACATACACCCTGAACACCCAACCCAACACACACCGCACATGGTCTGTTGTATCCACACACAAGCAAGCACACATACGCACACGTAACACCATTGCTCCTCTCCAAAGGACACACTGGGTGGGTGAGTTGTGGCTAGGTGCAACATGACCAGCCTCACAAATGAGAGACTGGGGAGATCTCCCATTCGTTAGCTTAACGTCTCACATATCCAGCAGCAACTTGCATATCCAGACCACCTAAGCCTAAACACCAGCATAAACACACACACACGTAGGTTCATCAAACGTGTGCCAACACACACACACACACACACAATCACCGGTGCACAACGGCATGCCACACACCGATACACACATCACACACAAGGCCATGCATAATCCCAGGCATGCATTAACACAAAGTCAACAAAACACAAAACCACTGATGGGGGGCGGACATGTTGGGAGAACACACAGCACATAGTGACACTGTGACTCACTCTGTGCCTTCATCCTCCTGCTGCCCACCATTCTAAGATGCTTCCGGAAGTTCCTGTGGGCAGATTGGGCATGAGGAGAAAGGGCGATGGGGAGAGAGGGAGGAGAAAAAGAAGGGAAGACAGTCAAAATCATTTAGAGAAAGAAGTTAATTAATAAGGGAAAGAGAGTGGCTGTGTCCGAAATGGCACCCTAAATAGTGTACTACTTTTGATACCCACAGGACAACAGCACTATGAAAAGTAGTGCACTATATAGGGAATAGGCTGCCATAATAAGATAAAAAGTGACAGAGACGTTGTAAGGGATCGGGGGTTGGCTGGGTCTAGACAGAGTCTGACACTTCCCTGATCTACAGAGAGGGGGAGTCATCAGACTCGATCTGGTTCACCTGAGTTCTGAGCACACCTGTCAGTAATTAGTGTAGGATATAAGGTGTGCTCAGAAGCTCAGTCGGTGCGAGGTATTGTTCCATTGTGACTTGCTAAGCGTTTTGTTCCGAGAGAGAGAGAGAGAGAGAGAGAGAGAGAGAGAGAGAGAGAGAGAGAGAGAGAGAGAGAGAGAGAGAGAGAGAGAGAGAGAGAGAGAGAGAGAGAGAGAGTGTTTGTTGTTTTTGTTTACCCGTGTATCCGACCTGTGCCTTGTTGTTTGACTCCCCGTATTGCTTAATCCTCTGCTTGTCTATCCCAGTGATTACCGTACTCTGATCCTGTGCCTGTGCCCTCGACTACGACTACGCCCGCTCCCTTGGTACCTTTGCCTGTCTCTGCCTGGCCCGGTTTTGACCACAGCCCGCCCGACCACGATTGAGCTATTACCTTGTCTGTACTCTAATAAAGCATCGCAATTCTGCGATTGGATCTTACCACTCTGTCCGAGTATTCATTACAGAATACCTCGCCATTACCATGGATCCAGCGGAATTACAGAGGCGATGGGAGATACAAGAGAAACGGATGGATGAACTCCTGCAGCTACTCAACGCTGGTGCGGCTGAGGGCACCACCCCGAGCACGGTCAGTCCTCGTCATGCACCTCCGATTTCTCTACCGACAAGGTATGACGGGGAACCTGGCAAATGTCAGGGGCTTCTACTCCAGACGTCCCTGTATATGTCGTATAATCGTACGATGTTTCCCGATGACCGTAGCAGGGTGGATTTCATGATTTCTCTGCTAACGGGAAGAGCACTGGATTGGGCTACTGCGCTTTGGACAGCTGAGGTCCCCGAGTTGAATGCGGAAGTTCAGTTCAAGAGGCTGTTCCAAGAGGTGTTCGACCACCCAGTATCTGGGCGTAGTGTGGGAGACCAACTATGCGAACTTCAGCAGGGCCGTCGCACAGTAGCCGACTACGCTTTAGAGTTCCGTACTATAGCAGCCGGTAGCGGATGGAGCGAGACTGCTTTGCTCACCGTTTTCCGAAGAGGGCTGCGCAAAGAAGTACAGACTGAGTTGGCTTGTCGGGGAGATATCACTGCGCTACATGAGTTTATCAACATAGCCATCTCTATTGGTAATCTTATAGTGCAACATAAGGTATCCACAGTCCGGGAGCCCTCGGTCACTGGTCCTACGCAATCGACAGAGCGGAGGAGAGAATCTGAGGAGGAACCTATGCAACTGGGACGGTCACCCCTACAAGGTTCGGTGAGACAACAACGTCGGCAAGACGGACTATGCCTGTATTGTGGTCAGTCGGGTCATTTCGTTCGTCAATGTCCGGTACGACCAAACCGTAACCCAGGATATCGCCTCGGAACTGCCAAACCGGTGAGTGAGACTCAAGGGTTCAACATTACAGCTAAACAAATGTATGTGCCAGTTACCTTATCTGTCGGAGAGAAAGTGCGCAGGTTGGAGGGTCTTATTGATTCCGGAGCGGCTGCCAGTTTTCTGGATATGGGTCTCGCTGAGGAATTGGGAGTTCAACTTATCCCAATTCAACCTCCCCTGCGAGTCAACGCGCTAGACGGTGAGCCCATGGGCACTGGGTTCATTACGCACCGTACGGAGGTGATCAAGTTACAAGTGGGCTCCATACACCATGAGGACATCATTTTGTTCATCATCTCCGCTCCACGAGAGCCGCTAGTTCTCGGCCACCCCTGGCTCGTCACCCATGATCCGGTCATCTCCTGGAAATCTGCCGATATCACTGCTTGGAGTGAGGTATGTAGGGCAGAGTGCCTCAAGTTACCTTGCAAAATGTCTACTGTGGAGGATGCGCAGGGTGCGGTGTCTACTGTTGTTCCAACAGAATACCAGGATTACGCGCAGGTGTTCTCCAAGGAGAGGGCTACCGTATTACCACCTCATCGGGCCTGGGACTGCGCGGTTGAGCTGCTATCCGGGGCTACACCTCCTCGTGGAAGAATCTACCCGTTGTCACAGCCGGAACGAGAATCGATGAGCAAGTATATTGATGAGGCGCTACAGCAAGGGGCCATTCGCCCATCTACGTCTCCCGCCGCATCCAGTTTTTTCTTCGTGAAGAAAAAGGATGGCGGACTGCGTCCTTGTATAGACTATCGAGGTTTGAACGATATTACCATAAAAAATCGTTACCCCCTTCCTTTGATCCCAGCAGCCCTCGAGCAGGTGGGGCAGGCCTCTATCTACAGTAAACTGGACCTCAGGAGTGCGTACAATCTGGTGCGCATTAGAGAAGGGGATGAATGGAAGACCGCCTTCATCACACATCGAGGACACTATGAATATTGTGTCATGCCCTATGGATTTACCAACGCGCCCTCAGTATTCCAGGCGTTCATGAATGACATTTTCAGGGACATGATTGATCGCTTTGTTATAGTGTACATTGATGACATCCTAATCTATTCTAACTCTCTGAGTGAACATGTGTCCCATGTACGACAGGTTCTGGATCGGCTCCTACACCATTCTCTGTTCGTGAAGGCAGAAAAGAGTGAATTCCATGTCACGACGATTTCCTTCCTTGGGGCCATACTCACTCCCGACGGGGTTAAACTGGATGAATCCAAGGTACAAGCGGTACAAGACTGGCCTCAACCCCAGACGGTGAAAGAGCTCCAGAGATTCTTAGGGTTTGCCAATTACTATAGACGGTTCGTGCGTAATTTCAGCACCACCGCAGCTCCCCTGTCGGCGATGACCAGCTACAAGGGTCGCAGTCTGAACTGGACGGAGGGGGCAGTGCGTGCGTTTGAGACGTTGAAACAACGCTTTACCACCGCTCCTATTTTATGTCAGCCGGACCCTACCTTGCCGTTTATCGTGGAAGTGGACGCCTCGGAGGTTGGAGTGGGAGCCGTGTTATCCCAACGCCAAGGTGAGCCGCCTAAATCACGACCCTGTGCTTTCTTTTCAAAGAAACTGAATTCGGCCGAGCAGAACTACGACGTGGATAATTGCGAACTACTGGCGGTGAAGTTAGCACTGGAGGAGTGGAGACATTGGTTGGAGGGAGCAGAGCATCCGTTCCAAGTGCTCACGGACCACCGCAACCTGGAGTATCTTCACAGTGCTAAACGACTGAACTCCCGACAGGCAAGGTGGTCTTTATTCTTCAACCGTTTCCGATTCACTGTCTCTTATATCCCCGGGTCCAAGAATGGTAAGGCGGACGCGCTTTCCCGACGGTTCGAGCGCGTGGAAAGACCCGTGGAACCAGAACCTATCCTCCCCATGAGTTGCCGTGCTGGTCCTGTGAGGTGGGCTATCGATGACACTATTCAGGAGAGCCTACAATCGGAACCAGCCCCTCCAGAAACCCCGGTGTCAAAGGTGTTTGTACCAGCTCCGCTTCGACCTCAACTGATGGAATGGTGCCACACGTCGCTGGGATCTGGTCATCCCGGAATCACCTGAACTACACGACTCATCAGCCAAAAATACTGGTGGGATTCCCTCACAGATGACGTCAGAGACTATGTCTTATCCTGTCCAGTATGTGCTCAGTCCAAGGTACCTCGTGCACTACCGGAGGGTAAGCTGATGCCATTGCCAACTCCTCAACGACCCTGGTCGCACATTGCAATGGACTTTGTTACAGATCTACCAGAATCAGAGGGCCATACTGTAATTCTCGTGGTCATCGATCGCTTCTCCAAGATGTGCCGGTTAGTACCCATGACCCGTTTGCCTAACGCCACTCAGATGGCTGAGACTATGTTTACCAGGTGTTCCGGCAGTTTGGTGTCCCGGAGGATATTGTTTCCGACCGGGGACCCCAGTTTGTATCCCGGGTATGGAAGGCCTTCTGCGAACGCTTGGGCATCTCGGTTAGCCTAACCTCCGGATATCATCCCCAGGCCAATGGGCAGACAGAACGGCTCAACCAGGAAATTGGGAAATATCCACGGAAACAATGTTCGCGGCAGCCGCAAGAGTGGAGCCGATTCCTTCCTTGGGTAGAGTATGCTCAGAACTCACTAATTCACACCTCCCTATGCCTAACGCCCTTCCAGTGTGTTCTAGGGTATCAACCACCCCTGTTCCCGTGGGATGCCGCATCAGGGATGGTACCGGCGGTGGACGAGTGGTTCCGTCGGAGTGCGCAGGTCTGGGAGACAGCCCATCAACATCTCAGTCAGGCCTCACAACAGCAAAAGACCTACGCCGACCGATGCCGGAGACCTACTCCCACTTATCAACCCGGGCAACGAGTGTGGCTGTCTACCCGGGACCTGCGGTTCCGACGGAGCTGCAAGAAGCTTCAACCCAGGTACATCGGGCCTTTTAAGATACTGAGACGTATTAACCCTGTCACCTACCGTCTGTTACTTCCCCGACACTACAGGATAACCCCTACGTTCCACGTCTCCCTGTTGAAACCTGTCCACTATAGCCCGATGTACCCCCCAATCGCTCAACAACCTACTACACCACCTTTGGAGGATGAACAGGACACCACCTATACAGTCCACGAGATACTGGAGTCAAGACGGAGACGAGGGGGCATCGAATATCTCGTGGACTGGGAGGGATATGGACCTGAGGAACGGTCCTGGGTCCCTGCTAAGGACATACTGGATCCCGCTCTCAAGACCACTTTCCACGCTGAACACCCAGATTATCCAGGGACCCCGACCCAGAGGAAGACCACCCGGTAGAGGTAGAAGGCCGTCAGGAGCCGGCCCTGGGGAGGGGGATACTGTAAGGGATCGGGGGTTGGCTGGGTCTAGACAGAGTCTGACACTTCCCCGATCTACAGAGAGGGGGAGTCATCAGACTCGATCTGGTTCACCTGAGTTCTGAGCACACCTGTCAGTAATTAGTGTAGGATATAAGGTGTGCTCAGAAGCTCAGTCGGTGCGAGGTATTGTTCCATTGTGACTTGCTAAGCGTTTTGTTCCGAGAGAGAGAGAGAGAGAGAGAGAGAGAGAGTTTGTTGTTTTTGTTTACCCGTGTATCCGACCTGTGCCTTGTTGTTTGACTCCCCGTATTGCTTAATCCTCTGCTTGTCTATCCCAGTGATTACCGTACTCTGATCCTGTGCCTGTGCCCTCGACTACGACTACGCCCGCTCCCTTGGTACCTTTGCCTGTCTCTGCCTGGCCCGGTTTTGACCACAGCCCACCCGACCACGATTGAGCTATTACCTTGTCTGTACTCTAATAAAGCATCGCAATTCTGCGATTGGATCTTACCACTCTGTCCGAGTATTCATTACAGACGTGCCTAACAAAAATTCATTAAAGATTTACGATTGAACTCTTTCGTAATTTAGATCCGTCAGGTGAGTGTTTTAAGTAACGGGAAAATTCAACTGCTACTGCATACCCTATAGCATCTGTCACCTGTTGCTACTGTATATTCAACACCACTGCCCTTTGCCAGAAGTTTCTGACCAGACGTAGAGATGTTTCAACCTGTTTGCTTTAGTAGCCTAGATCAAAAACAGAAAATTCATTGATCAGTTTAAAGTGTTTAGGCTTGTAACGATCCCGGCAGTCTGAGTCGGGTCCTGTCTGGTGACCAGTGTTTTGGGTTCGTAGTCTCCTGTTTCCCGAGGGTTCGGGAACGCTCCGGGGAGCTCTCTGGTTTTCCGCACCTGCATCCCGTCAGCAATCTGCACACCTGGCCCTCATCATCACCCTTTTTAGGCTCTGGCCAAACATCCAGTTCCTGCCGGATCGTTAGCCATGAACAGTAGGTGTTCTGTGAATCAGTTTAGAGTTTCTTGCGTGAGTTTTGTTGTTTTGTACTTTGTTGAGTTTTTGTGTCCTTACCTCCGTTTTTGTTCCACCTGCAGTCACACGTCCGGAACCTTCACCCCACCTCTGCCTGATGGTCGGCGGCTGCCGAGCCATCACTGGACCTTGTGCTGCACCCCCAACTACTCATCCACGCCGCCCGCTCTGTCCCTGGATTATTCTGCACCTTTGGTTGTATCTAAATAAACCCTCACCTTCGTTCAACTCTCCTTGTCCTGGTCTGCTTCTGGGTTCTGGCTGAGGGAACTGTGACAGAACGATCCGGCCAAATATGAACCCAGCGGACCTGGACTCTGTTCGCCATGCCATTACCCAGCAGGAGAAGACGTTGGGCCATCATAGCATGGTACTACAGGAGATCGCGTTGTCAGTTCGGAACCTTTCTACCGGCCTGACGGAGGTCCAGAACCAACGCCAGTGTCCGGTGGAGGACCCACTACCGGTTTCACCCATCTCGCCTGCCGCTTCTGAAGTTGTGTCCCTCCGTGAGCCCAAGGTTCCGACGCCGGATAAATATGAGGGGGAGCTGGGAAGATGCCGTTCCTTCCTTATGCAGTGTGGATTAGTGTTCGATCTACAGCCCTACTCTTATGCCACTGACAAGGCTAGGATAGCCTTTTTTGATTGAGTTGCTGCGTGGTCGAGCGCTGGAGTGGGCTTCAGCCGTTTGGGAACGACAGGATCCCTGCATGGCTTCATACCAGGGGTTCACGGCCGAGATGAGGAAGCTCTTCGACCATTCCGTCCGAGGGAGGGACGCAGCTAGGCGTCTGTTTTCTCTTCACCAAGGAACTCGCAGCGTGGCCGACTTCGTGATCGAGTTCAAGACGTTGGCTGTGGAGAGTGGATGGAACGAGGAGTCTTTGCAAGCGGCCTTTTACCAGGGCCTGTCGGAGCAGCTCAAGGATGAGTTGATCTCCTATCCGGAGCCTAGTGACCTGGACAGCTTGGTAGCCTTGTCTATTCGGGTGGATAATCGAGTCCGAGAGCGAAGGAGGGAGAAGCAATGGGTTCCGTCCAATCGATCAGCTTCTCAGTTCCCAGTCGGGTCGGGTGGTGGACCAGAACACGTCGATCATTCTCCACCACTAAGGATTAGTGGAGAGGACCTCTCTCCCGATTCTGAACCCATGCAAGTGGGGCGGCACGGGTTAACCAAGGAGGAGCGTCAACATAGACGTAAGACCAACTGCTGCCTCTACTGTGGTCGCTCAGGACATTACATCTCCACTTGTTCCCGGCGGTCGTCAAACTGCCCGGCTCGCTAAAGTTGGGAGGACTTTTAGCGAGCCAGTTTCAACCTCTCAGTACCTCTGTCAGACCCCGCTTCCCGGCTACCCTTGTTAACAGGAATCAGAGCTTAGCGCTTAACGCTTTTATCGATTCAGGTGCCGATGGAAGCTTTCTTGATGCCGAGTTGGTGGAACAGCTGGGGCTTTCCAAGGAGCAATTGCCGGAAGCCATTGAAGCGACCACTCTGAACGGCAGTAGTCTGGCACGTATCACGATGAGGACTGAACCGGTTAAGATGCGGTTGTCGGGGAATCATTCTGAGATGATTTCATTTTTCATTCTGCCGTCTTCCCATGTTCCTCTGGTCCTTGGATACCCCTGGCTGAAGGAACACAATCCCACGTTCGATTGGGTGACGGGCAAGGTAACGAGTTGGAGCCTTGATTGTCATGCTAACTGTCTCAAGACTGCCTGCCCCCATTCGGTTCCCAGTCAGGTGATTGAGGCTAAACCCCCAGATTTGTCCCTGGTTCCCGAGACATATCACGATTTGGGGGAAGTTTTCAGTAAGCAGAAGGCTCTGTCACTTCCTCCCCACCGACCATATGATTGTGCCATCAACCTGGTTCCTGGAGCTGTCTACCCCAAGGGAAGGTTATACAGTATCTCCCGACCTGAACGTGAGGCGTTGGAGACCTACATCAAGGAGTCCCTAGCTGCTGGTCTCGTTCGTCCCTCGTCATCACCCCTGGGGGCAGGATTCTTCTTTGTGGGAAAGAAGGATGGCTCTCTTCGACCGTGTATTGATTATCGGGGGTTGAATGACATCACGGTCAAGAACAAGTATCCCCTGCCCTTGATGAGTTCTGCCTTCGACTCCTTACAGGGTGCTACGGTGTTCACCAAGCTAGACCTACGCAATGCGTATCACCTGGTCCGGATCAGAGAGGGGGACGAGTGGTTGACGGGTTTCAATACACAGATGGGTCACTTGAGTATCAGGTGATGCCGTTTGGACTGACCAATGCTCCAGCGGTATTCCAGAGTATGGTGAACGACGTCCTGAGAGATATGATCGGTCTCTTCGTGTTTGTTTACCTGGATGACATTCTGATCTTCTCGAAGGAACCTTCCGACCACGTCCAGCATGTCCGGCAGGTTCTGCAGCGATTGTTGGAGAATCGCCTGTTCGTGAAGGCCGAGAAGTGCGAGTTTCACGCCCACACTACATCCTTTCTCGGGTACATCATCTCCAGGGGTGAGATTAGGATGGATCAGGAGAAGGTTAGAGCGGTTCTGGAATGGGCCCAGCCCGGTACGAGATTGCAACTCCAGAGATTTTTGGGGTTTGCGAATTTCTACCGCAGATTCATCCGGGATTACAGCCGTGTGGCCGCTCCATTAACTGCCTTGACTTCCAGTATCAGGACCTTCAAGTGGAATCCGGAGGCGGATCGAGCGTTTCTGGATTTGAAGAGGCGATTCACCAACGCACCGATTCTCTCTCAACCGGACACGGCCCGTCAGTTCGCCGTTGAAGTGGGCCGCGTCTGATGTGGGAGTTGGCGCCATCCTGTCGCAGCGATGCTCCACGGACAGTAAACTCCATCCCTGCGCCTACTACTCTCGTCGCCTTTCGCCTGCAGAGAGGAATTACGATGTGGGTAACCGGGAGCTTCTCGCGGTGAAACTTGCCTTGGAGGAGTGGCGCCACTGGTTGGAGGGCGGAGCAACCGTTTATTGTCTGGACTGACCACAAGAATCTTGCTTACGTGCAATCAGCTAAACGTCTCAACTCCCGTCAGGCCAGGTGGGCGTTGTTTTTCGGACGATTCAAGTTTGCCCTGACGTTCCGACCTGGATCTAAGAACGGCAAGGCGGACGCCTTGTCCCGGATGTTCTCCAAGACGGAGGAGAGTGGGTCCAAGACCGAGACTATTCTCCCCCGGAACTGCGTCGTGGGAGCAGTGATGTGGAAGATTGAGGAGGAGGTGCTGGCGGCCCTTCGGACTCAGCCCGGTCCCGGTAACGGTCCACCCGGTCGGTTGTTTGTGCCTGAGTCGGTTCGTCCTGCTGTCCTCAAATGGTCCCACGCCAGCAAGATGGCTTGTCACCCTGGCGTGGCTCGGACAATGGCGTTTTCTTCGCAGACGTTTTTGGTGGCCTGCCATGGCCGAGGATACTCGGGGTTTTGTTGCTGCCTGTCCAGTGTGTGCGCAGAATAAGAGTACCAATCGGCCCAGCTCTGGACTACTTCACCCCCTTCCTATTCCCCGGCGTCCATGGTCGCATCTGGCCCTGGACTTCGTCACGGGGTTGCCCGCTTCTGAGGGGAACACGGTCGTTCTGACTATCGTGGACAGATTCAGCAAGTTCGCCCACTTTGTGCCTATTGCCAAGCTTCCCTCTGCCTCGGAGACGTCCGAGATCCTGGTTAGGGGAGGTTTTCAGGGTCCACGGTTTGCCCAGTGATATCGTTTCCGACCGTGGCCCTCAGTTTACCTCTGCTGTCTGGAAGTCCTTCTGTTTGGCCATTGGAGCTACAGTCAGTCTCACATCTGGTTTTCACCCCCAATCCAATGGTCAGGCGGAGAGAGCCAACCAGAAGATGGAATCCACGCTACGCTGTCTGGTCTCTTCCAACCCCACCTCCTGGGCCTCTCAGTTGCCTTGGGTTGAGTATGCCCACAATACTCTCCCTACATCTGCCACTGGGATGTCTCCCTTCCAGTGCCTGTATGGCTACCAACCTCCCCCTGTTCCCTTCTCAGGAGAGGGAGCTATCAGTGCCTTCTGTTCAGGCTCATATTCGTCGTTGCCACCGGACCTGGCATCGGGCCAGAAAGGCACTCCTTAGAGGTTCGGATCGGTATCAGCTCCAGGCGAATCGTCGCGGATCCCCGCTCCCACCTATACCATCGGAGATAGGGTTTGGTTGGCCACACGGGATCTTCCGTTACGGACTGAGTCTAGGGAAGTTGTTACCGAAGTTCATTGGTCCGTTTGTGGTGGAGAAGGTGATCAATCCGGTGGCAGTTCGACTCAAACTACCGAGGACGCTCAGAGTCCATCCCACCTTTCATGTCTCCTGCCTCAAGCCTGTCTTCCTCAGTCCTCTGTTGCCTCCTCCGCCTCCTCCTCCTCCTCCTCGGATGATCGGAGGTGGTCCTGCCTACACGGTGCGTCGCATCATGGATTCCAGACGGCGGGGCCGGGGTTTCCAGTATCTCGTGGACTGGGAGGGGTATGGTCCTGAAGAGAGGAGTTGGATTCCGCGGCGACAGGTCCTAGATGCTGACCTCATCAGGGATTTCTACCGCCTCCATCCTGGCGCTCCGGGAGGTCCGCCCGGTGGCGTTCGTCGGAGGGGGGGTACTGTAACGATCCCGGCAGTCTGAGTCGGGTCCTGTCTGGTGACCAGTGTTTTGGGTTCGTAGTCTCCTGTTTCCCGAGGGTTCGGGAACGCTCCGGGGAGCTCTCTGGTTTTCCGCACCTGCATCCCGTCAGCAATCTGCACACCTGGCCCTCATCATCACCCTTTTTAGGCTCTGGCCAAACATCCAGTTCCTGCCGGATCGTTAGCCATGAACAGTAGGTGTTCTGTGTATCAGTTTAGAGTTTCTTGCGTGAGTTTTGTTGTTTTGTACTTTGTTGAGTTTTTGTGTCCTTACCTCCGTTTTTGTTCCACCTGCAGTCACACGTCCGGAACCTTCACCCCACCTCTGCCTGATGGTCGGCGGCTGCCGAGCCATCACTGGACCTTGTGCTGCACCCCCAACTACTCATCCACGCCGCCCGCTCTGTCCCTGGATTATTCTGCACCTTTGGTTGTATCTAAATAAACCCTCACCTTCGTTCAACTCTCCTTGTCCTGGTCTGCTTCTGGGTTCTGGCTGAGGGAACTGTGACAAGGCTCTGCATAACCACATTAGCTTTGAGTGACATTTCACTAATGGCCTGCCTGTCGTTCCCTATTCATTCCATTCCGTATAATTGCTATTTTCTAAGAGATAAACACCTGATCTCTCTGGCCAACTCCCCCTCAAACAGTAGGTCACATCTCTCCAACACGCCATGCGATTGTTCTCCGCGGCTACAACATGTCTATTGGTGAAAGGGTCAAAAATAGCCACCGCGTGTGGGTGGAGACGTGAGACATGAGGAGCCCGGAGAGAGAGAGTGAGAGAGAAAGGGAGAAAGAAGCGAGGAAGAAAGAGAGAGTCCTTGTTTTACCCCCAGAAACATTGTTCACCAACAATGAATGATAATCCAATCGTTATGTCATTTCACTCACAGAGTCAAACAAATCTCAATTGGACTAGTTTTATATTGTGATTAAAACACTCCTTTCTCAAACATTCCCTAACACCTCCCTAACCCCTAAACCCTAAAACAGAGCAGGCCTTATCGCTATCTTCACATGTTGGATGGAGGGAGTGTGAGCTGATAGAATGAAGTGGAACAAAGACAAGCTCTCCTCTTTTCCCCCGCATGCTCACAGACTAGAGACACGCAGCAGGTCCCCTAATGAGAGGATGAAAGAGAAGGAGAACACCCCTTTGCACACTCAGACAGCTGGGGATGAGTCACCGGCTCTCCTCTCTCTCTCTCTCTGTCTCTCTCTCGTCCTACCTCTCATTTACTCCCTCTCTCTACATTGTCCTCTCTCTCTACCTCTGCCTCATCCATCTATCTATCTATCTATCTATCTATCTATCTATCTATCTATCTATCTATCTATCTATCTATCTATCTATCTATCTATCTATCTATCTATCTATCTATCTATGCTGCTCACGCGTTAAGGGCCGCTCCGATGCTCCTCTGGCACTATGTCCCCTTTTTCTCCCTCATTTTCTCTCCCTCTGTGTACAGTATACTATAATAGGGGAGACTTGCATGCTGTACGCTGCTCCAATGTACCTCTCGTCCTCTCTCTCTTTTCCCATCCCTTTCTCCCCACCTCACTATCCCTCTGTCTCCCTATCTCCTCCTCCTCCAGCTCTGTCTACCTCTCCTTCTCTCCCTCTCTCTTTATACCCCTCTATGTCCAGACAGAGGGGATGGTGGTCTGTTGCTCCTCCATTAATCAGCTGAGGCTTCGTGTCACATTAACCTTCTACTGCAGCAGCCTGGCATTGTGGGAAAACGTCTGTCTGTCCGTCTGCCCATCTGAATCTGCCTAACATTACATAGCAGGTGTAAAAGAAAACGGCTGAGCAGAGGAAAAGGAAGCTAGGTTGAATTAGTTGTATCCCTGAAAACCGGATGCATCTAGTTGTTGGCAACTCCGCTAAGCCTCTGCCAGTAATGAGTTCACTCTCAAAGTCACATGTCCAGAAGTTAGTTTTAGCCTCGTTAGCGTTGCTAACTATCTAACTTTAGCCTTGTTAGTGCTGAGGTAGCCAGGGTAATGGGTTCACTACCAATGTCACCTGACATGTCTCTAGGAGTTAGCTTTAGCTTCATTAAGCATAGCAACGTATGTCTCATATACACTC
The DNA here is from genome assembly GCF_020615455.1 of Coregonus clupeaformis. Lineage (NCBI taxonomy): Eukaryota > Metazoa > Chordata > Actinopteri > Salmoniformes > Salmonidae > Coregonus > Coregonus clupeaformis. The sequence goes on along the minus strand of NC_059218.1, from coordinate 20,562,766 downwards.
AGTGGCCAGTTTATTAGGTACTCCAATCCAGTACCGGGTCAGACCCCCCTTTGCCTCCAGAGCAGCCTGAATTCTTCGGGCCATGGAAACGTTGCTCAATTGGTATCAAGGGACCTAATGTGTGCCAGGAAAACATTCCCTACACCGTAACACCACCACCACCAGCCTGTACTGTTGACACCAGGCAGGATGGGTCCATGGACTCATGCTGCTTACGCCTAACTCAGCCATCAGCATGATGCAACATGAACCGGGATTCGTCAGACCAGGCAATGTTTTTCCACTCTTCAATTGTCCAGTGTTGGTGATCGCGTGCCCACTGAAGCCACCTCTTGTTTTTCGCTGATAGGAGTGGAACCCGGTGTGGTTGTCTACTGCAATAGCCCATCCGTAACAAGAACCGACGAGTTGTGCATTCTGAGATTGCCATTCTCCTTGACCTCTCATCAATGAGCTGTTTTCGCCCACAGGACTGCCGCTGATTAGATGTTTTTTGTTTGTCGCACCATTCTCGGTAAACCCTAGACTCTGTCGTGCGTGAAAAGCCCAGGAGGCCGGCCGTTTCTGAGATACTGGAACCGGAGTGCCTGGCACCGACGATCATACCACGCTCAAAGTCGCTTAGGTCACTCGTTTTGCCCATTCTAACGTTCAATCGAACAGTAACTGAATGTCTTGATGCCTGTCTGCCTGCTTTATATAGCAAGCCACGGCCACGTGACTCACTGTCTGTAGCAGAAAAACCATTTTCGTGAACGGGGTGGTGTACCTAATAAACTGACCACTGAGTGTACACTAGCCTAGCTCATCATGAGATTTTAGCTACGCTGTGCTAGCTAGGTTCCTTACCGTTGTACAACCGCACATATGGCTGACTTACCACACTGAATCCCATTTACACTGCAGCAGTGAGAGGATAGCAGCAGGTCACAAGAGAGACCAATGAAGATATATGGCATTGTGTTGCACACACCATCTACCTCTGTGGCACAGTGCAACACACTCTGAGCGTGCTTTTTTCTCTCACTTATGGTAGTAACATCATTGCAATCTGCTTGTGCCCAAAGCTATTTTTACCTCTCCCGGGAGTCTATATCTATCCTATGGATAATGGATGGGGGAGTCAGAGAGTACTGGAGCACAGCAGTACACCCTGACCAGCCAGGAACACAGTAGATACCTGTGGATGACTTCAGCCGAATCCAGCTCCATCTCTCCCCTCTTTCTCTGCACAAATCCCCGGAAAGCCCTGCTGGGACGTGGCACAGAATGAAAGGATGAGAGGGAGAATGCTGGCTTATCACGAGGGGAGTGAGAAAGCGCGCGGGGGGGTGTGCATTGCCAGGGTAGGGTTTAGCTATAGTACAGGGTTTAGCCAGCTCTGGGGGGGGTATAGTTGCAATGGCTAGGTTTGCATCATCGGGATTTGGGATGCGGTCTCTTTGTTTGAGTTAGTTGAGGAGGTTAGCGTAAGAAGTTAGGGCCAGCTGGGGTTTAGCTGAAGAGTTGACCATGTGGGTTAGCCAGAGGTGAGGGAGGGAGAACAGTGCTGCAGCCGGATCAGTCTGCAGCTTACAGCCGGTCTGGGTTATTAGCTGTAGGTATGTGCCATGATCCCCCAGTGGTGTAATGTATTTAATAAGTAAAAATACTTTAAAGTACTACTTAAGTCATTTTTGGGGTAACTGTACTTTACTTTACTATTTGTATTTTTGACAACTTTTACTTTTACTCTACTACATTCCTAAAGAAAATATGTACTTTTTACTCCCATACATTTCGAATGCTCAGGCAGGACAGCAATATGGTCCAATACACGTACCTATCAATATAACGATTTGTCATCCCTACTGCCTCTGATCTGGCGGACTCACTAAAAACAAACACTGCGTTTGTAAATTATGCCTGAGTGCAGGAGTGTGCCCCTGTAAAGAAAAAGAAACTGGTGCCGTCTGGTTTGCTTAATATAAGGAATTTGATGTATAGAATTTACTTTTACTTTTTGTTACTTTACTCAAGTATGACAGAGTACTTTTCCCACTGTACTTAAAGGGCAACTCCACCACTTTCAACCTCATTTTCATCATCTCCAGCACAATACCATTATCTACATACTATATGTGAATCTAAATTTGAAAAGTTTTGATGAAATCATCAAAAGTTAAAACATTTTAATAACAGTGATTTCCAAACACTATGAGCTTTGCGGTGACGTGGGGAGCAAGAAAATACCCTCCCTCTGGCTAGAAACTCATTGCCGACTTTGAAAATCACCATTTAAAAAACGTTTAATCCTACCCTGTCATGTCACAGAAAAGCTTTTTTTAGGACCTTTCTTCTTAACCACAGATCATACAAACGCACCGTTTTCACATATGTAGACACTGATATGGTTCTGGAGATGATGAATATGAGGTTGAAAAGTGGTGGAATTGTCCTTTAAGTACATTTAAAACCAGATACTTTTAGACTTTTACTCAAGTAGTATTTCACTGGGTGATTCACTTTTACTTGAGTCATTTTCTATTAAGGTATCTTTACTTTTATTAAAGTATGACAATTTAGTGCTTTTTCCACCACTGGGATCCCCAGTGTCTTCTTGCATTGTGTGGATTAGAGCTGGGTTTAGCTGCAGTGACAGAGTCCAGGTCAGCTCAGCGTACATAGGTCCTTTTCCATGTCTTGGGTTTGGGGTTGGCTAAAGGCTCAGTTGCGGTGGATTAGCCTGGGGTTCAGTCAGTGGTGTAGGTTTAGGTTTGTTCTTGAATAGGGTGCAGTGAGCTACAATGGCTATGTCTGGGTTGGCCCAGGGTTTCACCACAGACGAACGAGGTAAACCAGACACGTCACAGGGGCTATAAAGCAGATTCATCCGTTTAGAACGTTTTCTCACCACCAAATATGGTAGTTATAGGAAGTCCAGTAGTGGGTAGTGGGAGAGCATGGAACTAGGTGAAACTGGGCCAACATTCTACTAATTTTCTCATATATGAAACATCTGATCTCAATAAATTTTTATGTTCCCAAAACTAGAATCTGTTACGAACACAGTGCACTAAGTTTTATAGATTTGACGCTTTGCCAAAGTTTTAAATAATGGCGTTGTTTAGAAGGAGTGCAAGGTCGAATTGAGTTTGTGCACACGCACATTTCACAGAGGAGGCTTTCCCTAACGGAAATATGCAAATACATACTACAACGCCAATAGGATCTCACTAGCTCGTGCTTGGCTTTGCCCACCTCCTCGCTTGTTCTGCCCACTATGCTTAATTTGCTCCCACCTTAAATGACAGATTAACTACACTACAAGTATGTGGACACCCCTTGAAATTAGTGGATTCGGCTATTTCAGCCACACCCATTGCTGACAGGTGTATAAAATGTAGCACACAGTCATGCAATCTCCATAGACAAACATTGGCAGTAGCATGGCCTTACTGAAGAGCTCAGTGACTTTCAATGTGGCACCATCATAGCAAGTCAGTTTGTCAAATTTCTGCCAGGCTAGAGCTGCCCCGGTCAACTGTAAGTGCTGTTATTGTGAAGTGGAAACGTCAACAATGTCTCAGCCGCGAAGTGGTAGGCCACACAAGCTCACAGAATGGAACCGCCAAGTGCTGAAGCACGTAGCGCGTAAATATCATCTGTCCTCTGTTGCAACACTCACTACCGAGTTCCAAATTGCCTCTGGAAGCAACGTCAGCGCAATAACTATTCGTCGAGAGCTTCATGAAATGGGTTTCCAAGGCTGAGCAGCCGCACACAAGCCTAAGATCACCATGCGCAATGCCAAGCGTCGGCTGGAGTGGTGTAAAGCTCGCCACCATTGGACTCTGGAGCAGTGGAAACGCGTTCTCTGGAGTGATGAATCACGCTTCACCATCTGGCAGTCCAACAGACGAATCTGTGTTTGGTGGGTGCCAGGAGAACGCTACCTGCCCCAATGCATAGTGCCAACAGTAAAGTTTGATGGAGGAGTTATAATGGTTTGGGCTAGGCCCCTTAGTTCCAGTGAAGGGAAATCTTAACGCTACAGCATACAATGGCATTCTAGACGATTCTGTGCTTCCAACTTTGTGGCAACAGTTTGGCGAACGCCCTTTCCTGTTTCAGAATGACAATGCCCCTGTGCACAAAGCGAGGTGCATACAGAAATCGTTTGTCGAGATCGATCTGGAAGAACTTGACTGGCCTGCAAAGAGCCCTGACCTCAACCCCATCAAACACCTTTGGGATGAATTGGAACACCGACTGTGAGCCAGGCCTAATCGCCCAACTTCAGTGCTGTATGGAAGCAAGTCCCCGCAGCAATGTTCTAACATCTAGTGGAAAGCCTTCCCAGAAGAGTGGAGGCTGTTATAGCAGCAAAAGGGGGACCCACTCTATATTAATGCCCATGATTTTGGAATGAGATGTTCGACTTTTGGCCATGTAGTGTATCTTGGGTTAGTTATAAGTATTTTTGGTTTCACTGTTTGAAGAGCTTGGACAGGTAGGGGAGAGTGGGGTAAATTGAGCCAAATGGGTAGGTTGAGCCACCCTTGTTTCTAGGAAACCATACACAAAATTAATAATTTGACCAAATACTTAGGAAGAGGTCATCATTTCATGGAGTCTGTGAAGGAAGAAACCGCATGGAAAAAGTGGTAAGTGGTACAGTAGGTCAAAAAAACAAATTTTCACCAAGTCAAATTAATTTATTGTGTTAGAGGTTTCACGATGCTTGTACAGTGAGGGAAAAAAGTATTTGATCCCCTGCTGATTTTGTACGTTTGCCCACTGACAAAGACATTATCAGTCTATAATTTTAATGGTAGGTTTATTTGAACAGTGAGAGACAAAATAACAACAAAAAAATCCAGAAAAACGCATGTCAAAAATTTTATAAATGTATTTGCATTTTAATGAGGGAAATAAGTATTTGACCCCCTCTCAATCAGAAAGATTTCTGCCTCCCAGGTGTCTTTTATACAGGTAACGAGCTGAGATTAGGAGCACACTCTTAAAGGGAGTGCTCCTAATCTCAGCTTGTTACCTGTATAAAAAACACCTGTCTACATAAGCAATCAATCACCGCATCAAAGGGACGATGGACGGGGCCATGTACCGTCAAATCTTGGGTGAGAACCTCCTTCCCTCAGCCAGGGCATTGAAAATGGGTCGTGGATGGGTATTCCAGCATGACAATGACCCAAAACACACGGCCAAGGCAACAAAGGAGTGGCTCAAGAAGAAGCACATTAAGGTCCTGGAGTGGCCTAGCCAGTCTCCAGACCTTAATCCCATAGAAAATCTGTGGAGGGAGCTGAAGGTTCGAGTTGCCAAACGTCAGCCTCGAAACCTTAATGACTTGGAGAAGATCTGCAAAAAGGAGTGGAACAAAATCCCTCCTGAGATGTGTGCAAACCTGGTGGCCAACTACAAGAAACGTCTGACCTCTGTGATTGCCAACAAGGGTTTCGCCACCAAGTACTAAGTCATGTTTTGCAGAGGGGTCAAATACTTATTTCCCTCAATAAAATGCAAATCAATTTACAAATTTTTTTACATGCATTTTCCTGGATTTTGTTGTTGTTATTCTGTCTATCACTGTTCAAATAAACCTACCATTAAAATTATAGACTGATCATGTCTTTGTCAGTGGGCAAACATACAAAATCAGCAGGGGATCAAATACTTTTTTCCCTCACTGTATCTAAACCAAAGTAGATAAGTTTAAGATTGTTCTATACATTAGTTGGTGTCTCTATAAGCTTCAATATGAGGTCCTAAACCTAGCATGTAGCTCTTTGAGGTCGGTTCGGTTTCGGTTAGATTCTTAAAAAATAATCATGGTTTTCGAATTCGGTTTCAATAATTATTAAATAATGACATTACAATGATTTTAGAGTTTTTTTAATGTAAATTCCAACAGCAAAAATAGTTAACAATGAATTGCCAAAACATTGAAAATATTAGGTCCAAAATAAACCCATAGAAACACATTGGGATTATTTTTGACACATTTTAGCGAGAGAAACCTCTCGCTTCGCCTCTTCCTCTCTGATCCATCTCTTCAGCCCAAAAAAACTGCCGCAAATGATTATGGTCATTATAGTTAATTACCATGTTTCTGCGCTGAACTAGGTTGAATATTTGCTTAATGAAAACTACAACTCCCTTCAGCCCAGTGTCCCACATAGTTCTTGATTTCTCACATTTCTTTCATGAATGATTTGATTTCTCTCTAGAGAAACGGCGTGTTGGGCTTACAAAAAAACTAACCTAAATGGAATTCAAGTAATTGAACCTATGTCATTCAATTAGTTGTTTAATAAAAATAAATAAAAAATAAATGTTGGTTAATCGCTCAGCACTACTACCATGAAAGTGCATCCTTGTAGGTGTGTGGGCTAATATAGTCCAAATGTTTGCCTTGGGGTCAATTGAGCTAATGGCAAGTTGAGCAAATTGAAGTGTTTTCTTCCCAGGCGTAATGCAAGGCATTATTGCTGGGATATGATGTAACAACAGGGCCTATGTTCAAAGTGTTTAAAAAAGTACAAAGTGTTTGTTAGGTGTTAAGCCTGTGTTAAAAGATGCTTAGAATGATTAGAAGACCAAAAAGTGACTGTGATCGTGTTGAATTGTGTTTGGGAAATAAAGATAGACATGGTTTTAAAAAGGTAGTGGTAATAGTTTTTCCCCCACCCGCCATAAAAAAAATAAAAAATAAAATAAAGGTGGTTGTCCCACTGGCTATCATAAGTTGAATGCACCAATTTGTAAGTCGCTCTGGATAAGAGTGCCTGCTAAATGATGTAAATGTAAATGTAAAATATTGAATTAAGTACAGAAATGTGTAGGCGGTTTAACTTACCCTGTCCCGCGGCTCAATTTACCCCATACCCAGGGTAAGATGTGCTAACAGACCGCTTTTTTTGGACAAGCTATGTTTGAATTCTTGTTAGAAAAGAATACTATAGAAAATAATACTATATTTCCCTTGACGGAGTGATGCTGAATGTAAAATATTGCTCAATTTACCCCACTCTCCCATACAGTAACATCAACAGACATACAAACACAGCTCCTGGATTGTAAAGTCAGTTTCCTCTGTAACTTCAAACACCCCAAGGAAGGGTTAAGGATGTGGGTTAAGGGTCATGGGTCATGGGTTTAGGGTCATGGAGTTAGGGGACACAGGGTTAAGGAGCGGGAGGAAAACTAGATTCAACAGGTCAAAGATACTCACGATATCCTGCAGTGGGTCAGAGAGAGAAGTGCATGAAAAAGAAAGAAAATGAAAGATATCAACATCCTATAGGCCATGGTTACTACAACATGTGTGTATTAAAGAAGCGAGGTCAGTAACATCAGAGAGATAGAGGGGGGTAGGAGATAGAGAAACAGGAAGAGCGGGAGAGGACAGAGAGAGAGAGAGAGAGACAGACAGACAGAGAGACAGACAGCGAGGGGTATAGAAAGGGTTAAAGTGTGGATGGTGAGTCCCAGTGACATGTCAGCATGTCCCCAGAGAGGCAATTGTTCAGGTGTTAGCAGCAGTAACACCTGCACAAGCACCTGTCCATAATGTTGTGTGCATGTGTGTGTGTGTGCATGCATGCGTGCGTGTACGAGCGTTTGGGCTGGGTACTCACGCCTGCATGGTGGTAGTAGCAGTCTGAAAGCTAAACATATTTTCTTTTGGGTACCAGTTGTTGTCCTCTGTGGAGAGAGGGATAATGAATGGAAGTTACAGTAGCAGCCAGCCAGCCACATAGAGTGTGTATGTTTGTAAACCAACACTAAGAAACCTTAGAGGACACAGCACCAGTCCACTCCACAGAGGGAGAGAGGGAGACACACAGGGAGAGACAGCAGAGGAGAGACGGAGAGTCAGAAATACAGACCACGTCACAATCCAAATAACATCGACCCCCCCACAACCCCACTTTGATTTCAGCGCCTCTCCCTCTCTGTCTCCCCCGTCTCACCTCTCTCCAGCCCAGTCATCCGGCCCACACTCCACATCCTCTCTAGGCGCCTGTGTTGCTTGCCTGCCTCGCGGGAGCTCTCTAGATCCAGGGAGCCCTGGCTACGGGACGGGGCCCCACTAGAGTCCAAGACCACATTGAGGCTGCAGTCCTCCCGCGAGCCCCCCTTTCCCCCCTCGCCCCAGCTGCGGATGTTTTGCGCGCTGACCGAGCTCGACAGAGGCTGCTGGGATAGGTGGTGGTGGCTGCCATGATGACCATGGTGGGAGGCGCCCCCACCGGTAACAGTCAGAGTGTGATGGTTGCTGCCACTGCCGCTGGCCACGGGGTTGCCGTGGCGATGGCTCCCATCATCGCGGTGAGTGTTGCTGCGGTGACCATGGTGGAGGTGGTGCTGGGTGGGTGAGGAGGAGGAGGTGGAGGAGGAGGGGGAGGTTGAGGGCTGGACCAGGTTTGACGCCCCCTTCAGCATCTCCAGCTCCAGGCTCTCCTTGCTGCCCCGGTTGCTACCCAGCATGCCGTGCTCTCCAGTGATGGTGTAGACGCGGGCGGGCTGCAGGGCGCACTCCACACACTTCTGCTGGTCCTCCTCGGCCGAGAAGCTGCGCTCCAGAGACAGGCGGGTCTTGGTGGTGGTGATGGAGGCGGGCGGGGGCTGGAGGTGGTCCAGCGGAGGCTTCACCAGGCTGGACTCAGGGGAGGCCGGAGAGCCCCTGTGGGGGTATGGATGGTTGTTGTTGTGGTGACGGACACCGCCAGGGGAGACAGAGTCTGGGCCCACAAACGTGTCAGACAGGAGATGCGCTGCAGGTTATAGAAGAAGGAGAGAGAGAGAGAGAGAGAGAGAGAGAGAGAGAGAGAGAGAGAGAGAGAGAGAGAGAGAGAGAGAGAGAGAGAGAGAGAGAGAGAGAGAGAGAGAGAGAGAGAGAGAGAAAGAGACAGAGGAGTTACAGAGAGAGAGAAATAGAAACAGAGCAGAATACGAGAGAGAATAGGATAGCAGAACCTTATCATCCATCAGCCATCTGTGGTTTACATATCAATTATGTAAATGGAATAAATAGGAGGATGGAGTTAATATGATGTTACAAAAGAAAAGAGGAAAAAGTAAAAGAGGCGAGAAAAGATGGATGGAGAACAAGAGGTGGCAGGGAGGGAGGGACGCTGACCTGATCCGTTTCGGTTCTCAGGGTGTGTGTGGGACAGGTACTCTCCAAACGCTCGCGCTGCTCTGTAGAGACACACATGACACACATTGACGTTAACACATGAGTGACAGCGAGAGAGAATGAGAAAAAGAGAAAAGGAGAGAAAGAACAGAAGTAAAGTAGGGAGAAAGAGGAGGAAATGTTAACTTCATTGCCTGCTTTGTAGGTTTGTGCCAGCCACAGATTAAGATGTAGCTGTTTTATCTCTCAACTCTAGGCAGGCTCCAAGAGAGAGAGTGCGAAGGAGAGAGAAAGAGAGAGAGAGAGAGAGAAGGAAAGAGAGAATGAGAGTAGGAGGAGACAGGGAAAATTAGGGTTGGTAAAATAACAACTTAATTTCCAATCAAATGGCACAGTCCCTTCTCTACAATATAGAACCTAAACCCAGGGGCGGTGTGTTCAATAGGGCGATATGGGCGACGCACTGCCAAACGGGAAAAGGAAGGGATTTTTTTTCTAATCAATTATATCACGGCAACAGTAGTTATCAGTGTTGTAATCTAGACGTCTGATCTGCCACAGTGCCACACTGCCACTAAATGTCCAATCAGGCTAAAGTCGTGCTTCAAATGGCCACCCCCCCTTTTGGGGCGATTTCAGTCAGGTTGAAAATCGCCCAGAAGTCTGTCATAGACTCCCATGTAAAATCTATTTTTTTCAAATTTCAGAGCTTTCAATACAATCTCTATGGGTGTCTGAGGGCTTGCACTTACGCGCTTTCGTCATACGTAACGTAACCATGAACGTAACTAAGAAAAGAGCGGGTAGCAGCGTCTCTGTTGCGACCTGCAGTGTGTGTGACGTTATCTTATGTTTTTAATCTTATGTTTTTAATTTGTACACTTAGTGGCGTTATTTTATGTTTTTAATTTGTGCACTTAGTTTACAAACATTCTGCCAACCATGGATTTCCAGTGGTGGGGTCACGGTGTTGGACTGATCTTGTTGATCGTGTACATACCCGCTACGAACGGACTAAATAATGAAAACGCTGCTGGCAGCGGAATCCAATACAGCAGGGAGTTTTTACTACAATGCAACTCAAATACGAACGCGATGGATATCCCAATGGCCCATCTAATACCTGATTGTCTGCAGTGGATTACAAACCCAAATGCAAACGTGGAAAAACGGGGGGAATCAGACAACGACTTAAAAAAATTAAGAACAAACTTCCCTTACCCACCACCTTGCTGATTAATGCCCAGTCACTGAGGGGGAAAGCGGATGAGTTGTCAGCGAATCTGCGCTTCCAACACGAATATCGGGAGGCCTGTTTGCTGGCATTTACTGAGACTTGGCTGGATGACAGAGTCCCGGACAGAGAAGTGGAGCCGGCCGGCTTCACCCTGGTCAGAGCGGACCGCGATCTGACAGTCACAGGAAACTTCACGGCGGGGGCGTCTGCCTGCTTGTCAGCGACCAGTGGTGTAAATCGATCCTGGTAAGAGAGCGACTCTGTACCCCCGACATTGAACTGCTTTCTGTGTCACTGCGACCTTACTATCTGCCCCGTGAGTTCCCCCAATTGTTTGTTACCGTTGTGTACATTCAACCAAAAGCTAATATAACAAAGGCATCAGAGATTATTTATAATCTGTCACAGAAACTGGAATCCATCTCCCCCGACGCACCCAAATTTATTTTAGGGGATTTTAACAACTGTACCTTGCACAAAGTCTTGCGCACATACCATCAGTATGTGAAATGTCACACTAGGAAAAATAGGACTCTTGATTTGTGCTATGGGACAATACCAAAGGCGTTCTCTGCCACCACCAGACCTCCTCTGGGGACATCAGACCACAATGTGGTCTACCTCAGGCCAATTTACTGTCGCCTCCTGGAGAGGGAGAAACCCACAGTTAAAACTGTCCAGATCTGGAATGACAACAGTATCACTTGGGGTGTTTTGACTGTACAATGTGGGAGGTATTTGAGGACAGCAGCTCTGATCTGGATGAACTCACAGAGGTTATTTCAGACTATGTAAACTTCTGTGTTGAGTCAGTTGTGCCTACTAAGACCTGTAAAATCTTCCCTAACAACAAGCCTTGGGTATCAAAACATCTAAAATCACTACTTGATAGGAAGAAGGCAGTTTATGCTGGGGGTGATAGACAGGCTTTAAGAGATGTACAACGTGAGATAAAAAGACAGATACTGGTGGACAAGTTTTGCGGAGTGTTTGAGTTAGCTTTGCGAGGCAAAGATGAAACTGAGGGCTCCACCAACCCTGGTAAGCCAACACTTTTGAGATCAGTCAATAAATGCTTCTGGTATTGACTTATATGCTGCCCCTGTCTTCATGTTGTTGCTGGACATATATTTTTTAAAATGTGTGTAGGTCACCTAAATCATCAGAAAAATTGCCCCCCCTGAGAATTTTTTCAGGAGCCGCCACTGCCTAAACCACATGATGCCAGGGAGTGGAGGTGTGTGTGTGTGTGTGTGTGTGTGTATATGTGTGTGTGTGTGCGTGCGTGTTCATGGGTGTGTTATATGTACGGGTTTCTTACACAATGCAGTCCTGGCAACTGAGAAATGGCTGTGACAGAATAGCTGAAAATTGTCTGAGACATTCGCTAGTACATGTGGTACAAACCCACACACATTCCGTACAAACATAAATCCACACACTTACAAACACACTCATTCATACATAGAAACTGGGAGATTCTGAAAAGAAATCCTCATTGATAGAATGACTCTAGGAGACTGACATTGTCTTTTGACGTGACTCTATTCATCAGTGGGTATGAAAGGAGGGAGTAAAAAAGAAAGAGCGATAAAGAGAGATAGATATCAGAGTGTAAGGAAGTGATATCAATATCATAGCTCGAGCTGGAGGGAAATGCAGCAACAGCAGATTACAAGAGTTGCTCTGAATCACACAGCGAGAGAGAAAAGCATCAATTACATAGTTTAGACCCCAGGTGCTCCATTCAGCAAGTAAACCCTCAAGTCACCATCATCTTTTCAACAGACAGCATTATTGAATCTAGTTAGCATATCCTCCATTTTGCACATGCCCCTCCCCCACTAAAATAATGATCATCCTTTGATTGACAGGCCTACAGAGAGACAGGAGCCCTGTTGATAGACGTGCAGCATAACAGACAGTGTGACTGAGCTCCCTATCGATGGAGTCTGAAGCCACGTTTATACCTGGTTCTAACATGCGTCCTTTGTCCTGATCTTGTCCTCATTCTGATTGTGCCCACATTTTAAGACAGGTGTAGACGATTAAAAGATAAATTGTGAACTGATTTTGGTCAGATCTTAAGTGTAAAAGGGCAAGATCAGGACAAGATCGGGACAAGATCAGGATGAAGGACGCATGTTAGCAGTAGGTATGAATGGGGCTTGAGACAAATGGGGAAATGGATTTCACATTGGTGCTGGATACAGTGGAGACAGGAGTTGTCAGTAATCCAATAAGAGCTGTCAGACATTTCTTACAGCCCCATGCAATGCACTGCCACCCATGCAGAGAGCTTTCTATCTTTTACTGTGTGTGTGTGTTCGCGTGAGTGTGTGTTCGTGTGTATATTTGTGTGCACACATGCGTGTCTGTCTGTGAAGACTGTGTGTGTGTGTGTGTGTGTGTGTGTGTGTGTGTGTGTGTGTGTGTGTGTGTGTGTGTGTGTGTGTGTGTGTGTGTGTATGTATGTATGTATAACAACTTTGCATCTTTGGCCCTGCTTCTGACAGTGAGATGGATTAGAGCCAGGGATGATCCTATACAACGACATCACTTCCTGTCGGCGCCCTCAACACGGGGATAGGGCTCACGCCAGCGCTCTCCTCTGAGAATGTAAAACACACTCGTATGCAAAGCCACACTCACATGAACAAACACATGTTATTCACATTGACAACCATGAAAAGACTGACTTACAAATCCACACATAGAAATGGAAATCCATAGGTGTTCCTATGTACCACCCCCTTCCCTACACTGGTAACTATCCCTCAGTAGCTTTGTCAGGATAGAGAAGTGGCACACTCTGGGTGGACACGTTATCCCTGACAGCACTCTCAAATCAAATCAAATTGTATTAGTCACATACACGTGTTTAGCAGATTATTATTGCGGGTGTAGCAAAATGCTTGTGCTTCTAGCTCTGACAGTGCAGTAATATCTAACAAGTAATATCTAACAATTTCACAATTATTAATGAAGGCCAGCCAACACAGGCATCTCAACCATGTGAGATCTTCTACAGAAAATTCCCTGGGACTGCCTGGGATCCTTACATCGGAGAGAGACAGGGGGAACGCTCCCTCTCTTCTATTTCCCACCTTCTCTCCGACTCAGTGTTTTCATCAGTTAAAAGGGTCCACTTCAGAGCCCCTCTGAGGTACTGTAGATGCCATATTGCTTTACGCTCCGCCACACCACAGTCACAGTAACAGTCTGTGTCTCTGGGTTTGGTGATGTCACCAGCAAAGGAGTGTCTCGACACGTGCACCAAACGGCTCCTGTGCACATTTAAAAATAGCTCTGCATGCATGTGTCAGTGCAATTCTGTCACTGCACCTTCCTCCTTCCTCTCTGGCCAAACAGTGGCATCCTCTCCGGGATGCTGTGTGTGTGTGTGTGTGTGTGTGTGTGTTTGTGTGTGTGTGTGTCAGAGGAGGCTGGTGGGAGGAGCTATAGGAGGACAGGCTCATTGTAATTTCCATACAGTATGTTTGATACCGTTCCATTTATTCCATTCCAGCCATTAAAATAAGCCCGTCCTCCTAAAGCTCCTCCCACCAGCCTCCTCTGGTATGTGTGTGTGTGTGTATGTGTTTGTGTTTGTGGATGTATGCATGTGTGTGAGCTAGTGCAATTCGTCATGGTGCGATTAGTCAGACCTGCTGGAAGCTCTCTCTCCCTGTGCAGAGTGCGATTAAGCTGGTCTGGTGTAATGAGTAATTACTCCATCCCTTCTGAAGCTTCTGAAGACTTTTTAATTTCCCCATTTTTTATTATTCAGCAGCTTGGAGCTTTGATTAAAATCAACAACAGGATACATACGGTTGCCTGGGAGACACAAAGCATCCATAAAACATGAGCAGAAACAGAGGAGAAGAGAGAGAGCCAACCGCCTCTCCAACTCCATCTTATTTTCAAATTTTTCCTTCACTCGCTTCCTCTCTCCCCCTCTCTCTCCCTCTGTCTCTCTCTGCCGCTCTCTCCCCCTCCCTCTCACTCTGTCTCTCTCTGCCGCTCTCTCTCCCCCTCTCTCTGCCGCTCTCTCTCCCCCTCTCTCTCCCTCTGTCTCTCTCTGTCGCTCTCTCTGCCGCTCTCTCTCTCCCCCTCTCTCTCTCCCCCTCTCTCCCTCTCTCTCTGTCTCTCTCCCTGCAGCTCTCTCTCTCCCCCTCCCTCCCCTTCTCTCTCTCTCTCTCTCTCTCTCTCAATCTCTCTCCTTCCTTTCCCCCATCACACCCCAGAGACTGACCCATCTGGAGGATGCTTAACTGTATAGAGGTGAGAGGGAAGGAGGGATCACTAGGGATAGTGAGACTGCATATTAGTGACAGAGAGAGAGACAGAGGGGGGAGGAAGGTGGAAGCATACTCCCAGACATGTGAGTGGAGAAGAGAGGGTTGAGGTAAAGGATTTGGGGAAGGTGGAAAGGAGGAAGATTACAACTGAGAGGAAGAGAAGAAAGGAGCATATTAAAGATGAAAGGGAGAGAAAGAAGAGGGGGAGGAGAGAGGAGGAGGATGTGGAAAGAAAACCAGAGGGAGAGCAGAGAGAGAGAGAATTGAGGTGACAAGTGCCTATGCCTGCAGCCCAGGACCGTTAAGCTAGACAATGGTGATCATAAGGCTGGGTGGTGAAATGTTGTGAGGATGCTACTATATTATAGAGTTTGAGGTCTGTGTGAGTATAGAGGTATTGTCGTGGGATATTCCAAATGACAAAAACAAATTGTTCAAAGGAGGGAAGAAAGCATTATACAGCATCCAGCTGTGCAGGGGAACATGCAACCCACTCACTGCCAAAACTACACTGAGGAGTCTTTACTGTGCGAGAGAACATCAGAGACGCAAACAAATCCACAGTATAGAGTCTTTCTATGAGTCTGTAAAAGTCAATAATAGGATCTGTTCTGTTAGCTCTTGCGCTGTTGCAGATTGCCAATAGGTGGCACCATTTTGTTTCAGCATCATTTTCTCTCTGTCACTTTGCCACCCAACACTTCCGACCCTCTTACTAGTACTAGCTGAAAAAAGTGTCTTGTCATATTGAGTTCTATACACCACTTCATACACACGGTATACAAAACAAACAGTCCACATACTCCTCTTCTGTGTTCTACAATGTGTATATGTGTACGTATGTATGTACAGTTTGTGTGTGTCAATGGCTGCGTTTACACAGACAGCCCAATTCTGATTATTTTTCCAGTAATTGGCCTTTTGACAAATCAGGTCAGCTGTTTTGTAATGATCGGGCAAAAAATCAGAATTGGGCTACCTGTGTAAACACAGGCTTAAAATGCATAAGAAGTTCCCTTTTCTCTATCAACTCACAATCCCTTCCCTGTCGTTTCTCTTTACGTCTTAATGCAGTGAAACAACATACTCCATTATCATTTAGAGGACAAACAACTAATGCCGTAAGATGACCAGCAGTTCAATGGCAGGATTCCCAGTAGTCCTTGAATACCTGCAGACCTGCAGACCAATTCCCCAGCCTTTGGCTCCCCTCTATCTATAAACAATAGGCTGGCCAGCAATATCTCTAAATGTTGGCTAATCTAATCCTCTCACCGTTTCACTAATTTAATTGATTTTTCTCTTCCAGCTGCTTAGCTCAACTTCCTGAGCTTAAATACACCTGATAGGTGTGAGTAGTTTGGCTCTCTAATTGCAGGTCTTGTAGGGGTGCTTTATAGGGCATTGGGGCCCAGCACTTGATCAGAGGACCGATTAACATGCCACTTCGTCAGAGAGTAGGTGCCACTTCAGCCTCCTCAACCCTGAGTGAGGCACTGAATTCACTCCCGCCCACGACGCAGCTCATCAAACACATGCACAGAAGCATTTGCACTCAAACACATAAACACACACACAAACACACACACATAACCACACACATAACCAGCACCAAACACGACAGAGGCCTAATTGCTGTCACTTCGAAATCGGTATCATCTCACCCAATCAGCGTAATAACAGCAATCACTTTAATAGCCTCTAATAAAGAGGGAGGGAGGGAGGGAATGAGAGGGAGGGAGAAAGAGAGAGAACACAGGAGTTGAGTAAGTTTATCTTAAGATAGTTCAGCTCAGAAAAACAAACAGTTCAGGGTAGTAAATGAATAAATAACAGAGGGAAAGCACAATAATGTCAGAGGATCGGGAGAAGACAGAAGAAAGATAGTCTTAGCCCCTGGTCTATCTGCTACACTGCACCACCAGAGACAATGCACTAGCCATAGAAATATAATGACTAATTGTATTTATATTGCACTGGCACTCCTTTCAACCCGCCTGCCTTTTCTTTGAAAGAAACCCAGGAGTGTGTCTGAACGTGAGAGTGTGAGCCCCAGATCTACTACCTCATCGCTCCATCTTTCAGAGTGCTGTAGTAGTCCAATAAGCTTCAATTGATCTATCATATACCACTCTCCTTAAGGATACACAGAACAAGGATTTGGGGATTTTCCTGATGCCATATTTCCAAAGATTATCCAAAAGGCTGCAGGGTGAGCTATCTATTGCTCTAGCCTCAGCTGTTTGAAAGTTTCAGTAGTTTGTGTGATCTGTAATGCAATCAGGTATACACCATAGAGTTAGATAGAGGACTCTAGATGGATAAAGCCCGTTTTGGCATGGACATTGCCATTGAGGGCTTGCACCATTTTAAAGTAGTCAACTTGGTGGGACTTCCTATGGGTTAAGGAACGATTACATGATTCCATTAGGGTCATCAGGAGGGACCAGCCAATGAATTATACTTGTGAGAAAACACTAGGTGTGTTTTCTCACAAGTTTTCTCACTAGTTTGCCAACTCATAGAAGTAGTAGAAGAAGAAAGTTGACTACTTCAAAATGGAGATTGCCTCAATGGCGCTGCCCGTGCGCTCACAGACTAATGCCATATATAAAGATGGTATCTCTATCTATCTCTGTAGTATACACACACCTGGGCAGAAGGCGGCTGTCTCTGCATCTTCACTGTGTCAATCTAACACGCTGCCTGCACTGTCCAATCAACACCTAGAGTGGCCAGACACCTCATAGTGCGGGGCATTTGACTGTTGGACGGGATTCACTGTCCGACCCCATCCACCCCTATACGATAAGCACTGTGTGCTGTAAAGACGTGAAGCATCACTCTTCACCAGACTGTATATACTAACAAGAGTGTGTAAAAATACCGGTAAACGGTAATGAGTGATGACTCAGACACCGGACACACAGCCAGCTGTCCGGACACCCGCCGGCTGAGGTGTGCGTGATCTCCAGTCGTTTGCTGTGTCCCCTGGCGGAGCTCTTCAGTGAGGCCCTCCCTCCACAGTGTGACCCTGTGTTTCCTGACGCTAACGCCAGGAGCGGATGAGCCAGACAAAGAGGCCTCGCCACTGTGGATGAGCACAGCTGGCCTCATCCATCACACAGACACCAGCCTACGGGAGCACGGAGGAGCCACGGAGCTCAGCCACATGTCCCACTAACACAGGACGCACACGTTCACCTGAGATTGTCTGTTTCGCTGCTTCAGGGCTCAGAGATGAGTGCGTTGAAGTGGGCTAAAAGAAGAGGACAGGAAAGAGAACGCTTGGCACTGAATCCATAGGTGGGATACCTATGGATGCCAAATGTCAAAAGTCTTAGGTAGCTAAGATAAAGATGGAACATGCTATGTGTTGCGATCCAGCAGGGACAGAGGGTACTGCGTATGAGGCTCTTTGATGGAACACAGAGGGAGAGAATATAAGAAGTCACAGGGTCAAGCACAGTGGGATAGAGCAGGAGAACAGGCACTGCAGAAAGAAAGACCACTTTGATATGAGGAGCAGCTTGCAGAGCTGCAGAGCCCGGCCTGCCCTTTAGACAATGGGGAGGACAGCAGGATGGGGCGCATCAAATAGAAGGACTCTGTGTACCAGCTGTACTGTGTGTGTGTGTGTGTGTGTGTGTGTGTGTGTGTGTGTGTGTTTGCAGGAAAGAAGGATTGTTTTGTGTGTGTGTCTGTGTGTCTGCGTGTGCGTGCCTGTGCATGTGTGTGAATGTGTGTATGTGTGTGTGTGCGTGAATGCATGTGTGTGGAAAGCAGGACCACTGGAGGAGCTTCTGTGTGTTGAGCACGTTCAGCCCACAGACCCTGACACCCTTTGAATGGCTTTCTGTGGTCACAACGTCGCGCAGCACAGGCCTGGCTGTGAATACCAATCATATAGGCCAGCTCCTACTGTATAAAACAGATATGACAGTGTGTATGAGAGAGATACATACTGTGTGTGTGTGTGTGTGTGTGTAGAAATGTCAGATCTTAACTTGATCACTCTTTCGTCTCAGAAAACTTTCCTGCTGCATCAGGAAATTTAAATGAGCGTTGTGAGTCCCTGAAAATGAGCAGTTCTCTTTCTCTCCATGGGGGGCAGTCGAGTCATTGGGATCAGGGTTTGCTATCAACATAATTGTATCTCTCGCTCACTCAAACGCTAGGCCTAGGTCTTATTACTGCAACATTCAAATGTACAAAAATGTATCTGAAATGCAGCCATACACATCAACAACCGTCGTTTTACATAGCTTAATAACACAAGATAGATATTGGTCTCCACTAAGCTACGACATACAAGTGTCAAGTGTATCCTAAGGTCAAGATTCAGTTCAATCGTGGCCTGGGGTGGTCTAGAGGTTAGGCTGTGCACATATAGGCCTACAGTGTTGGCGTCAGTTTGATTCCAGCCCACGCCCTTCTGGCACAAATCATTTAATAATTATTTACCATTTTAAATATAGACAGTTCAAGGATATTTTACCCCTGATCTTGATAAGAAATGACCATACCAGACACTTTTAGATAACATAAATAGTAAACAAATAAAATAATAACAATAGGATACTCCAACATTAGTTTCCTTTCTTACAAAGTGTTGGGTAAATTGCCACAGTAGATTTGCCGAGGTAAACGAGGAAATACTTGATTTATATTATTGTACAGAATGCTGGTCAAATAGATAAATCGCCTTTAGTCTGTTCAAAAAGGACTAAGTTATTTCGATTACAATACCAACCAGAGGGCGAACATACACTACATGACCAAAAGCATGTGGACACCTGCTCGTTGAACATCTCATATGGAGTTGGTCCCCCCTTTGCTGCTATAACAGCCTCCACTCTTCTGGGAAGGCTTTCCACTAGATGTTGGAACTTTGCTGCCGGGACTTGCTTCCATTCAGCCACAAGTGCATTAGTGAGGTTGAGCACAGATGTTGGGCGATTAGGCCTGGCTCACAGTCGGCGTTCCAATTCATCCCAAAGGTGTTCGATGGGGTTGAGTTCAGGGCTCTGTGCAGGCCAGTCAAGTTCCTCCACACCGATCTCGACAAACCATTTATGTATGGACCTCGCTTTGTGCACGGGGACATTGTTATGCTGAAGCAGGAAAGGGCCTTCCCCAAACTGTTGCTACAAAGTTGGAAGCACAGAATGGTCTAGAATGTCATTGTATGCTGTAGCGTTAAGATTTCCCTTCACTGGAACTAACGGGCCTAGCCCAAACCATGAAAAACAGCCCCAGACCATTATTCCTCCACCAAACTTTACAGTTGGCACTGTGCATTGGGGCAGGTAGTGTTCTCCTGGCATCCGTCAAACCGAGATTTGTCCGTCGGACTGCCAGATGGTGAAGCGTGATTCATCACTCCAGAGAACGCGTTTCCACTGCTCCAGAGTCCAATGGTGGCGAGCTTTATACCACTCCAGCCGACGCTTGCCATTGCGCATGGTGATCTTAGGCTTGTGTGTGGCTGCTCGGCCATGGAACCCCATTTCATGAAGCTCCCGACGAACAGTTATTGTGCTGACGATGCTTCCAGAGGCAGTTTGGAACTCGGTGGTGAGTGTTGCAACCGAGGACAGACTATTTTTACCTGCTACGTACTTCAGCACTCGGCGGTCCCGTTCTGTGAGCTTATGTGGGTTACCACTTCACGGCTGAGCCGTTGTTCCTCTAGACATTTCCACTACACAGTAACAGCACTTACAGTTGATCAGGGCAGCTCTAGCAGGGCAGAAATTTGACAAACTGACTTGTTGGAAAGGTGGCATCATGTGACGGTGCCACGTTGAAAGTCACTGAGCTCTTCAGTAAGGCCATTCTACTGCCAATATTTGTCTATGGAGATTGCATGGCTGTGCGCTTGATTTTATACACCTGTCAGCAATGAGTGTGGCTGAAATAGCCGAATCCACTAATTTGAAGGTGTGTCCACATACTTTTGTATATATAGTGTATCTTGAAAGACTTTGGTTGCAAGCAAAACTAATGTTAAGGTAACACTGACATCATCTTTTAGGGAGCGGTAATGTGGTGACCAGTAATGGTTGCAATTGAGATCAGCTGTGCAGGTGAATTTAGTGCTATTGATTGTTTAATGAGACATCCGCTGGCGATAATCTAGTGCCATCGATGGTTGCAATAGGCCCCTTGTTATTTGATTATATTCCAATAGGCTACGTTCTTTATGCTACCCGTTAGCCTATCCATTGTCACATAATTGTCACGATCGTCATAGGAAGCAGACCAAGGCGCAGCGCGATATGCGTACATCTTTTAATGAGTACTTAGACAATACAACAAAACGATACGTGAAGTCCTAAGGTTAACAAAACACAAACCTCTCCGGAACAAGATCCCACAAAAGACAAGTGCCAAACAGGCTGCCTAAGTATGGTTCCCAATCAGAGACAACGAGAATCAGCTGCCTCTGATTGGGAACCACCCTGGCCAACATAGAAATACAACGAACTAGACCATGAACATAGAACATACAACATACCAGAACAGAAACCTGGAAAACTAAACATAGAAACTAACACCCTGGCTCAACATATGAGTCCCCAGGGCGTGACAATAATGAAAGGTGTGAAAACTGACAATAGGCTACTGTTTGTGTTTCCCTAGTTGAGTTGATGAGCTGATTTGGGCCATCAGTTAATTGATCGATGTAGGCCTACTGTAGAACGATAAACGTTCCTCCAGAGTAGTATATCTCCAGGCTTTTGTTGAGCTGAGACACTTTTCTTTGATGCGTAAATGATCAGACTATTCGTTTAACTTCTTGAAAACATTTAAATAAATGCAATTAACTTGTGGGCCTAATTAATGTAGTCACGGGATCGCCCAGCACTCATGAGGCTCGGAGCCGGAGCGCGTTGCTTAGACCACTGTGCTACGACAGTTCACAATGCTCTAGCAAGCATTAAGAATACTGTGAATACTGATGATAGATAGGCACGTCTTTTTAATTATTTTGTTTTAAGCCTTCCCCAATGCCTAAACTGTTAACCTTTGAGTTGTTTCTGTTTTAACCCTGTAACCATGTGGAATTAACGTGTCAAAAATAGACATTCATCCATGAGTCAAAGGGCAGGATTCAAATGAGGTAAACAAAATAATGTATTCTGCCTACTGCTTGCCTTCAACATATAATAAAACAATTGATCTAATGTAGGTACGGTACTGCATTGTATACAAACACCACTTCCAGCTACCCCCTGGTGGCGATTCTAGATATTTCTTCAGATATTCAAATCCTCCTGCTGCAGGATTATTTTCCTCCTGCGATGAGTGAGAGAGATTAGGTTAGTACTGTGCGTGACCATGCATTGATGAGTTCATATGCAGGTGAGTGAGCAATGAATATTAAAAGTGTTAGATGTGTGATCTCAGTAATGACAGTAAAGTTTGGAGCTGACTGAGCAGAGATGAGTGTACTGAGGAGTGTACTGATGAGTATACTGAGGAGTGTACTGATGATTATACTGATGAGTGTACTGAGGAGTGTACTGAGCCTGGAGATATACTACTCTGATGTATACTACTGTATGTTCAAACATATCATTCATACTCCAGTCAATTGAAAGGCATGAGAGATAATGTCAATGTGTCAGGCAGGAGATTGGCGTGTGTGTATGTTTGTGTTTGTGTGTGTGTGTGTGTGTGTGTGTGTGTGTGTGTGTGTGTCTGTGACGTGATATTATTACGTGCTCCGGGTCCCCTTTCTCTCGTTATAGCCCTTTGTGTGTGTTCACAGAAAGTAGCGCAGTACAGAGAGTGGTGCGCACACAGGCAGCACTGCATACAGAGAGGGTTTACACACACAAACTCACATATCCATACACGTATGCACAGACACACACACACACACACACACACACACACACACACACACACACACACACACACATTGAATGACATAAGCATGCCAATGCCATCCAACATCTATCTGTGAAGTTAACCCAGCATCTGGATGCAAGGTCATGCAGTGACCTCCATTTAATGAATATTGTGTGGCAATTCATGTGTGACCAATCAAATATGTTTATCTCTGTGAATTTCTCTTCTATTCCACCTGCTGTATGTTCCATTTAATCTCACCAAGGTGCAGCTGCAGCCATGATGGTACGAGGCAGCTAACACACTGATTTCATTATTGGCCAAATTGAGTCGGGACCTATCTATCTTTTGGGAATCCATAAACTGATGACGTGCATTGAGAAAACTGCGGGTTAATCCGTTCAATATTCCCAAACAGTAAACACAGCATAACTGCGCATAGCCAATTTTAGAATAAACGTAAATGCAGATTATTGCCTGGGTGACACGGTTTCAGAAATCTCCCAGATTAACGACCTGTGTTTAAACTTTTACAGGACATGAGAAGTAATGTTTAGCTCATGCAGGTCGTTTAGTCTGGTTAGCCGTAGCCTATAGCCTCAGAGACCTGCCAAATAGAGCTTTTTTGTTGTTGCTTTCTTTGCTTAATAAATTAACGGTGGCGTTTATAGGCATTCTGTTTCCCTTCTCCGACCGGTGCAATAACTCACGGTGACGGCTGATCACCGAAGGCGCGCGAGTCAATTGCGGCTGATTGATGAATTGATAGCTCGATCATTTTCCCGCAGGGTGCAACGCCAATGCATCCAAGAGCGGTAGTCGCTGCTATTAAGGTCAAGTGCAGACCATTACAAATCCAATTGTTTCTCTTTAAAGATAACAGTTAATGGTAAATGTCCTTCATATCTGATCCATTGGTTTGAAACAAGTCACCATCCGTTCAGTGGGACCCATAGGCTACAGTCTCCTAAATGGGTTAGACGATGTTGTCATGATTTTACCTTTCTTTTGCATATCATGTTTGATTTTAGGCCACCTTCAAGAGCTATCTGTGCTAATGTGTTAACTGTTGTCTGTAAACGAGATCCAGACAGAGAGTGAACTGAAGTTGAAATGGACTAAGCTCAAAACATCTAAATTGCACTGCACCACACAGATATCCAGTATAAGTGGACATCCCTGTCATTATACACACCTTCTGCATGCGCCCAGAGACATGCTTGCGTCAATGGTGAGAACAAATGCCACTTTGGGAACCTAAAGGCATAAATTGTGTAACCCATCAATTGCTATTTGTGCAACCAAGTCATGTCGAGCAAGCTGCAGAAGCAGCGACGGGTTGATGTTGCTCCCCGATTATTATGACGATATTTAGCCTACCTGTCCTGCACCGGACGACATAACGTGGAATAATTATGTGGGACCCACGGTGAATAGATCGAGGCGTTAATAAACGCGCAATTACGCAATTTCGTTGGTTAGCCTAAATACACCTGTTCTTGTTGCATAAAGGGGTAGCCTTAATGTCACTATATGGCCCTATGTAACGCTATGTTCAGTCATTTTGTAGCATAACAGATTTATGCTAAAATACGACGGTAATGCCAATAGGCTAGTCTGTAGGTGGGTGTTTGGTCACTCACCTAACTTTTGCTGCCACGGAAGATGTCGCATCGTTTCTTATATTCTTCCTTTTGGACACGGCAGTTCCCATGCTGACATGGAAACGACGCAAGCAGGAAAACAGCTCATTCCAGAAAACCTAGGATGGAGAAATGCGGCGAGAAGGTTGAAGGGAATCCAGGAAAGACTGTGGTAACTGGCGTGCGTTCCACTTCGGCAGGAATCCTGGTGTTTTCAGGTCTGCAGAGCTCTCTCTGAAAGAAAACAGCCAGTAATGCAACGGATATATACGGGTGCCCTGTTCGCTGCTGTGTCTTCAGAGTACGTGTGAGGTAACGTGTATTGTACGAATACAAGACACGCTCTCTCTCTCTCTCTCTTCATTGATCAGAACCAGAGAAAATGGGATGTTAGGGGGTTGGACTCCTGCTTGTCATCATCAGGGTGTGTGTGTGTGTGTGTGTGTGTGTGTGTTGACAGGAAACTGAGCCATATAAGGAGCTGTCATCCCCCTACACCACAAGGTGAATTCCTGCAGTATAAGTTTGTACACACAAATACAGGTATGTGCAAGTGTATTGTCCCTAGAGGACCACGTTTTACTTGGTACATTTCAGTGAAATTCCAAGGTGCCTAAAGTCAAGATATAAGGTGTGCAGGAGTCTTGTAAGTATTTTTGGTGCTTAGTTGAGTCACTTTCTAGCTAGCACAAAGCGAGTGACTGGAGACACACACAAATCGTTAACCCACAGGGCAGGATACACTGGGGTATTGTGGTTGTATAAATACACTCCACTGGCAGACACAGCAAACATAGCCACCAGACAAAGGAACAAGTAACAGGCCATCAGCCTTCGAATACTACGTCCTTGGGAGTCTGTCATATAATATTTTTCAGTCATTGTTACACACTCTCACACACACACACACACACACACACACACACACACACACACACACACACACACACACACACACACACACACACACACACACACACACACACACACACACACACACACACACACACACACACACTGAGACAAAAGGGATACAAATAAATAAAACAAAGCACCCCAGATTGGTGTGCGCTGAAGGCAGTCAGGCAGTAGATCATGTGAGGCAGCAGATAAAGGAAGGAACAGAGGGATGAATGACGAAAGGACAGCGTGGCTCCACAGACTAAAGAGGAGAGGAGATGAGGGAGGAAATAGGACAGATGAATGTACAGATTAAAGACAGGGGTGCAGCTACGACTAGTGTGAGCAGAAAATAGGTCATGTGTGTGTGTGTGTGTGTGTGTATGTGTGTGTGTGTGTGTGTGTGTGTGTGTGTGTGTGTGTGTGTGTGTGTGTGTGTGTGTGTGTGAGTGTGGAAAAAAGTATAAGAGGAGTTAGAGAGTTACTGTATTGACCTCCGCCCACACCTTTCACTAAAAGCCTCAATTCATATGTCTGCCAGAGATATATGTGTCTCCTCTGGCCCTAAAACCACTCATGATTGACTGATGAAATAGCTGATCAATATTTGAGTCTGAGTCGAGTAGTTCTACCAGCCTATAGTGCATGGCTGGAGTGTCGCTCTCGTTTGACTCTGCCCCGTTGAGTACTATGAAAGGACATCCATCCTTCCTCCTTCCGCCATTCCAGAAGGTGATCTCAGATCTAACATGATCAGCAACTATGGGGAAAATCTTACTCTCAGCCATCCATCTTAGTTAGATTTGGAATAGCTGAGATGATCTCACTACCAGTAAGAAAAAATATGTCGCTCTCTGTGGTCCTGAAAAGAAAGGCACTAGAGTAGAAACATTGCTTTACTTGATCAAATTCTGTGAGACTGGAAGAAGAAAGTAAGACAATGTTCCAACCAAATCCAGGTGTAACCTACATGGCGGAAAATGTGTGTCGCTCTCCATGGTCCTGAAACATCAGGTCAGATGTACTACTAGGAGAAAAGGCACAGTATTTCGTGCTGAAACAATACACACAGGTCTGATAGCTACTCTACTGTCAGTGCATGTCTGCAACACGGTGGTCAGACAAACAGTGGCCTGAGAGTCCCACAGGACTGGACAAGGAAAACCTTGACAGTTTTAATCAGTTAGGTGCACTGGAGCGCCACCATTGTATTTCACCCAGTGGAGCTGCAAGTTACTGTCCTTTAGTTGCAAAATAAAAACAAGCCTCTGAAGAGTACGGTGTATGAGGACATTCTCAGCAGCAGTTGTTGAAGAGGGGTCTTTTTGAAATGAAGGTATTAAAGAGGGTGATGCAATTAGAAAAGAATAAGAACTGAGAAAAACACAGACTGTGGCAAGAAAGCATGTGCCAGAGAGTGTGACATCAATTATGTACTGCCACGCTTACCAGCATAAGTTATAGTTAAAATCTCTGAGGTCCTGTGGGAGGGTCAGAGGGAAACAGGATATATGTCTAGCTTCTTGATGGCTTGTCTGGTTTTGTTTATTATTTAATTCCTTTGTCCTGCTATTTTGTTCTATGAAGACACTTGATCACAAAGGAATAAATAAAGGATGCAAATTAAGATATTTACATCATCATAAATGAGGTAGAATGTAGACAGACGTCTGCAGTTAAATGGTTCTCTATCTAGATAAAGAGAACTATGGAAGTATTTCTCTTAGAAGGCAGAGATCAGCTGACAGGAGAAAGCAAGAGGGGGAGGGCTGGAGGAGATAGATGGCAGCAGTAAAATGACAGAAATGGAGGGATAAGATAGAAATTAAGTGTGCCCAAGGAGGGAGATTTTCTCAGACAGATGATGGATAGTGCAATCAGCAGGCAAGGAGTGAGAAAGTGCTTTTGTGTGTGTGTGTGTGTGTGTGTGTTTGGAGATGTGTGGAGGTGTGTGTGTGTATGGATCCAGAATGCTGTGCTTCCATTCTGCCTCTCACCTGTATAAGTATGTTTGATCTACTACCCTGATCAACAGACAAAAGTATAAGGGAATGACATGCAGAAACACACGCACGCACACACATTTTCCATCTCCATCTGTGTTCTGTAATATGAGAAGGCAGTGGTGAATGTAGAGGAGGAAGGGCTGGTTGGCTGGTCTCATCTCCCTGGCTATGCCTGCTCTCCTCTCCATCATGCCAAAGCTGCTAGAGAAAACAAACAGCTAAACAAGTTCAGCCAACAACCATTCATCCACTTTCCCTGAACACATGGTCCAGCCACAGCATCAATCTCACTGTAATAAGGCTGCTATGAATGTAATTACAGTACCCAGGCGTACTGTAGATAATCAACGGCTACGAACACATCCAGAAGCATTGATGTGGCTGTATGCAGCATAAGAAATGTCTCTCAGTGTTCTGTTCTTCTCTTGTCTGGACCAGATGTCACCTTTGTGACATTTACACTACCGACTGAGCCAGACAAGTTGCCAATAACACCAATGAGCAGTTTGATTTGCATAAGCAAATAATTAGGAATTATGTTAATGTCGTCCAAACAAGCTTTTGATTTAATTGAACGTGTCAGTCAGTGGTTTTCTATTTCAATTTCATCACTGAGTTTGGATTGGGATAGCGATGTCTTCTCTAAGGTGGAAATCATTTCACGGTGACATACTTTATGATGAATACTAATGCTGGGATGACCTACTCATCAAATATAGATAGGACAGCAATAGACATAGGCTGCATCCCAAATGCCAGATGACCTGACCATGTGGAACTTTGACAGAGCACAGGTGGCTGATCATTTTAATTAGTTTTTCACCACCATTGCCAGCAACCTTGTTGACCAACTCCCAGAATGCTCTGGCACCTTTGGAAACCATCATACTCAGACCTATTATTAAGCCAAGGGCATCTTTGATGGACAGTTTGCATTTTCCCAAGTTTCAACTTCAGATGTTACAAAGATGCGTAAAGATCTTGACAAACAGAAACCACAGGACTGGATAACAATCCAGCTGAGCCAGACAGCTGTGTAACACACATCATCAACCTTTCCAATCAACATGGAAAGGTATCACAAGAGTTGAAACATGCAAGAGAGTTGTTCCTTTTTACAAGAAAGGAGGCGAAGTTGAACAAGGGAACTACAGTCCAGTGTCGATCTTGAGTGTGTTGTCAAAGGCTTTAGAACAGGGTTCTTCAATTCCGGTCCTGGAGGGCCGAAACACTTCTGTTTTTTATTTCTACCTGGTAGTTAATTGCACTCACCTGGTGTCCCAGGTCTGAATTAGCCCCTGATTAGAAGGAGAGGATGAAAAACAGAGGTGTTTCGGCCCTCCAGGACCGGAATTGAAGAACCCTGCTTTAGAAAGAGCACTCCATGAACAGATCCTAAAGTACGTTGATGACCATAACATTTTATATGACCTTCAGTCCGGTTTTAGACAATCCTATTCTACCAACACTTGTTAACTATACTTGACAGATTATATCAAGCAGGAAATTGACAGGGAGCAACTTCTGTGGTATGGTCATGCTTGACCTACAAAAAGCATTTGATTCTGTGAAGCATAGTATTTTGTTGCACAAAATTTGGGGGTCTTTGCTTTTTTTGCATTCGGAAAGTATTCAGACCCCTTCATTTTTTCCACCTTTTGTTATGTTACAGCCTTATTCTAAAATGGATTAAATAAAAACAATTCCTCGTTAATCTACACACAACACCCTATAATGACGAAGCAAAAACAGAAATACCTTGTTTACATAAGTATTCCGACCCTTTGCTATGAGACTCGAAATTGAGCTCAGGTGCATCCTGTTTCCATTGATCATCCTTGAGATGTTTCTACAACTTGATTGGAGTCCACCTGTGGTAAATTCAATTGATTGGACATGATTTGGAAAGGCACACACCAGTCTATATAAGGTTCCACAGTTGACAGTGCATGTCAGAGCAAAAACCAAGCCATGAGGTTGAAGGAATTGTCTGTAGAGCTCCAAGACAGGATTGTGTCGAGGCACAAGAAGGGTACCAAAACATTTCTGCTGCATTGAAGGTCCCCAAGAACACAGTGGCCTCCATCATTCTAAAATGGAAGAAGTTTGCAACCACCAAGACTCTTCCTAGAGCTGGCCGCCTGGCCAAACTGAGCAATCGGGGGAGAAGGGCCTTGGTCAAGGAGGTGACCAAAAACCTGACGGTCACTCTGACAGAGCTCCAGAGTTCCTCTGTGGAGATGGGAGAACCTTCCAGAAGAACAACCATCTCTGCAGCACTCCACCAATCAGGCCTTTATGGTAGAGTGGCCAGACGGAAGCCACTCCTCAGTAAAAAGCACATGACAGCCTGCTTGGAGTTTGCCAAAAGGCACCTAAAGGACTCTCAGACCATGACAAACAAGATTTTCTGGTCAGATGAAACCAAGATTGAACTCTTTGGCCTGAATGCCAAGCGTCACGTCTGGAGAATACCAGGCACCGCTCATTACCTGGCCAATACCATCACTACGGTGAAACATTGTGGTGGCGGCATCATGCTGTGGGGATGTTTTTCAGCAGCAGGGACTGGGAAACTAGTCACGATCGAGGGAAAGATTATCGGAGCAAAGTACAAAGAGATCCTTGATGAAAACCTGCTCTAGAGCGCTCAGGACCTCAGACTGGGGCGAAGGTTCACCTTCCAACAGGACAACGACCCTAAGCACACAGCCAAGACAACGCAGGAGTGGCTTTGGGACAAGTCTCTGAATGTTTTTGAGTGGCCCAGCTAGAGCCCGGACATGAACCCGATCGAACATCTCTGGAGAGACCTGAAAATAGCTGTGCAGCGACGCTCCCCATCCAACTTGACAGAACTTGAGAGGCTCTGCAGAGAAGAATGGGAGAAACTCCCCAAATACAGGTGTGCCAAGCTTGTAGCATCATACCCAAGAAGACTTGAGGCTGTAATCGCTGCCAAAGCTGCTTCGACAAAGTACTGAGTAAAGGATCTGAATACTTATGAAAATGTAATATTTCAGTTTTTTATTTTTTATACATTTGCAAAAATGTCTAAAGAGCTGTTTTTGCTTTGTCATTATGGGGTATTGTGTGTAGATTGATGAGGGGGGAAAACAATTTAATCTGTTTTAGAATAAGGCTGTAACGTAACAAAATGTGGAAAAAGTGAAGGGGTCTGAATACTTTCAGAATGCACTGTAAATGACATAGACTCTGCCTGTTCATGCCCTCTGTTCCTGTATGTGTATGATTCTGCCCTCTTGGTTTCACTTAAGAATCAGGAGACCGTTGAAAAGACCCTAAGCAGCGAACTAACTAAAGTCAGTAAGTGGCAACAAACTGTCTCTGCATTTAGGCAAGACAGAACGTGTCCTGTTTGGTTCCAAACATAAAGTGAGAAACTCTTCCAACTTCTCGGTCAAGTGTAATGGTGTAGCGGTGAAGGGACATTGTTCTGTTACATACTTGGGATGTGAGCTGGACCAACACATGACAGGTGAACTCATGGCTCTGAATGTCATCGGGAATGTTCACTCCAGGACAAAGTTCCTGGCAAGGGTAGCCAAGTTCCTGGATACAGACACTATAAGGACCCTGGCAACATCTCTGATACAGTGCCACTGTGACTATGCTTGTATCTCATGGTTCAGTGGTATAACAACAAATCTGAAGGACAAACTTCAAACGGCCCAAAACAAACAAATGAGAATTATACTCAAGCTCAGCCCTAGGACGCACATTAGTCCTATTAATTTCAGGGAACTGAACTGGCTTCCAGTTGATATCCGGGTGGTGCAGATCAAACTGTTGATGGTTTTTAAAGTTATACGTGACCTTTCCCTCAGTTACCTGTCTGGTTATTTTAATTTAATTAGACTCTCATAGCCATCACACCAGACCCAGTGTTGCCAATATCAGACCACTGCGCTATAAGAGCATAGCTGGAAAACGCTCTTTCCTTAAGCAGAGGAATGGAATGGTGATCCAAACCATATAAAAGCCATACCTATGCTAGGGAGTTTTAAGATAAACCTTAAGAAATGGTTTATGGGCAAAATGCTTTAAAACTGCACAGGCTTTATGTCACGCCCTGGCTCTGGGGACTCTTATGTGTTGAGCCAGGGTGTTAGTTTCTATGTTTAGGGTTCTATGTTTATGTTCTAGTTCATGTGTTTCTATGTTGGCCGGGGTGGTTCCCAATCAGAGGCAGCTGTGGCTTGTTGTCTCTGATTGGGAACCATACTTAGGCAGCCTGTTTTGCACTTGTTATTTGTGGGATTTTGTTCCGTTAAGGTTTGTTTTGGTGTATAACCTAGGACTTCACGTATCGTTTGGTTTGTTGTTTTGGTCGTGTGTTAAGTACGTTTATTGAATAAAGTATGTACGCTTACCACGCTGTGCCTTGGTCCGCTTCATCATATTACGACGATCGTGACAGAAGATCCCACCAATTAAGGACCAAGCAGCGTGTCCAGGAGCAAACGCCGGAGGTAACGCTAGTGGATGTCCTCCTCGGTTGGGGGAAGATCACCGAGGAGGAGGCCGTCCGCTACCGGAGGGCGATGAGGGAGGATGTCCAGGCAGGAGAGGAGAAGCGGCGCCAACCGGGCCGTCGTCGGACAGGCGAGAGGCAACCCCAATAAATATTTTTTTGGGGGGGGGCACACGGCATGGACGACGGGGCTGCTGGAGGCAGCTACAGGGCGAGTTTGTGGACTAGGAGAGAAGGCCACCAGGTTACGGGGGCCATTGGTCAGGAGGGAGAAGGAGAGTGTGGAGGCACGGCGAGAGGAACTGAGTAGGCAGCAGAGGGAGCGGAGGTTTATGAGGAAACCCAGTCCCGCTCCTCGCACCAAGCAAGTGGTGTGTGTCACCAGTCCAGTCCGGCCCGTTCCTGATTCCCGCACAAGCCCAGTGGTGTGTGTTCCCAGTACGGTCAGGCCCGTTCCTGCTCCCCGCACTAAGTTAGTGGTGCGTGTTCCCAGTACGGCCCAACCCGTTCCTGCTCCCCGCACTAAGTTAGTGGTGCGTGTTCCCAGTCCGGTCCGGCCCGTTCCCGCTCCCCGCACTAAGTTAGTGGTGCGTGTTCCCAGTACGGCCCAACCCGTTCCTGCTCCCCGCACTAAGTTAGTGGTGCGTGTTCCCAGTCCCGCCCGACCCGTTCCCACTCCCCGCACTAAGTTAGTGGTGCGTGTTCCCAGTACGGCCCAACCCGTTCCTGCTCCCCGCACTAAGTTAGTGGTGCGTGTTCCCAGTCCGGCCCGACCCGTTCCCGCTCCCTGCACTAAGTTAGTGGTGCGTGTTCCCAGTCCGGCCCGACCCGTTCCTGCCCCTCGCACCAAGCCAGTGGTGCGCGTCGCCAGCCCGGTCCGGCCTGTTCCTTCTCCCCGCACCAAGCTTGTGGTGCGTGTCGTCAGCCCGGTCCGGCCTGTACCTGCTCACCGCACCAAGCCAGTGGTGCGCGTCGTCAGCCCGGTCCGGCCCGTTCCTGCTCCCCGCACCAAGCCAGTGGTGCACGTCGTCAGCCCGGTCCGGCCCGTTCCTGCGCCCCGCACCAAGCCAGTGGTGCGCGTCGTCAGCCCGGTCCGGCCCGTCCCTGCTCCCCACACCAAGCCAGTGGTGCGCGTCGCCAGCCCGGTCCAGCCGGTTCCTGCTCCCCGCACCAAGCCAGTGGTGCGCGTCGTCTGTCCGGCACAGCCCGTGCCTGTTCCACCGGTGCCTGGTCAGGTACCGGTCAGCTGCTCCACACCGGAGCCTAAGCAATCCGCTCCACCGATGTCAAGTCCAGCTCCAGCCAGCGGGGCCAGACCAGACCAGGGGTGCTACGGGGGGGTAGCTAGAGAGTGGTGGTCACGCCCGGAGCCGGATCCGCCTCTGAGGCGGAATGCCCACCCGGCCCCTCCCCTGTTGGGTTTAGTTGGCGCGGTCGCAGTCCGCGCTTTTGGGGGGTACTGTCACGCCCTGGCTCTGGGGACTCTTATATGTTGAGCCAGGGTGTTAGTTTCTATGTTTAGGGTTCTATGTTTATGTTCTAGTTCATGTGTTTCTATGTTGGCCAGGGTGGTTCCCAATCAGAGGCAGCGGTGGCTTGTTGTCTCTGA
Organism: Coregonus clupeaformis; assembly: GCF_020615455.1. Classification (NCBI taxonomy): domain Eukaryota; kingdom Metazoa; phylum Chordata; class Actinopteri; order Salmoniformes; family Salmonidae; genus Coregonus; species Coregonus clupeaformis. The sequence goes on along the minus strand of NC_059218.1, from coordinate 20,529,570 downwards.
TTGGGAACCATACGTGGTCCTCTGTAGCTCAGCTGGTAGAGCAAGGCGCTTGTAACGCCAAGGTAGTGGGTTCGATCCCCGGGACCACCCATACACAAAAAATGTATGCACGCATGACTGTAAGTCGCTTTGGATAAAAGCGTCTGCTAAATGGCATATTATTATTATTATTATTATAGGCAGCCTGTTTTGCACTTGTTATTTGTGGGATCTTGTTCCGTTAAGGTTTGTTTTGGTGTATAACCTAGGACTTCACGTATCGTTTGGTTTGTTGTTTTGGTCGTGTGTTAAGTACGTTTATTGAATAAAGTATGTACGCTTACCACGGTGCGCCTTGGTCCGCTTCATCATATTACGACGATCGTGACACTTTAAGAAAGTATAATTGTTTCAATGAACGTTACTTGGTATCTATTGTGTTCCTTTTACGGTTTCCTCCCTATTGATGAGATGTATTTATTTGAGATGTAGTTTCTTTTCATGTTATAATCTTAGTAATATTTCATTTTCATGTATTTTCATGAGGATCACAATGGAAATACATTATTTTTTACTTTTTTGTGTCATCCTCAAAAATCTAAAAATCTAATCCTCCATGATTTTTATGACATTGCACTGTATCCACATATGTGGTTGTATTGTGTTTAAAATGATCAACTTAATTCAAATAAATAATTGTGGATCAGGCTGGCTCTTAGAGAAGATAGCAGAGTACAAACCTACTGGACTACTGAGCCACAATTAGGACAAGACAGTAGAAAACAAGAGATGGAAAAAGGACATAATGAAAGAAATAGATCAAAAGAGAGGAAAACTGGAAGTTTAAGTGGGAGAGAGGGACCGATTGAAATAGAGGAAGAGGGAGAGATGAACAGGTGGAAAGAGAGATAGGAGGCAATAACATTGGAAAAGAGGAATAGAGAAATGATTTAAAAAAGGGGTGAAAGGTATTGTATAGATAAAGCAGTGCATGGTGTGTGCCCTCTATGCCCACTGTTCACGTCCCAGTCAGCTGTGTTGTGATGTGGTGCCAGCGTGCAGCCACCACAGCAGGACAGACAGGTTGGTTTATTTATGACTCCTGGACAGCCACATTAGCGGGCTAAGCACCAGGCCAATCCTACCTCAGAACCATGCCCTTCTCCTGGGTGAGTCATCCCTTCCTCCCCCTACACCCACCCATTCACCCAGACATCCACTCCCCCTCTCCTTAAACCCTCACGCTATTATGCAGAATGCCAAGGTGGTGGGCAGATAATTGTAATTCCGGTGGGTTACAGGGAATCCCCCTCCCGCCCCCCCATCCCCCCGCCACCGCCCCTCTGTGACATTTTCCAGTGTGACAGTGGTGGATGGATGGGCTGGAGGTCCTGGAGATGATGCAGGTTGTAGAGAACACTCTGTCTTTGTCTGTGTCCCAAATGGCACCCTATCCTCTACATAGTGGACTACTTTTAACCAGGGCCCATCCATAGGGCTATGGTCAAATGTAAGAGCAATATAGAGGGAATAGGGTGCCATTTGGGATATGACCTAGCTTTTTATCACATAGAATGAAAAAGCCTTTAAACAGGGATTTGCTTGCAGAATGAAACTCAACCACCTACACCACACCAGTTGTCATTAGCAAGGATGAAGCTCAATGATTCCCTTTCAATCCTGTGCATTCTTATGTCTTCCATGCATTGAAATATGATTAATCTTACCATACTGGCATATTATCTACAGATGTACAGTGCCTTCAGAAGGTATTCATACCCCTTGACTTATTCCACATTTCGTTGTGTTACAGCCTGAATTCAAAATGGATGACATTTTTTCTCACCTATCTACACACAATACCCCATAATGACAAAGTTAAAACATATTTTCAGATTTTTTTGCAAATGAATTGAAAATTAAATACAGAAATATGTCATTTACTTAAGTATTCACACCCCTGAGTCAATACATGTTAGAATCACCTTTGGCAGTGATTACAGCTGTGAGTTTGTCTGGGTAAGTCTCTAAGAACTTTGCACACCTGGATTGTACAATATTTGCACATTATTCATTTAAAAAATCTTCAAGCTCTGTCAAGTTGGTTGTTGATTATTGCTAAACAGACATTTTCAAGTCTTGCCATAGATTCTTAAGCTGATTTAAGTCAAAACTGTAACCAGGCCACTCAGGAACATTCCATGTCATCTTGTAAGTAACTCCAGTGTACATTCGGCCTTGTGTTTTAGGCTATTGTCTGTTGGAAAGTAGACTGAACCAGGTTTTCCTCTAGGATTTTGCCTGTGTTTAGCTCTATTCCATTTATTTTTTCATCCTAAAAAACTCCCTAGTCCTTGCCGATGACAAACATACCCATAACATGATCCAGGCACCACCATGCTTGAAAATATGAAGAGTTGGTACTCAGTGATCTGTTGTGTTGTATTTACCCCAAACATAACGCTTTGTATTCAGGACATAAAGTTCATTTCTTTGCCATATTTTTTGCAGTTTTACAATAGTGCCTTATTGCAAACAGAATGCATGTTTTGGAATATTTTTCTTCCATTTAGTCTTCTTCTTTTCACTCTGTCATTTAGGTTAGTATTGTGGAGTAACTACAATGTTGTGATCCATCCTCAGTTTTCTCCTATCACAGCCATTCAACTCTGTGACTGTTTTAAAGTCACCATTGGTGCAATTTATTAAATGACTTGTTAAGCACATTTTTACTCCTGAACTTATTTAGGCTTTCCATAACAAAGGGGTTGAATACTTATTGACTCAAGACATTTCAGCTTTTAATTTTTAATTAATTTGTCAAAATAATTCCACTGACATTATGGGGTATTGTGTGTAGGCCAGTGACACAAAATCTCAATTTAATCCATTTTAAATTCAGGCTGTAACACAACAAAACGTTGAAAAGGTCAAGGGGTGTAAATACTTTCTGAAGGCACAGTAGGATCTTCATTTGATCACCCTGTTGCAAGATAATTTTCCAGGAAATCTTAAACTTGTGTATTTGAGGTTTAAAAATACTTCTGATGTTTGTACTTAGGGGTTCAGCAGCAAAGCTGCTGAAACCCTATTGTATTTGTTTGCGTTCATTATTATTATTATTATTATCATTATTATTATTATTATTATTATTATTATAATACCAGGTTCTTCCCCCAAGGAAAATAACATGCACATTCCCGTGAAATGGTAGGCCTAGGACAGCACAATTTGGTATGATGGTAAAGGCCCATGGGCCACAGCCTTTAATGCGATCCCATGCCAATTGGCCATATGGTGGTGCTATAACAAGTGATTGAAGACGCAAATTGTGAAAGGTCCCGCCCCTCACCCCATTTGACCTAGAGTAATTTTATTTTGGTACATAGGTCCCTCTCCTCACAAGGAACACATTTGCCTCAAGGACCAATAATGGATTTTCTTCCATTTTGATATTTGTGAAAAACACTTAAAATGCTACTCCTCTGGCACCAAATCACCGTTCTGCACGAAAATTGATATATAGCATCTATGGTCTCGCAACGCAATATTTTCCAGGCAAGCATCTCAAACAACCTGGCCACTACCAACCAATAAACATTCATGTGGGCGTGGTCTAGCACAATTGCATATAAATCAGACATTAATTTTTGTATTGCAACAACACTTGGTACACATGTTCCAAACACTGTCAAGACTCAACATATGCAAGCACATTTCAGATCAATCACACAGTGGTGCTATAATGGGCACATGACTCAGAGTGATGAAATTTGGCACACATGCTCAGGGACATGAATCTAGCTAACCTGTAAAGTATGGTTCAGTTTGGCTGCATGGTGGGGCTGTTAGACAGGAACAACCATTCATGCAAGCTCATTTGCTCATAGCAGCCATATTGTTTCATCTAAAGTCATGGAAGATATGTGCATACATACATGCTCTATACCACATTTGGTGCCGATCAGTCCAGCGGTTCTGGAGAATAAGTAAAAAAGCATATTGCATGATCAGTTTGATTTTGAGTTCCGATATTTGGCAAGCATGGTAAACAGTACAGAAGTAGTTTATCCTAAGGTGATGTGCCCAATTTGTACTGATGGTGGCACAGTGGGCCCCCAGCTGAACTGCAGCATTGCTCCTTGCAGCTATGTTTTCCAATATGACATTTCAAACTTGATATTCCCTTTACGAAAAATATATCAACCCTACAATGTATTATAATCCACATAATAATTCACACTTCCTGTTGCTGCAGGATTACTTTCATGCTGTAGCAAACTGGCTAAAATTAACATCCTACATCTGTAGGCTACTAGGAGGATAGTAATCCCTGTTTCAGTGGCATTCTGCATAATATGACGTCACATCAGCACTATCTACAAACAGACTTCTGGCCAAACCTTGAAGCAGATTGTTTTATGTATGTGAGCCACTACAAGCCCATACTGAATCACTGTGGGATGTTGACAGTGATGAGATGGCTCTTTACTCTACAAAGGCATTATGGCTGGCTCTGGCATCTGGAGGCTGCTCAACAAAGGAGACTGACTATCTCTTAGCAGCACAGCACAGCACACCTTGAGGTAAGGTCAAACACTCATGTCCCCAATCCGTCTTGTCCACGCCCCAAAATCCAGTGATGCATACATTGGTGCAGCACACATACATAGACAGGGAAACACACACACACACCCTGAGATTATTAACAGCCCGACACGTATCAATACCTGTGTGTGTGTGTGGATTGGTGGCTGGGCTTGGAGGGATTCAATTAAGTGGATGTCAGGCCCAGTAATGGAGAGGCCCTGCAGGACAATAGCAGCTGTTACTCACTGGGGTTCCAAATGGCACCCTATTCCCTATATTTTGAGGGTATGTCAGAGACTATAGGGCTCTGGTCAAAAGTAGTGCACTATATAAGGAATATGGTGCAATTTGGGACACACCTTGAGTATATGGCCGGGCCAGGCAGAGGGGCTGATGGAAGTTTTTACCTGCCATTGTTACTCATGTCCACCTCCCATTGACACACTTCGTACCGAAGAAGCCCTTCTCCTAACTTCTGTCTATTACACCACACATCCACATATACAGTCAGATTCTGTCTCATATCAAATATGATCTCTCAACAGAACTGATTCCTATTCAGATAGATAGTGTTCTGAAACTGTGTTTGTGTCTGTGTGTATGGGTTTTCTAGAAATTTGGACACTGTATGTGCATGCACAAGAATAGAGGTCCATAAACACATATAGAGGAACTGTGGATCACATCACTAAATCACACACCAGTCTACATAGCAAAAGTTTGAAAACACCCTTAAGCACGCCAAGGGATAATTCATACATTTCCCTTATGGCCCTGCGTCATTACATTCTGTGATGTGGAATGAGCTATAAGGTATGTGAACATAGATATAAACCTCCTCATCTGAGTAAGCTAAATTTACAGTCTTGTTAGCGACATAACACTATGCCAGTTCACCAATCTCATTACTGCTTCAGTACAGCCATCGCTTGGAATTAATGACATTCCTGCTGGGGCTTTAGGTTCAGCCTGTGTGTGGGTGGGTGTGTATGCGTGTGTGAGGGAGGCCTTCAACGTATGTGATGCCCATGCCTATCCCCACCTTGTCTCATCTTGCCCCTGCAACACCCCTCCTTCCCCCTTTTGTTTGTGTGTGAGTAGCTGGCAGCTAAGGCTGAAATGGAGCTCCATGATGTCATCGGATATCGGCTGCCCATTGACTCTGAGAAAGTTTGAGTTTCCCTGTATTTACACTCACAAGCACGTACACACACACACACACACACACACACACACACACACACACACACACACACACACACACACACACACACACACACACACACACACACACACACACACACACATCCATCCCTCTTGCCCTGGGCAGGTAACACTGGGGACTCAGGTCCAGCATGACAGGGTCCATTAAGAACAGGATGTTCATTTAGGGATAATGTTGTTAGGAACAACAGGTCTACTCTGAGACAGGTCCAAAACCAGAGGAGCACAAAGGAAGTCATGTCTGTGCTGACACAGATATGTCCTCCAGGCAAAGGGAGGACAGGGAAATGACAAAGGGCACAGTGATCCGATTAAACCTGGACTCATCGCTCCGCTCACCGGTAAAGGCCAATTTTTCTCTACCCCCCTCTCTCTTTAAGAGTCAAATGGGTTCTAAGCAGAGTAGCAGACAGAAAGAATGGCACTAAAGGGAGAGGTAGAATGGGAGAGAAAGAGGAGAAGGAGAGAAATTAAAGAGTAAGAAAGAAAGAGGGACATTTTCCAGTCCGCTGAAGAGAGGGATATACAGCATGGAGAGATGAATGATGGAGGGAATGGGATGGCTGGTGACAGCCCATCCAGAGTGGAGATGAATGGAGAAGTGTATTAAATGAGGAATGAGAGAGAGCGAGAGAGAGAGAGAGGAGAGAGTGATTAATGAGTGGTTGTTGGGCTGTCAGAGGCATACACCATTCACATACATATACTGTATATTTATATTCCAGACTCTGGTCGGGAAGCTAATTTCCTGCAATTCTAGCCAGTGTGCCATGTTTTTTGTACTGTGCATTTAAATACTGTATTCTCGACACAGCTCATTCTAATATTTGCACTACTGTACATTACCTTGTAGTTACACTGTTTCTACACACCGCATATTTATTTATATACTGGAATCTTAAATGATAAGAGGCCGTCTGCACTCTTTTAAGGTCCTTACTACTGAATAGTTAATTAAATGTATGTAATTCTATCCTTGAGCTGTTCTTGTCTATTAATGTTCTGTATATTCTGAGGCTTGAATGCAAAATAAAGATATTAAAACATCATGGTGACCAAAAATAGTGCAGGAAAGTGCATAAATGAAAGGTAAATGTTTTGGCCTCAGACCATCATCAGTGTAAATCATCGGCACACACACCTGGCTTGTATTTAAAGGATAATTGCATATGTCACATGACCAAACAAGAAAACACATCAGAAAATCTATGAATCAGTAGAATGCATGATCTAGATTATATACAAAATATACAAACGCGGACAGTGAAATATAATCAATTATTGCTTTTACATACACCATGTGAACATTTCCTCAGAATAAATAACACAGGATTGTAAGAGTAGGGAGCTAGAGACACCACTAGATGGGGGTATGAACACCAATAAGAGGCAATAGAGCCCCACAGTGGACGTGTCATAATACCCATAAAACCTAGCGGTCAAACAGGGAAATGGTTCCAATCGTTTTTCCACCATTCATTTTTCCCATAGGGGATTTAAGAAACGCTTGAAATAAGGGCTGTGTTTTGTGTAGGCTTACCCTGGCGTGATGTTTTGATAACCGTGTAAATCTCTCCCGGACAAGGTGAGGTTTTTAAATAGAACATCCACCTGCATTCTGTCTGGAGAAGACTAAGTTCAAGATTACCACCCCTACGTGAACGTTTTAACTGCTGTTTAGCACAGAAGGACATGGAGGAGACGGGGTGACGTGCAATAGGGGATTTAGGGTCATTTCTCCATACAGTACTCGTGTTCTATAATACGTTTACTGGCTTTGCCCACATATTGCTTATTGAATGGAAATGAGATAAGATATATGACGTTAGGAGAGCTGCATGTGAGGAACTGTTTGATAGTGTATTGTTTCGCCAGTGGCAGAGCTGCTGAATACGCTGACCTTTGTACAGGAATCCCTACATGCCGCACAACTACAGCAGAGGTAGATGCAAGACACCTGGTCCAGTCTTCCGTCAGTTCTTTTCGGGGGGACATGAGTGTCAGCCCGAACAATGAAGTCCCTGACATTCCTGAAAAGAGGAGGGTCAGAGAAAATCTTTTGGCAAGTAGGATCAGCCATAAGCACATTCCAATGTTTCTTAATACCTCCCTTGACGTCATCACTCAAAGGAGAATATGTAGTGGTGCAGACACATTCATGTAAAAAAAAAGATCCCTTCTGGTTGAGGTCTCATCAATGGTACGTACTCTGCTGAGAGCATCATCAAGCCATTCTTAAGGGTATGAGTGGGCCTCAAACTTTCTATACATTTTCATAGCCTCATTTTCAAAGTCTGTTTTAGTAGTACAAATGCGCTTCAGTCTCAGAAATTGTTTGTACGCTAATCCCTTTTTCAGAAATATGGGATGTTCACTAGAGGCATGTAGGATACTGTTCTTGTCTGTAAGCTTTGTATACAAAGTAGTGGACAAGGACCCTGAGTTAAGTCGCACAAGGGTATCAAGGAAGGACATCTCGCTATGACTAATCTCGGCTATGAACTTGATAGATTTAACCATATCATTAAGGTAAGAGAGAAAATCATCAAAAACACATTGAGGGGACCCTTCCAAACGAGAAATTCATCATCAATATATATTGGGAGAAAGGGTTATTTTGTCGAATGAACTTCTCTTCCAGATAACCAACAAATAGACGTGCATATCATTCTTAGTATATCTTGTGTAAATCCATCCGGTGTACATACGTATAGATTGCATTATGATTACTGTTACAGTGCTATTCAGGTTGTTAATTGATTTTCTTATTTATTTACTTTTAGATTATTTGTGTGCTTGTTTGACATTTTACTGCATTGTTAGGAGCTAGTAACATAAGCATTTAGCTGCATTCGCTATAACATCTGCTAGCTGTGCACGCGATCAATAAACTTTGATTTGATTTGATTTGAGATATGGGAGCCCCTACCCTGTTCCCTATATACTGTATAGTACACTACTTTTTCCCAGGGCCCATAGGGTTAGGAATAGGGTGTCCATTGGGAGACAGACCTACAGTATTCCTGTCTACAGGTGCAGAGAGAGACAACTCCAAACAGGAAGCCATGTCTGACAGTGACACAGACCTGGGTTGAAATACTATTTGAAATTGTTCAAATACGTTAAACGTTTGCTCTAGCCTGTCTGAAGCACTAGGTGGTTTGGGTTTGCAGGTTTTGGCACTATTCTATTGGTCCATTAGGCCAGACAAGCTCACTCAAGCACAAATAAAGTATTTGAAATGATTTTGAATAGTATTTGAACCCAGGTCTGCTGTACAAAGGTTATCATATTGACCTGGCATGTCGAACTCAATGGCATATTCATTAACTGTAGTTAATTTACATTAAACAGGCCATGAAATGTCATTGACATGCATATTAATACATCTAACTCATTCTTTAATCATTTCAAACTGTTGATATTGTGTTGGGAAAATTGCTTTAGCTATTTACAATAACCTCCATGAGCTTTGTAAGCAAAAGTCAAATGAGAAAGTAAATATGACTCTGGCTAAGTTTGTGCCTTAGCTCACATGGGACTAAGCTGTGTCCCTGACAGTGTGCAATGCGACGTGTGTATCAGTCTCTGCGTCCTACATGGCACCCTGTTCCCCATATGGCTCTGGTCAAAAGTAGTGCACTGTAAAGGGAATAGGGTGCCATTTGGGACGCAGATAGTGTGTGATAGAAAGCGATTCTGTATTTAGAAGTTCCCGAACCCCAGTGACGCACATCGACAGGGCTGAGCTTCCACCCACCTTCCACGTAGCGCCTCACGCTCCCACTTAGCAACACCAATGGGTCTAAATAACCAACCAGGAACCGTGTTTAGCCTACCAGCACCACACACTCTTCCACCAACTCTGATTCTGGATCAATCCGCAACTCTGACTCTCATCTCATATGTAAAAATGTATGCACACATGACCGTAAGTCGCTTTGGATGAAAGCGTCTGCTAAATGGCATATTATTATTATTTATCTCATTTAGTTTAGTTTTTCACTCCCTCACACTCTCTCCCTTCTCCTCGCTTTCTATCACCTTCACTGTCATCACCTATTAAATGGCCGATGAAAGTTGTCCAGCCAGACCAGAAATGTATAGACCCAACCTACGTCACATAGAAGATCGCTGAGGAGTGATAGCTGGCCCATGGGGCTTAACTGCTTAGCAGAACCTCTGGGCAGAGTGTTCTACTGATCTTCATGGAGAGACATCAGACAACTTGTCTTCATCACACCTCCACAGGGGACCAGGCAACAGGTATTACATCGCTACACTGATCTGATGAAACCACTTTGACAAAGATGCCATCAAAATGACTCTTTTAGAAAATACACTTTTGATAACACATACTGCTGTGCTGTGTATACAACCACCCAGAACCCACCGTATAACATTATATTACATTATTTAACCTATCAATGTGTCAATAGTCACAGAGAGATGGGGTCACAATGGTACTGAAACCTTCAAAGGTACATGACATAAATTCCTGTGTCATCAAGTTTACACTGTTATCTGAAAAAGTATGTTGCTCAAGCTATACAGTAGGTCAGTTGAAATATTTGTAATCCCCATCTAACAAAGAGAATTCTAAACACTAACATGAGGGGATGTAGTGGCATTAAATAGCAGATAATGTTGGATACTACATGAAGGGGTAAATAAAGAGTAGTAGTACTGTTTCAAAAACAACAGCATAACCCTCCAGAAACTGTGTCTGCATGGACATAAACAAAAATACTCGACTTGATTAGGCAGCCATTTTGAGTTTAGTGCTGAGTCACTTTGTTTATGTGAGGTCAACTCTGCCGTTCTCTCCTCCATTTATTTCTTCCTAGCTCTAAATCTCTCTCTATCCCTCTTTTTCCAATTTGATTCTCTCTCTCTCTCTCTCTCTCTCTCTCTCTCTCTCTCTCTCTCTCTCTCTCTCTCTCTCTCTCTCTCTCTCTCTCTCTCTCTCTCTCTCTCTCTCTCTCTCTCTCTCTCTCTCTCTCTCTCTCTCTCCTGAACTTCTAAGCTACTGAATTTCTAATCTACTCCTATAAAAGAGAACATTGCATCATTAGCTCTCTGAATACTGTTGGCCATTGCCTAGGGTGAAATTAGATGACTGAATAAAGAGGATAATTACATTGAAATTAAATATGAGAAGTAACTGTAGAATCCGTGGGTCTACCCTATGATGATGACTTAGTGCCCTGTCACTTCATCTAAAGAGGAGAGAGGAGGAGGGATATATTAGGTGACTGGGCCAGTAATGACCTAGATCAGGGTCCCTCCTCCTGGGTGCACGTTTTGGTTTTTGCCCTAGCACTTCACAGCTGATTCAAATAAAAAAAGATTGATGATGAGTTGGTTATTTGAATCAGGTGTTTAGTGCTAGGGCAAAAACATTTAGCAAATTCATAACATATTGTATGTTTTGCAAATTTGTAACATATTGTATGTTTGAATTACCTGCAGCACGGTAACACATTATCATTATTCGCAGTAATTTACATTTTACATTTTAGTCATTTAGCAGACGCTCTTATCCAGAGCGACTTACAGTTAGTGAGTGCATACATTTTCATACTGGCCCCCCGTGGGAAACGAACCCACAACCCTGGCATTGCAAGCGCCATGCTTTACCAACTGAGCTACAGTGGACTACATAGACAAATAATATTGATATTAAAATCTATTTTAGTCCAATTTAAACCTAATCTAGGAATCACGCCGGTCACATGCGCATGATGGGGTACTTCAGGCAGGTCAAAGTGTTTTAGTGGTACAGTACCCCAAACAGGCTGGGAACCACTGGGATAGAGTATGGGACAATACTTTCTTCTCCTCCATTTCAAACACATACATAGGGCTTACACTATACCTCTTAAACGATTCCATATGAAGTTATCTAACTATACTTTTTGTCATATATGTAATCACCGAAATGAAAGCTAGACAGTCAGGGAGCATTGAAAATTCCAAAAACTATGGATAGAGGACTATTTTTTGCTAGTTTTGACGGCAAGGAAATATTTTTTTTAAAAGATCAGTGCGGCCCTCAGGACCTCGTTGAAAACCGAATGCAGCCCCCAGGACAAAATTAGTTTGACACCCCTGGTGTAAAGCCTATTGTATCAATCCCAGTATTTATTTCTCTGCTTAATAAAAAATAAAAATAAAATAAAAAAACACTACACATTCATAACAATATAACCTACAAAGGCCTGGACAAAGGCCATCAACCACTGTGTTATTTTTATCGTTCCAAAAAGTACAACTATTAAGAAGGTCAAAAACATGTGGCATGTGGAATAAGCCGGGGTGGGATGCAATCCAGAACACAAGCCAGGTACTACATTCACATCTGTTCTCTCCAAGTGTCTCCACCCACTGCTGTGCATCTCCCTCTGGGACTCCTCCTCATTGTCTCCTACACTGATGCATATTGGCCACCTGCAGTGCCAATCACAGTGTGTTGCTCCCATGTCTCATCCTGGTGCCTACTCTGTAGCCTGAGGACTGTGCTGTCTGAAGGATGTGTGGCATCGTCCATATCAGCAGGTCTACCACGGCAACCAGAGTGTAATTACAGCGCCCCGCCGTTGTCAGGGGAGATGGAAGTGAGTGATTACCCACAGAAGAACCACATCCTGGTCGACCCAAAAACCAGAGCAGACCGCCAGGGAACACAGAGAGATAAGGGGAGGGGGGATAAGGTGCGTGTGTGAGTGTGTGTGTGAAAGAGACAGAGGTAAAGAATGTTGTTAAAACAAAACTAGGAAGGTATGGACTGCATGTAGTTGAGAGAGGGAATTATCGCCTAGTGGTTAGAGAGGCAAGCCAGCAACCGGAGGGCTGCCAGTTGAAATCACAGGTCTGGCGGAAAAAATCTGTTGGGAAGTGAGCTGGCAGCCGGATGGCTGCTGGTATCAAATCCTAGAAACCATTGCCTGCCGGTGTGCCCTTGAGCAAGGCACTTAAGCCACCACCACAATAGCTCCCCGAGCGCCCACCGACAGGGCACAGATGTCAATTCAACTTCTATTCCACGTGAAAACAACGTTGATTCAACCAGTGTGTGCCCTGTGGGCAATGTGGCAGCCCCGCTCCTCTCCAAAAAAAACTGGGTATGTGTGTCTTTTGGAGTCACATTTCGTTTGGACCTTGTGTGCAATTGACCAATAAAGTGATCTTAAATCTTAATCTTAAAAATACAGAAAAACATCCCATCCTTGAACTGTGTATCCTGCTTATTTCAGCCTATGGTAAAAAAAAAGAAAGAAAAAAAAGATCCACATCCAGACATGACCCAGATGGAAAACTAAATTCACAAACACAAAGATTAAGGTCATTTTGAATTACCTGCAGCACGGTAAATCCACAGAGCAGACAGAGCAGGCTGCTGGGCCTCATCATGGACGACAGCAAAAAACTTGTGGTAACAAATCTTATAGTGCTTTGGCCTGGGCAGCAGTGGGCACTGATCATAATGCCAGAGAGAGGTAAATCATATACAGGACATGGCCGCTGCCCACTCATTTTAATCTACTAGAAGTATTGAACCCTGCAGACAAATGGGAAGCTCAACAACGGCAGAACAAGCTACACCCGTCTACAGAACCAGGCACTATTATGGATGAATGGATTCTGTCTTAAGGCAAACTTACCCATCAATTCACCCATTCTCTCAGAAGAAAACATTGCAATCAGCTTTTGTCACAACACTGATTCTTCCTGGTGCCTTTCAGGTGAAGGGATATTGGTGTCATGTTATCCCTAATACAGACAGACACAGATACTATTGGCTGTTTCCCAAATGGCAACCTATTCCCTACATATGGGCCCTGGTCAAAAGTTGTGCACTATATATGGAATAGGGTGCTATTTGGGATGCAGACATACACTGGGAGATACACTGGGAGAGAGAGTCTTACTGCACAGAAGTCTGCAGGCTGGTTGGCAGATGAACTGTCGGAGGACAATGTTCAGTTCTTACAGATGAGATGAAGTGACTCGTCCAGGACGACCTTAACTATGGGGCTTGGCTTAATTTCACTCAAAGCTCCTTGAGGAGACGAGGCCAGTCTGCATCTGTGGAAATGACACATCTTATCCTCCTTTGAGCCAGTGTGCCAAAAAACATGGCCGGGCAAGCGCACGCGCGCACGCGCACGCGCACGCCGCACACAGAAAAGTTTAATCAAAACTAATTTTCTTAGGAAATTGATTTCTTTCCATTTAAAATCCTGAGAAGATTTAGTGGGGCAAAGAACAGATCAAAAAGAATTACAAACAGACAATTGCAGTGATTAAATGAGGAAAGAATGAAGCACATAATAGTTAATCAACACCTCCATTTAATAAAGAAAACAGCTATATATAACGTTCAAAATAAACATGGTTTTGTCTCAACTGAAACAGAATATGGTGCATAGGCGACTATGTGAGTAAAAGGAAGTGTGTGGGAGTTTACCTGCATGTAAACATATGGACATACTATATGTACAGTTGAAGTCGGAAGTTTACATACAGTCATTAAAACTCGTTTTTCAACCACTCCACCAATTTCCTGTTAACAAACTATAGTTTTGGCAAGTTGGTTAGGACATCTACTTTGTGCATGACACAAGTAATTTTTCCAACAATTGTTTACAGACAGATTATTTCACTTATAATTCACTGTATCACAATTCCAGTGGGTCAGAAGTTTACAAATACTAAGTTGACTGTGCCTTTAAACAGCTTGGAAAATTCCAGAAAATGATGTCATGGCTTTAGAAGCTTCTGATGGGCTAATTGACATCATTTGAGTCAATTGGAGGTGTACCTGTGGATGTATTTCAAGGCCTACCTTCAAACTCAGTGCCTCTTTGCTTGACATCATGGGAAAATCAAAAGAAATCAGCCAAGACCTCAGAAAAAACATTGTAGACCTCCACAACTCTGGTTCATCTTTGGGAGCAGTTTCCAAACGCCTGAAGGTACCACGTTCATCTGTACAAACAATAGTACGCAAGTATAAACACCATGGGACCACACAGCCGTCATACCGCTCAGGAAGGAGACGCGTTCTGTCTCCTAGAGATGAACGTACTTTGGTGCGAAAAGTGCAAATCAATCCCAGAAAAACAGCAAAGGACCCTGTGAAGATGCCGGAGGAAACAGGTATAAAAGTATCTATATCCACAGTAAAACGAGTCCTATATCGACATTACCTGAAAGGCCGCTCAGCAAGGAAGAAGCCACTGCTGCAAAACCGCCATATAAAAGCTAGACTACGGTTTGCAATTGCACATGGGGACAAAGATCGTACTTTTTGGAGAAATGTCCTCTGGTCTAATGAAACAGAAACAGAACTGTTTGGCCATAATGACCATCGTTATGTTTGGAGGAAAAAGGGGGTTGCTTGCAAGCCGAAGAACACCATCCCAACCGTAAAGCACGGGGGTGGCAGCATCATGCTGTGGGGGTGCTTTGCTGCAGGAGGGACTGGTGCACTTCACAAAATAGATTGCATCATGAGGAAGGAAAATTATGTGGATATATTAAAGCAACATCTCAAGACATCAGTCAGGAAGTTAAAGCTTGGTCGCAAATGGGTCTTCCAAATGGACAATGACCCCAAGCATACTTCCAAAGTTGTGGCAAAATGGCTTAAGGACAACAAAGTCAAGGTACTGGAATGGCCATCACAAAGCCCTGACCTCAATCCTATAGAAAATGTGTGGGCAGAACTGAAAAAGCGTGTGCGAGCAAGGAGGCCTACCACCTGACTCAGTTACACCAGCTCTGTCAGGAGGAATGGGACAAAATTCACCCAACTTATTGTGGGAAGCTTGTGGAAACGTTTGACCCAAGTTAAACAATTTAAAGGCAATGCTACCAAATACTATTTGAGTGTATGTAAACTTCTGACCCACTGGGAATGTGATGAAAGAAATAAAAGCTTAAATAAATCATTCTCTCTACAATTATTCTGACATTTCACATTCTTAAAATATATTGGTGATCCTAACTGACCTAAGACAGGGAATTTTTACTAGGATTAAATGTCAGGAATTGTGAAAAACTGAGTTTTAATGTATTTGGCTAAGGTGTATGTAAACTGTAAGTGAGTGTTTGTGTAGGTATGTAATTGAGGAAGTTGGAGCGTCTGTATGTTTCTATTTGTGTTCATGCGTCAGAATAAGGTATTCGAATACCTGAAGCGTTGAAAGGGACCCACTTACCTGTTTAAGTCATCTGTGTCCCAGATGAACTGGTCAGTGAGAGAGAGACAGAGAGACAAAGAGGTGTATGACCATGAAGCATGACTTTCCATAAATCAACTTTCCATAAATCAAAAATGACCCCTCAGCCCACATATACCCATAAAGGCCCATCCGTCTGTGTGATTAAAGTCCTGTCGAAGACATTCAGTACTGGACTCCTCACATCTGGTCACATCCACCTTCCCCCCACCGACTTCAGTGAGCAAATGCTCACCTTCGATGGCCACTGGCATGCTGGAGAAGTGGATTAATCCCAGTTTCAACTGTACTGGGCAGATGGCACACAGCGTGTATGGCATCGTGTGGGCGAGCAGTTTGCTTTTGTCAACGTTGTGAACAGAGTGACCCATGGTGGCAGTGGGGTTATGTTATGGGCAGGCATAAGCTACGGACATCGAACACAATTGCATTTTATCGATGGCAATTTGAATACACAGAGATACCGTGACAAGATCCTGAGGCCCATTGTCATACCATTCATCCGCCGCCATCACCTCCTGTTTCAGCATGATAATGCACAGCCCCATGTCGCAAGGATCTCTCTGTACACAATTCCTGGCAGCTGAAAATGTCCCAGTTCTTCCATGGCCTGCATACTCACGAGACATGTCACCCATTAAGCATGTTTGGGATGCTCTGGATCGACATGTACGACAGCATGTTCGAGTTCCCGCCAATATCCAGCAACTTCACACAGCCATTGAAGAGGAGTGGTAAAACAGTCCACAGGCCACAATCATCAGCCTATGCGAAGGAGATGTGTGGCGCTGCATGAGGCAAATGGTGGTCACACCAGATACTGACTGGTTTTCTGATCCACGCCCCTACTTAATTTTTTTAAGGTACACTATATATTCAAAATTATGTGGACACCTCTCCAAATGAGTGGATTCGGCTATTTCAGCCACACCTGTTGCTGACAGGTGTATACAATCGAGCACACAGCCATACAATCTCCATAGACAAACATTGGCAGTAGAATGGCCTTACTGAAGAGCTCAGTGATTTTCAGTGTGGCACCGTCATAGGATGCCACCTTTCCAACAAGTCAGTTAATAAAACCTCTGCCCTGCTAGAGCTGCCCCGATCAACTGTGAGTGCTGTTATTGTGAAGTGTAAACGTCTAGAAGCAACAATGGCTCAGCTGCGAAGTGGTAGGCCACACAAGCTCACAAAACGGGACCGGCGAGTGCTGAAGCGCGTAATGCGTAAAAATCATCTGTCCTCAGTTGCAACACTCACTACCGAGTTCCAAACTGCCTCTGAAAGCAACGTCAGCACAAGAACCATTCGTCAGGAGCTTCATGAAATGGGTTTCAAAGGCTGAGCAGCCGCACACAAGCCTAAGATCACCATGCGCAATGCCAAGTGTTGGCTTGAGTGGTGTAAAGCTCGCCGCCATTGGACTCTGGAGCAGTGGAAACGCGTTCTCTGGAGTGACGATTCACACTTCACCATCTGGCAGTCCGATGGACAAATCTGGATTTGGCGGATGCCAGGAGAACGCTACCTGCCCGAATGCATAGTGCCAACTGTAAAGTTTGGTGGAGGAGGAATAATGGTCTGGGGCTGTTCGGGCTAGGCCCCTTAGTTCCAGTGAAGGGAAATCTTAATACTACAGCATACAATGACATTCTAGAACATTCTGTGCTTCCAACTTTGTGGCAACAGTTTAGGGAAGGCCCTTTCCTGTTTCAGCATGACAATGCCCCTGTGTACAAAGCAAGGTCCATACAGAAATGTTTTGTTGAGATCATTGTGGAAGAACTTGACAGGCCTTCACAGAACCCTGACCTCAACCCCATCGAACACTTTTGGGATGAATTGGAACGCCGACTGCGAGCCAGGCCTAATCGCCCAACATCAGTGCCCGACCTCACTAATGCGCTTGTGGCTGAGTGGAAGCAAGTCCCTGCAGCAATGTTCCAACATCTAGTGGAAAGCCTTTCCAGAAGAGTGGAGGCTGTTATAGCAGCAAAGGGGGGGACCAACTCCATATTAATGCCCATGATTTTGGAATGAGATGTTCGATGAGCATGTCGTGTTTCTGTACCAACATATGCATATCTGTATCCTCAGTAATGTGAAATCCATAGATTAGGGCCTAATGAATGTATTTCAATTGACTGATTTCCTTATGAATTGTAACTCAGTAAAATCTTTCAAATTGTTGATGTTGCGTTTATATTTTTGTTCAGTGTAGTTTGTGACAAAACAAGGAGGTAGAGAATCATTGTACCATCTAAACCGCTGATTAATATATTGTATTATAAAATATTGTATTTTCAGCTGTTTGAAGCTGGTGTACAAAGCACACAAGTAAAAGATGCAAAAATGGGAAGCCTAGAAAAAGCACACAGAACAGATGTACCGCTTCTAACACACGTAAATGTGAATTTGGTCAGGTCGCCAAAAAAGTTAAATATTGCTGCTTTAAGAGACCAATAAGAAAGAGTTCAGAACCTCTGCCAATAACAGCTACTTTTCCCCTCCCCACTCAGACCACTCCCAGAGTTCCAGAAAAATTATTGCTTGAGAAATTGATCTTGCTAAAAAGCTATTTTGTTTCTTTTTGACTATTTGAATTGAAAACAATCGCAGTAAGGTACTTAATTGTTACCCAGAAATTATTTGATAGAGATTTTTTTTAACAGCTGCATTGGGCCTTTAAACAAATCTCCTCCTTATTAGTACAAAGCTGGAAAAATAGACACAAACAATGTAAAGAGAGACAAAATCAAGACTCAGCTAACCAAGTGGTTTATTATTAGTAAATAGTGTTATACACTGGATTATCAAAAACATCAATTATCTGGTACAAATAATCCACACAGAAGCAACACGTCAATGGTACAGGAGTCCTTCATTGTTTTACATGGTCGTTGGCAAACCGTGCTCAACATTCAAGTTCAACTAATCAGCATATGAGTCAGTCACTATCAAAGGCACAATTAAATAGCTTGAAATGTGTTAAATAGTCAAGTTGTCCAGTTTAGTTCAGTAAGGGTCACAAAAAGGTTTGTTCCATTCACTGAACATATGCATGCATTTTATATAAACTGTGGCACCACATTCAAATATTACATGTAATTATTTTACTGTGGTCATCGATCATTATCCAACAGCACTTCCCATTTAGCAAATTAATGAAATATGCTCCCGTTTATTGTACCACATTGGCAATACAGTATCACCTTCAAGAGCCGAAGGGATTTCCACACTGTAACACATTCATCTTACAACCTACTGTTACTGACATGCTCACACACACATCCTGGGTCTCTGCTCCATTGTTGAGTCCCAAGTGGCATCCTATCCTCTATATAACGCAATACTTTTGATCCGAGCCCTATGGGCCCTGGTCAAAAGTAGTGCACTATAAAAGGAATAGGGTGCCATTTGGGACGCAACCTTACAACCTCAGGGGACTGTACCAAAGGGACTTTCCATGATCTACAACACAATGTAAGGCTACTGGTGCTAGCATCAATATCAGCTGAGTTAAAGGCACTGCTTTTATACTGCACCACACGGATAAACACACGTAAAAAATATACATTGCATTGATTTGCTTAATGTTGTGTGAGTACATCTATGAGGTTAGCTGTAGAGGTACGTAAAGGCTAATAATTCATTAGTCAAATCAGCTGTGTGTTACACTGGTCCATTGTCCAGCGGTCTTGGATGTGCCTGTGCATATATAAATGCTATATAGCATTAACACTGTAGTTTACATTTAACCACCCCCTCATCTAATTGATTGAAGCCAGAAAACAGATGAGAATAAACTGGAGCTACCCAGAAGAAAGGATTGTTTGAAGTGGCTGCATGAGCGCTTCTTCTTTGTGTCCATTCCCGTCACACTGTGCATGTCGAATTGCCGCCGAACTGCGGCCATACCCATGACCGGAAAGAGTCTCCCCTTTTCTTCTTGTTTTATCGCAACCTAGTACCCCAGACACTGAGGCTGACGGGAGGCTTACAGAAGGTGTGAGCTCCAAAAACCAGTAGGCAGCCATTACAGAAAATACTGCCACATCTTCATCACCTCCCAGCTTGTGTCCCATTGGACCAGAATGATTTATATTATCAGTCAGAACTCAGACGGGAATAGGATCATACATTGACTGGAGACCGGTAAAAAGACTTGGTCCTGTATTTGTTGTGGGTCTGTAAGGCACTGTGTTAGCGCTAGTGCTGGAGGGACAGACAGCCGGAGAGTCAGGGTTCAGTGACTCTAGGCCTGGTCTTCGCTCAGCGGTGGGGTTCCCCTCAGTTTCCTCCAAGGGGTGGGGCTGTAGGCATGGTGTGGGGGGAGGAGAGGGGGCTCACGTTGCTAGAGCCTGGGGGAGGAGGGCGACGTCTTCTCCCCATGTCCAGCAGCTCTTCATCCTGAGGATGAGACACAGTGATTAGCTGATATGTCATTAGGCTGATCTCAGGCTTAAAAGTCTCAAAAAGGAGAGAGAAAGTGATAAGACGGCCCAAGTCCTAAAATGTCCTCTTATTTTACACTGTCATGCAATACAGAGTTAAAAAAGCATCAACATTGTCCTGTGTAGCCCAGTTGGTAGAGCATGGCGCTTGCAATGCCAGGATTGTGGGTTCAATTCCCAAGGGGGACTAGTACAAAAATATATGCACTCACTCTGGATAATAGCGTCTGCTAAATGACTCAAATGGGAAAATGGAAACCCTTCACCGCACCGTGTCTGCAGTCTCCTCCCCCTCAGTGGTGTGTTCGCTGTAGTGATTGGACAGCTCAAAGTCTGAGTAGGCACTCTCCACCGCCTCCTCCTCATAGTCTGTGGGGTAGTCGGACTCCTCTGAGATAAGGAAGGGTAATGGAGAGGGAAGCGTGGCGGGGTGGAGAGAGATGGAAAGGTGCATGAAGAGTGGATAGGGGTGATGAAAGGAGGAAGGTGGGGTGTGTACAGGAACAGTCATAGCTGCATATGAATCATAATTTAACCAACCATCTTGTCGCTCTGAAACAAATGTATCTGCTAAGTGAGTGTGGCAGCATTCACAGAGCCCAGACAATAGTCAACAACAACAAGCAAGGAGAAAGACAAGATAGGCTTATTTTCTATCTTCCCCAGGACAGCAGGAGGCAGAGTGCCAAACCCATGAAAGAGAGGGGAGGGGGGTGAAAAGCTAGCAGAGCGGCATTAAAAACATAAATATTAAATTACTCCAGCTGTGATGGTAACAGGAAGGTCGACAGCTAACTAGCTACTGGCTCGCAGCCTCTTCCCAGCTGGCAATAAAAAAAAAGGCATTTTACAGTTAAAACAAGACAGTTACAGCTTTCCCCTCTCTTGTTGCCAAATAGCTGGGATCCCAGAGGACATGTGGTACTGTGGCCTTGTTGTTATAGGCCTACACCTTATAATGCCTGTTTGACCTCCATAGCACTCTGCTGCTCTATGTGCAGATCAGATCATCTGCCAGTCTCACCGTCGACCAGAGCTGGTTTGGCCAGCTCGATGCGGGACACGATCTCTGCCAGGTCAGTGAAGGAGGCATTGGGACAGGTCACAGGTCCCTGCAGATCACATAGGACAGACAGCACACAGGTGTCATTCACTAGAGGCCTCATACAGAAATCATTCAGAATAATAGCATTAAAATACACAATTCTACATTATCTAGTCATATATAAAGCACTCCTTTAAAAAAACGGCATAATCAAAACTCTGTAAAAGTATGATGTCTGCAACTCCTTCTCTAATAGTGAGTGAGGTTTTTCTTCCTTTATAGCTCCCTCCCTCCCTCCCTCCCTCCCTCCCTCCCTCCCTCCCTCCCTCCCTCACGTTGTTGTTGCTGTGTGTGTTGTGAAACTCCTCCTGGTGGCGGTCCTTCAGCATCTTCTCCACCACTCCACTGCGACTCCAAACGTCAAACACCGTCTTGCCATGCTGGTAGCCCACCTCCTGCAGGACACACACACACACACACACACACACACATAATACTCACACACACACATAATACTCACACACATTGAATGTAATGTAGCTAAAGGGGGGGTGAGCGAGAGGAAGCAAAAGCGAGAAAGAGAATGACAGAGACTGACTGCCCAAGTCAAAGACCGAGAGAGACTCACAGCGATCTCGTCGAACTTGCCAAACTCCAGTGTGCGGTAGCGGTCTATGGGCGGTCTGATGTACTCGCAGTAGTCACTGCTCTTCACCGACTCCAGCTGACGCACACAGCACACGTATGCCAGCCGCGTCTGAATCTCTGCCATGTTCAACACCTACAGGGGTCAAAGGTAAAATACCACAACACTTAGCACAGCAGGGTTACAACTGTGCACATACCTCCAGTGTCTATTGTGTCCAAAACGGCACCCTATTCCTTATGTAGTGCACAACTTTTGACCAGAGCAAAAGTAGAGCACTAAATAGGGAAGAGGGTACCATTTGGGACACATACTAAGTAACCCTATACATTCCGAGTTATTGAAAAATTGCATAAATATTCTTAGTGAACGACAACATTGTTTTCACTCCGATATGAACCCAATACAATTTCATAGAAATGAATTGCAAAGTAGGACAAAACATGAATGCCATATAATTACACCATATCTTTAGGTTTACACAGTACCTGAGGCTGTAGTCCTATACAGTGCTGTGAGAGAGGCTCACCTTGACTTTCTCTGCCAGTGGGTTGAGACGTTTCCATAGCAGCCACCAGCCGGAGAGCGAGTCGCCGTAGTTGGTGAGGTTGGTCTCATCCTGGCTGCCCACGTCTATGGCGATCACCACCTTGGCACCCATGGAGCGAGCCACGTCCGCTGGGAGAGGGGCAGAGGCAGACTTAGGGCTTAGACAGTAACAATGAACATTTAGGAGTTTTACATTTTACACTTGTACAGTGAGGGAATTAAGTATTTGATCCCCTGCTGATTTTGTACGTTTGCCCACTGACAAAGACACGATCAGTCTATAATTTTAATGGTAGGTTTATTTGAACAGTGAGAGACAGAATAACAACAACAAAATCCAGAAAATGTAAATAAATGTTATAAATTGATTTGCATTTTAATGAGGGAAATAAGTATTTGACCCCTCTGCAAAACACGACTTAGTACTTGGTGGCAAAACCCTTGTTGGCAATCACAGAAGTCAGACATTTCTTGTAGTTGGTCACCAGGTTTGCACACATCTCAGGAGGGATTTTGTCCCACTCCTCTTTGCAGATCTTCTCCAAGTCATTAAGGTTTCGAGGCTGACGTTTGGCAACTCGAACCTTCAGCTCCCTCCACAGATTTTCTATGGGATTAAGGTCTGGAGACTAGCTAGGCCACTCCAGGACCTTAATGTGCTTCTTCTTGAGCCACTCCTTTGTTGCCCTGGCCGTGTGTTTTGGGTCATTGTCATGCTGGAATACTCATCCACGACCCATTTTCAATACCCTGGCTGAGGGAAGGAGGTTCTCACCCAAGATTTTACGGTACATGGCCCCGTCCATCGTCCCTTTGATGCAGTGAAGTAGTCCTGTCCCCTTAGCAGAAAAACACCCCCAAAGCATAATGTTTCCACCTCCATGTTTGACGGTGGGGATGGTGTTCTTGAGGTCATAGGCAGCATTCCTCCTCCTCCAAACACGGCGAGTTGAGTTAATGCCAAAGAGCTCGATTTTGGTCTCATCTGACCACAACACTTTCACCCAGTTCTCCTCTGAATCATTCAGATGTTCATTGGCAAACTTCAGACGGGCCTGTATATGTGCTTTCTTGAGCAGGGGGACCTTGCGGGCGCTGCAGGATTTCAGTCCTTCATGGCGTAGTGTGTTACCAATTGTTTTCTGGGTGACTATGGTAACTGCTGCCTTGAGATCATTGACAAGATCCTCCCGTGTAGTTCTGGGCTGATTCCTCACCGTTCTCATGATCATTGCAACTCCACGAGGTGAGATCTTGCATGGAGCCCCAGGCCGAGGGAAATTGACAGTTATTTTGTGTTTCTTCCATTTGCGAATAATCGCACCAACTTTTGTCACCTTCTCACCAAGCTGCTTGGCGATGGTCTTGTAGCCCATTCCAGCCTTGTGTAGGTCTACAATCTTGTCACTGACATCCTTGGAGAGCTCTTTGGTCTTGGCCATGGTGGAGAGTTTGGAATCTGATTGATTGATTGCTTCTGAGGACAGGTGTCTTTTATACAGGTAACCAGCTGAGATTAGGAGCACTCCCTTTAAGAGTGTGCTCCTAATCTCAGCTCGTTACCTGTATAAAAGACACCTGGGACCAGAAATCTTTCTGATTGAGAGGGGGTCAAATACTTATTTCCCTCATTAAAATGCAAATCAATTTATAACATTTTTGACATGCGTTTTTCTGGATTTTTTGGTTGTTATTCTGTCTCTCACTGTTCAAATAAACCTACCATTAAAATTATAGACTGATCATGTCTTTGTCAGTGGGCAAACGTACAAAATCAGCAGGGGATCAAATACTTAATTCCCTCACTGTACATAGGACAAATATAACCACCCACCAAATAATAATTAGTAGTACATCGCTGAGCAGGAGAGAAGTAGTCTGTGTGTTGTACGCGTTTGTGAGTGAGAAGGAGGCCTTAACCATATGTAACACCTATGCCGATCCCCACCTTGTCTTACCTTGCCACTGCAGTGTGTGTTCGTGTGTGTGTGTGTGTGTTGCTGACCTGGCAGGTTGTTGATGTAGCCGCCGTCCATCAGCAGGTGTCCGTCTTTAGGGTCACATAGAGGGGGCAGGTAGCCAGAGAGAGACATGCTGGCACGCACGTACCTCCAAAGAGAACCTGAGAGGGGAAATTGACATATGGAGGTGGATAAAAGAGGGAGAGGTGCCTTCTTCATAATCCAATTTCTCATCAGTTAAAACAGAGAAGGAAAGAGGGTGAGAGAGAGAGAGGGTGTGAGAGAGAGAGGGTGAGAGAGAGAGAGGGTGAGAGAGAGAGGGTGAGAGAGAGAGAGAGAGGGTGAGAGAGAGAGAGAGAGTGAGAGAGAGAGGGTGAGAGAGAGAGAGTGAGAGAGAGTGAGAGAGAGAGAGTGAGAGAGGGGGTGAGAGAGAGGGTGAGAGAGAGAGAGAGAAGAGACACACACAGAGCTTGGAGGCCTAACCGTCAGTGTGCACTCTCATGGTGGAGGCAGTGATGTCAGTGGTGATGTTGAAATAAGGGATCCACAGGTCCTGCACAAACAACAGCACCACTAGTCATTAAATGGTCATGTTGATATTGCAATTGTAAAAGAAGGTTCAGGGCGGCAGCTTAATTCCCCTCAATTATATTTATTGCTGACGCATTTCGAAGCAAGCTCCTTTTCTTATTAGGTTGATATAATAAGTTAAATCTTTATCAGACCGTATACAACAGGCAATTTTTTAATTGATGTATTTAATCTACTCTGTTTACACAGGTGATCACATTAAGATGAAAAATGCCTTTTACAAGAGAGTCCCAAGACCGTCTAACTCCAACTGTGCTGTGAGGGTTTCTTTGTTTCTCACCTCTATCTGCTTGCCCTGGAACACTGTGTAAATGCTGGAGTTGAAGGCAGCGCCAGAGAACATAGAAGTGATGGGGTAGGTCAGATCCAACACCTTCTTAAACATGGACGTCATCTCCTGCAATACACCGCCAAGTAGACCGGGAAAAATCGATGACAACATGCATATTTCACCTTTATTTGACCAAGTTGTCCCATTGAAGTCAAAATACTGTGTCTTCAAGGTTGACCGGCCAAAATGTAAACACTTGCCAATAGGTGACACATGAAGGTTGAGTGAAGTTCAAATTAATATTTCTCAATTTGTCTTTCCTCGATTCCTCGCGTCCTCTCTCCTTGCCTCCTTCTCAAGGCATTTTGGATAAAAAGATACAATGTCCTTCCATTTGGAGAAGGCGGTGAGGACAGGGGGGGCGGCAGGTAGCCTAGCGGTTAAGAGCGTTGGGCCAGTAACCTAAAAAAAATCTGTTGATGTGCCCTTGAGCAAGGCACAACCTTAATTGCTCCTGTAAGTCGCTCTGGATAAGAGCATCTACTAAATGACTAAAATGTCAAATGTAAAATGACAGAGGAATCGAGGAAAGATACATTGAGAAAGAGACTAGCTGTGGTGTGTTCCTCTCACCATAGCCCACTCTCGCGCCCTCATCCGCATGCGGCTGTGACTGCGGTCCTCTGCATACAGCGCCCCCATCAGGGAACCGATGGAAACACCTCCTACCAGGTCCACAGGGATCCCTGCCTCACTCAGAGCATTCATGATACCCACCTGAGAACAGCCCCTGAGAGACAGTGAGAGAGAGAGTATGAGAGGAAAGAGAGTGAGACATTTTAAATATGTTAACTCCAAAAGACAACACATATAAACATACAAGCTCCCTCATTAAACTTATAGGAATGTAGATTGAGGTAATGTCTTGGCTTTCATCATCATGTTTGTGGTTCTGATGACTAACAAGCCTCTGCAGTTTTCCCTGTATCTGGCAGGTGTACTAACAGATTGCATTGCAGGTTCTTGGAAATGGTTTCACACAACAGACTCAACTCATCTCCATTTATGTGTACTGTTAGAGATTGTAACTGCCAAGTAACCAACTTGTTTAACACTACCACGTATGTCAACACCAGTACCACACCAATTCACAAGGGGCCCGATTCAGACTTAGGAAATGTACGCCTTATCCTACGCATGCCTTTCCTACGCATGCCTTTCCTACGCACTTCTCAGTAGTTGGTATTCAGACTTACCTTATGCAGGTGCGTAACGGGATTTGCAGGTGTGGTTCCCTTGCGCGCGCTGAATAAATTTAATAATTCAACCACTGAAAGTCTTCCCACTTGCTGGACAACAGATTTTCTCGTGGAGTTTGCATTCAATAGGGTTTTCAGTACATTTATCTTAAGCCTTCCCTTTAAATACGGTGTACCGTTAATTAAAGTTTTGTTGACAGACTCACTAGAAGACATTGAGAGAACGGGTTCAGAATATATGGATCAATAAAAGAAAGCCATCTAAACGTATGCATATTCGTCTCTGTTTCAGCACCAACTGGTAGATTTAAAAATATTTTGGTAGATTATTTAGGCACATTATAGGGTTTGGAAAGTATTGATGAATTATAAAAAAACAGGGTTAAGAGCCTTTACGCATAAAATATATTGAGGAATCAAAAATACAGTGGTTTGCTTCATCCTGAAAGTTGCCATATTTAAGTTCAATGCATGACATATTGGATGGTCGAAAAAAAAGTGTACAATATGGGTTGGACAATAATCCTATAAATCTACCCTAAATCATGGAACTGTATGACAATGGTCCAGTCGAAGTGAACTGTGCGCCAGGCTGCAGGTTTAAACTGCTACGTGTGGTCTGAGTTCCATCATGATTCAAATAAGCTACATGTCCCAAATTACTGCACAACATTAGCCTAATATGATCCACTATTGCTAGCAACCCACCGGAAAAACTACACAGACGTGACAGAGGAAATAAAAGGTAAACGGAATGGAAAGGTAGGCTACAAATTGAAGGAAACTAACACTAAAGTGACAGTTATAAATGTATGTGGATATTACGGACGGTGGCTCCCGATACTGGCTAATATTTAACATGATAGAAATTGTCTAATAAAACAGAGAAAAGCCTGGGTCTCCAAATTTCATCCCTGGAAATTATGAGGGCATACAATTACAATTCTGAATAACGGCACAGCTATTTATATCATAAGGAAAGATTTTCTAAAACAATTGCTATATGTGTATTTACAATCCCCTTCTCCAAACAGATTCCTAATTTACCTAGCTCTAATCAATAGCTATTATAAATGTTTAAATTACAGTGCATGGAGATTCTATCGGAAAAAAGAAAGTAGATGCTTTTTCCACTTGGAACCGGTAGGTTTGCCCGACCTTATTCATGGTTTCCTCGCGTGTAAAGATGACTTAATTCCCCTAATAATTCAACCAAGGTCAGAATACGGATTATCTGCAGACACACCTCTGCCACACCTTCATTTCTTTGATCACCCCAAACTAATAGCGGGTGAATAGCATGCTATTCTCATACTTAAGTTCAAGGTCAGAATACACAGAGAGAAAGGGGCATGAAAAGGAAAGTACCTTCCATTTACGCGTGCTTAACGCGAGTCCAAATTCACCAAGGGGAACAAGACAAATATTAGAACAAAGCATTTAAAAGACACAAGTTGAGAGAGAGAGACCAGAGGAACCAACCTTGAAACATCTCCTGAACACAACACACAAAAACAGGACAAACAGAAGGAGAAGAGAGAAAAAGACACGAGAAGAAGAGAAAATGAAATGAGCAAGGAATTACATGTGGCAGAAAAGTGGAAGCAGTCTGCTTTGAGTGTTTCATGCATTAGGAAAGACAACACACACACCCCCTACACTACACGGTAAGGCTTCATAGAAATGACCATAGTGACTATACATAGGGCCTAGTGATTTCAGTGACCTAGAGGTCAGAGGTTAGAGATCAGGGGTCATTGGGGCGTACCTGGCCCCTCCTCCCCCCAGTATAAGGGCGATGGCGTTCCCGGTCAGGACCCTGGCCAGGCGGGAGAAGTCTGAGTGGCGGTCAGCTGGTTTCTGGAACACACGCTGATACATCTCAATCTGGAGAGGAGAGCCACACACAGCAGATATTAAAACACGATTTCTTAAATGGTGGGACACTGGAAATAACTGTGGGGTTGTGAGGCAATTCTTCCTTAGTTATGGGTTAGGGGCGTGAACATTTAAATGTTAAAACAAAATTGGGATGCTTAGCATTAAGAAAAGTCCCTAACGCAAAAACTGTGGGTTTTTTGTTTTACGTCAATGCAGAGAATAAACAGTATTTCCACAACAACTAAGAGCGTTGAAGCACGATGCTCAACTTCTCCGCTGTTTTGGTGCCCTGGCTACCACTCTGTGAACAGCATAAAGCGAAACATTACACATGCGCAGATACTATGTGTGACTGAAGTGTTGCATCTCGCTCATTCTCAATATCCTAGCCTATTCATTTATGATAGGCCCTGCTTTACTGAAGTTGCGAGACACAGCATTCCATTGCGAGACACAGCTTTGATTGCTGATAGATTGGCCTAGTGCACGGTTCTGACTGTCTGCTCTGCCTGGTGGCCGACCTGCCCCTCCCCCTTCGCTCTGTGTGAGTGTTTGTGTTCTCAGAAGTACGGCAACTAATCAGTCTCCTCCGTTCCAAAAATACTGAATCTTAGGAGTCAATTCTTAACGGAAACTAATCTTGACACTCAAATGGGAGTCGATGCCAGGAGTCGACGTGCAAGGAGTCAATTATTTTGGAGTCGACACTTCACCACTAAGTCATCATCGTTAACAGTTGAAAAAATGGCAGAGAAAGGCAAGTGACGGCAGTGAAGTCCTGTATGGCAATATATTAAGAAGTTAAATGAGAAGGAAAAGCAAACTTTGCGAGGTGGAATTGAGGTACAGTAATGGTAGTACAGATGAAATGCTTTACCATCTGAAAGGGACACACCATGAGACTCAAACCGTTGCTGGCAGCAGCATTGTGAATTCACGTGGAATTTATTTAACGGAAAACTGATACAAAAATGGCAGTTTAAAGCGTTAAAGAAAAATGTACCAATTGTACATTGCGTGTGCAGTTTTGGCAGATCAGATGTGTGTGTGCCCAGTTTGGGAAGATCAGGTGTGTGTGTGTGTACCAGTTTGGGAAGGCTCCTCTTGGAGAAGACCCTGCGTGGGCAGGAGAGGTGCAGGTGTCTAGAGATCCAGCTCCTCATGTTGAGCCACTCCACAGTGCCCTGGGGCGGGGGGCCGTCCTCCCTGTGTAACAACACCAGCTGCTTCTGGGCCCTCACCGCACTGCCTCCAGCATCCGCTCCAACTACAGGGTCAAAGGTCAGGGGTCAACTAGAGGTTGGCCAAGGAGAAGTAGGGCATAGTTTGTCCAGAATTAAACAGGCATATACTGCATACAACATACTGAGAAGAAAGGAGTGTCTTACACAATAGTATCAAGTCACTTGAGTCTGTGTCTGGTTGGCCTTCCTCTCTTTATCTCAGTAAATGGATATCATATCAGACCCTGCCACCAAGCCTCAGACAGTGTATAAAATCGGTCATTAGGTTCCTTACCACAAAGTCCCAGATGAAGTCCCAAATGGCAGCGTTTCCCCCATTTAGAGCACTACTTTTGACCAGGGCCCATAGGGAGTAGTGCACTATGTGAGGACTAGGGTGCCATTTGGGACGCACACCCGGTGTTTGAGCTGGGTAGAGAGGGTGAGGAGGAGATACAATCAACCAGAAGCTATGACTAATTCTGCTGCATGAACAAATATTGATCCACCTTCCAGTTCGGTCTTCAACTCCATTTTAAAGAGAACACCTCCATTCTTTCCCTATTCTTATTTCAATACTATTTTTCCCTCTCCAGTAGATGCAATTACTTTTCCTCCAAATGGCCCACTCAGACCCTCATATATATATCTCCACCTCTTCCCCCACATCCTTCTCTACCTCCTTTCATTCTCTCGACCCATCCCCACTGCTCTCTATCTCTCTAGTGTTGAGAAACATACAATGCATTGTAGGTTTGGCCATTAAGCCTGTTTAAAACCCACGGCAAACACATGACTTAAGAACCTAAGGATCTGCACTGACCCTAATCCCACATCAAACACAGTGGCCTGCTCTGCCAAGCACCATGCTAACACGCTAAGGTAGCTAACCTCTCCCCAAGCACCATGCTAATACGCTAAGCTGGCTAACCTCTCCCCAAGCATCATGCTAACACGCTAAGCTAGCTAACCTCTCCAAATGCTAGTTTTGCAACAAAAACGGGAGGTCCCTCCCTGTTTTGTTCGTTTGTCTCCCCTGCTCATCTGTCTGTCTGTCTGTCTGACAAAACAGGGAGCAACCTACCGGAATTTGTCCAACAGAAACTCTTGTTTTCGTTGCAACTGTTTGCCTCGGTGTATACTAATGATTACACCCCAGGAGAGGGGCCGCTTTCCTCTGCTTCTGAAGCTTTTGCTGCCTCTGAAGATATTCAAAGGCAATGCAAATTTAGTAAGTGTGGTCACGTAGTTGCAGTCTCAGCAAAACGCACGCAAACGTATTGCTAAATCATCTGTCTCCAGTCGCACTAAGTGAAAGCACATAAAAATCATAAATTATTCTGTACAGTCCAAATGTGTTACAAGTGACTGAGACTCATAGGATGGCTCAGTAGAATTCCATTTTCCAAAATCAGTTCCCCTCCCAGAGCCCCCAGTCCCTCCTGGTTCCCCCCTTACCTCCCCCACAGCGGGGTCTTGCTCCCCCAGTCCCACAATGATGATGCAGTCGGCCTGGCGGATACAGCGCTGGGTCCAGGGAGTCAGGGTGTAGTCGGTCTGGTAGAGCACGATGCGGTGGATATCCTCCTGCTGGCCCAGCCAACTGGACAGACGATACTCATGAACACTGACACAGAGACAACACAGACAGAGACAGAGACACAAGAGGATGAAGTGCGAGAGAGACAGTGATTTACTTATTTAAAAATATAAAGAACCCTTTATAATGCATGTGGGTAGACCAAGATGCACACATACCCATTCAGTCAAGCTCACCTGTCCAGTGCGGCCGCTCCCAGGCGCTGCTTGATGCTGTCGCTGGTCAGTAGAAGTGTGGGGCCTATGAAGAAGGACAATTTAGGTCAGGTCTGTGGAAAGGGCATAACTAAATCAAATTACATTGTATTTGTCACATGCTTGGTAAACAACAGGTGTCGACTAACAGTGAACTGCTTACTTACGGGTCCTTTTCCAACAATGCAGAGTTAAAGATAATAAATAAAACAGAAACGAGACGAGGAATAAATACACAGCCATAGTACAACCGTACTAACTCATATCATTCCCAAGGCGCTAAAGCTTTGGAAGCGATGAACTGGCACAACGCTGACACAGACTCAGCTCCTTCTACTGGGGAGGACGGACAATTCAAGGTCCCCATGAATGGAGATCATTAACTCAGCTCCAGCAGAGTATTAAATCATAGGAACGAGCACCCGGGCATAAACACAATGTCACCCCCCCCTTATCTATATAGCTGAGAAATCTATGGAAGGGCAGCACTGCTGAACTGCACTGTCTAGACAGCCTTGAACTAACTTGATGAAGAGAGAGGTGGAATGTGTGTGTGTGTGTGTGGTTACCAATGGTGATGAGTGCGTGCTGCAGCTCCAGTGTGAAGGCTGTGAGAGGCACCTCCTCAGACACAGGCAGCACGGTGACAGTGGACAGGTTGGACGCCGGGTTCCCTGCATCCCACTTACTGCCTGGGGTGTGCAGGGCCAGGCTCCGAGCTGGGAGGAGGACAGACACACAGCCATGGATGGAGAAAGCAACATTATCAGAAAGACATATTACACATAGCAGGTAAAGAAGGAGTTCAATCCTTCTGGGTAGAACAGATGCCTTTACACACACACACACACACACACACACACACCTGTCAGAGGGCCATTGACCTGCTGAAGGATCTTCTGACCAAGAAGGTGGATCAACCTCGTGACTACCTAAAACACAAGAAAGAGAGCGTCAGCGTGTGTGTGTGTGTGTGTGTGTGAGAGAGAGTGAGAGAGAGAGAGAGTCAAAACCAGTCATAGACCAAATTAAACTTCTCAAATTGTATCTGTCCCATTATGGCGTCTGTGAAAGCACCGTAGAGGCCATCTCTATTTTAAAGTAGTCCATTTAATATTCTACTACTTCTATGAGTTGGTAAACAAACTGAAAGGGTGCATACTGCCACCTGGAGTGTGTTGTTTGAACAGGTATAAAGCCACAGTTGGTGATTTACTGCCACCTGCAGTTATGGAATGTTTGCTCACAAGTCAAATTAAATTGGCTGATCCCTCCGGATGACCTTGATGGAATCATGTGATCCTTCCCACACAGTTAACTACTTCACAAATGGTGAAAGTCCTCAATGGCGCTGACAATGTTAAAACCTGTTTTCGGGCATTAGAGTCATCTATCTAAGTCTATGAAGCCAGTTGACCTACATACCTGTGGGAACTTCCTCTTAATGTAGCTGAGTGCTCCCTCTGGTAGTTTGGCTAGCTCTGAGTCACGTACTGCATGCACCGTGGTCGCTCTGTTCTGATGGGTCAGGGCCTCCACCTGGGCGGGGACACAACAAACACCACAGGCTCCCATTGGTCAACACTGCAAATCATCCCTCAATCATTATAGGGACTATGCACCAAACTAACCCTTAACACTCTTGCAATTGATTTAATAATCATTGCACATTCCTTGTTTTCATGTGGAGTTGAAGTGATCTTAGCCCTACAAATAGGAACATATTTAGTTAAAAAAGCACTCACTGGTGCAGAAAATGTAAATCACTATTTAAGATAAAACTTGTGATCAGAGGAATGGATCAAAAACAGCATGGTGAGCCAGACTTTTTAAGCCCCGGTGATTCTCCTGTCCATTTTCATCAGCACCAACCAGCCAACCAGCCAGCCAACCAGCCAGCCAGCCAACCAGCCAGCCAACCAACCAACCAGCCAACCAACCAGCCAACCAACCAGCCAACCAGCCAGCCAACCAACCAGCCAACCAGCCAGCCAGGGACCTTTCATCTCTCTCTGTAATAACACTGTGGTGCTGGTACACACAGGGTCTAATTCTGTATCCTAGCATCAGGATCCCTGACGCGCATTCCACGCTCTCCTGAATCTGTCCTCACGGACACCGTAACTACGGCTACCCTCTGGAGCCGGTAACCATGGCATCGGCCGATTCGGCTCGGGCAGGTATTCTTAGCAACATGGGCGTCGCTGCAAATCCACGTCAGCCAATGGGAGCGTGATGCAGTGAATTAATAGGTGTGGATAGATAAGGGAGAGGGGTTACCAAACAGAGCTAAATCCTCTCTGGACAGCAGGGACACACACACAACTCTGAGATGTTGTGAATAGCTCTGTCATAGTGGGGCTTACTCATGATCCTGCATGAAACAGTGTGAGTCGGTGTCTAAATGGGTTTGCTTACGTCTACAATCAATAAAACGATGAATTATTTAAAAGCCTGGCATTGTTTGTTCTACGGCCGCAGCGTTTTTAAAATGGTACCACCCATTGTGCCCCCTGACATTTGACCCCTTACCACGCCGATGAGGTCACCACGGCCGTACTCTCCGGTCAGCTCCTTCTTGCCGTCCTCCTTCATGATGACAGAGCGCAGACGGCCACTCAGAACTATGAAGGTGCTGTCGGACTTATCCCCCTGTCTGAGAGAGAGAATTGTTTCAACTTTAGCCAGACACAAATTCAAGCTTCTGAATTAGTGTGGATTGTCGACTATAGAATGTGGATTGTTGTAATGTCTTGACTTTCATTACCGTGTTTGAGGTTAAAGGGATATTGCGAGAATTCTGTCGTTTTTCTACTTACCCAGACAAACTCTTTGAAACCATTTTTAT
This sequence comes from Coregonus clupeaformis, assembly GCF_020615455.1. NCBI lineage: Eukaryota > Metazoa > Chordata > Actinopteri > Salmoniformes > Salmonidae > Coregonus > Coregonus clupeaformis. The sequence continues at coordinate 20,495,005 of NC_059218.1, read as the reverse complement.
ATCTCTGCGTGCAGTTTGGAGATGATTGAAATTGGCGCTCAATGGCGCTGCCCGTGCGTTAACAGACGCCATAATGGGACAGATACAACGTTGCAATCTCTATATATCTCTAAGCGACAGAGAACGAGGAAGTGGATAGAATCTTGCTTCTTATGATTATCAGTCAAATTAAAAAGATTATAAAATAATGATTAATATGTATAGGTTTGTAGGACTATAAAATGTCCAAACCACCCAGCTTTGGAGTAGTTAGTTCTATTTTCCTCCTTTTGAGAGGAGCTGGCTAGTGTACTGGGAGAATTCCAGCAATTGCGCTAAAATAAAGATATGCTAACTTAAATAATCTCCAAACTGCACGCAGAGACATAACAATGGTATACATGAGTTCGCCTGTCTCTGGGTAATTAGAAACAAATCTTGAAATCTTGCAGTATCCCTTTAAGACTAATCACTTGTGGTTTCATTGTAGATGTACCATCTCTAGATGAGATAGAAATACTGTAGATCAGTGAAGTCTGTAAAGCTGAACTGTGTGATTGATTGTAGACATCGGTGTGGACAAAGGGGTTACCTACCTGTAGACCGCCCGGCCGGCCTCCACAGCCATCCAGTCCAGAGCAAAGTCTATCTGCCTGACGAAGGACGACATCCTTCGAACGACCGTGTGAGCTACGTTCAGCACCACTGTGGGTTCTGCACGCATGATCCTGAGGAGGGAAAATACACACACAGAGAAAATGTACATTAAACCAAAGGTCAGGTGATTATTGTTGAAATGTTGGAGTGTGCATGTATGCGTCTGAAATACATGGGCATGACAGTGTGTGTTCCCTGTGCCTCACTCGTAGAAGTGTGTCTTGGAAATGGAGAGGAAACTGCAGTCTCGGTGGGCTCGGACAGTGAAGATGAGGGGCTCGCCAGTCAGTACAGCCAGCTGGCCCACCAGCTCCCCGGGATGGGTCACAAACAGACACGTGTCCTCCTCGCGGTCGATCATCCGCTGGTACACATGCAGCAGGCCCAAGATCACAAACTGCACACTCACCTCCTGCAACACACACACTGGGATTAATAAAAGTTTCAATACCGGAAGTAATTCATATTTATCCAGAGAGTCCTGGGAAATACCGGAAAAATTGGAAGTGTCCATTTAAAGGGTTTAAAACCAAGATATGGTCACTATGCCAGGGTTCTCCCAAAATAAGATTGTCACTAGGCCACATTGCCGGATGCGCCACTATGTAAAGATTTCACAGCAAGTGAAACTGATATTTATTCATGAGTGTAACTTTGATTGCCAATGACATTGTTGTGAATTGCGAAACAAGCTGTTCATAAATTCAGAGCGTTATCATGTTCCTGAATTAATTCAGCGCATTACAGCAGTAGGCCTAGGCTCTCGACACAGAGCACGCTCAGGACGAGCGCTCTCACGACCGAGTAGGCTATAGCATTGTCAAATCATACAAACTTTGTAACGGCAGTCAAACAAATGCCAAATGACCAAAGTTGCTAAGCTTGCTAGATAACCTCTAACAAATGACAGATTAGCTCCTATTTGGCAAAATCGAGTTGATGATTATACAGATAGCAGATCAGCTCATGAATAACGGGGAGATGAAGAGAGGAAATTGTTTAAATATCAAGCTATCTTAACAGGGACCAACTCTGGTAAAAATATATATCCATATCGACATTCATGTTGTTTGTTGATCACACATTCTATCCCGAAGCTCTCTTATGGGCAACAACAGGAGACCGCACAGAGAAGCAGGGGAAATGTTATAGCGGTATTTTGACATGCATATGCGAGACGTGCTTTGATAATGCAACCTATGGATTACAGAATAAAGTTAGGAATTTTCATGCGAGACAGGAGTCAGGATTTAGGGTTTCAGTGAGATTGGGACGACAGGGAAATAGCCTAGACTCTATACAAGGCTACTACGTGATTCAATAGATACATAATACACTTGATTTAGGCTACATTATTGCATCCTAAATGTTTCTGATCAGTGATAGCACATTTATTAGTTTAATCATCTATCACTTTCACGTCCAGCCAGAGATCAATTAACCAAATATACAGACAGAGAATCAGTGAAACAAAATAACATTGACTGATTATCAAAACAAGCCACAGGCTTTCGGTCAGAAATAGGACAGGCTGAAGAGCAAAATCTGCTAATATCTGAGCAAACAAGAATAAAGATGATCATCAGCACTCACCTTAACTTAGCTAACATTTCCCCAGCCTAATTGTTACCAAATATCAAAATGGAGATTCAGTGTTAAATCAATCAATGTCAGATTTTTGTTTATCTAGACTAGTCCCCTGTGCTTGTCTCAAAGCAGCGCGATGGCGCTGTCTCAATCAAAACAGTGCTGAAATGATCATCTAGGTGACCACACACATGACTATTGCTTTAAATGAGTATAATGGTTGGATATGACTCTGGGAATTTCAGTATAAGCCAGAATTTGATACATGCTTCAATGGCATTAGCTGACTTTATTCCAATATGTTCATCATTCAGATGATCATAACTAAAGAGTTCTCTCCTCTCCGCGCCTTTTCTAGGCACAATGGCGGTTTCCTCGTCTCGTCACTCCTCTGCCACCCGCGTTGGCTTTTTTTTCCGGGTTCATTTCATTTCTGTGATTTTGGACCAGGGCTCGGCTGAGCTTAGTTCACTGAGCTTGGGTCAGACCGGGATAGAATTTTCAGTTCTGACGAGAACTCTAAACTGCATTCGGGTTTCGTGTGCACTCTGGCAGTGTCAATTATGCATGTGCTGTGAATGTAAGTCTTCCATACAACAACCTGTTCGTATAATGTGGCATAAAAGAAAATGCCAATATGCTGCTGCACATGTTGTGTATTTTGTGGAATTGCATTAGTGTGACATCGGGGAAATTACATTTTCCCCCAGTCGAATTTCCCCTGTGTTGGGACTATTCCATTGGTCCATTAAGCTATGGAAGCTCAATCAAACACAGATAAGTACATTATTTCAAGTAGTATTTGAACCCAGGTGTGGATGGGTATGATCAATGGGGAATCAGCTTATGGTTGAAGTGAAGCAGCAAGTGTTGTGGTCTGACCTGGTCTCCCTGTCTGGCCACCACAGAGCCTGCTTTGACCTGGTGCAGAGTCACCCTGCCCTCCAACAGACCAGGGTCCTGACAGAGAGGGAGAGATGATGGTACAGCAGGAATAAGGTAGGTGTGAGAGACTGCTATGAATTCAGACATCGACAGAGAAAACATGAGGTCACAAGAGGATGCAAACATGAGGACACAAGTTCCCAGAACACACCCAATACTGTCTCACAGTAGTGCTCTCCATAGATGTAGAATTGCATATGGCCACCGATCCACCCATGGACAGAAGAATGACTTGAAAGGTAATGCCTGTTCTAGTCATTATATTTCTATGGAGAGCATTACTCAGAGAAATAGAAAACATATGGCTGCCGATCCACCCGTCAGAGGAATGACTTAAATGGGAATGTCTAGTAATTATATTTCGATGTATTCTATAACCATGTATTTAACAATATAACCATATATTATAGGTCTATATAGTCCTCCCTGTCCGAAACGTCTCACCTGCAACTGTATGATGCCCAGCAGGTCTTTCTTGGCAGCCTGGAAGATGGAGCTGACCTTGCTGGGGTGGACGGTGTCAGAGCGCCCCCCGCTGTCCGTGTAGTGGAACACAGCAGAGGGCGCGTGTTGCATGGTCACACTCTTCTTCAGGATGGACTGGAGGAGGGGGAGGGGAGAGAGGGAGGGGGGTTCAGACATGAGTGAGGCAGAGGTCTGTCAGTGGCTGCATCCCATATGGCACCCTATTCCATATTTAGTGCACTACTTTTGACCAGGGCCCATAGGGAGAGGGAGAAAGGGGGCTCACCTTGTAAATGACAGGGCTGGAGGGGCGCTCGTCTATGGTGACTCTGGCTCGCTCGTACGCCATGTTCAGGTCAATCCCTGTCACCCCTGCTGAGCAGAGAGAGGTATTGATGGGCATAGTGTACGTGTGAAGTCACAAGTGAATGTAGTTGCAGCACTGGGCAGGGGACAAGCCTACCTGTGCCGTCAGTGGGCATAGAGATAGAGCGAGTCTTCCTAAAGGCATTGGATGGGCTGTCTTTCCCAGCGTCTGTGTCCGAGCAGGTTTCTGTGGGTGCAGGTGTGGGGACGAAGACCGGGTCCTCCTGAAAGTGGGGTCTGCGTGGGATCCTGCCCGGACTCCCCTCTCCTATCACCCCAGCAACCGTCACCAAGGTGACCGCCTGACGCTCCTGTCAATCAAAGAGGCAAAATATTACATTAACTATTTACACAATATCAACCTAATCATGCATTTAACAATAACAACACAACAAATGTGTCCTTGGATGCATGTTTACATGAGAATACAATATGAGGTGGGTGAACAATAGAATCCTAGAGAAAATCCAATGTGGACGACAGAATTCCACTGTAGAATAAAGTGGCTGTTGGAGAAGATTGGGTCAGGGAGGGTCTGAGTGACGACTTCCAATCCCGCTCTGTGACAGAGAACAATAAAGCTTTAACACTGATGGAAGAGCAGCGGCAAGTGGGTTTAAAAGTTACTGTCCTTCATATTATTTATAGGGGCTTGGGATCCCCGTTATCAATTTTCACTGAGCTTTATGACTCTGCATGGAGGATAGCTTTATGATGCTGGGCTTAATCTGTCTGTGTGTCTGTCTGTCTGTGTATGTGTCTGTGTCTCTTACCGGGTTGAAGAGCTCTGTGGTCAGGCCCAGGTAGTTATGTAATGCCAGGAAGGTCACTCTCTGGAGTCGCACCATGATTATCTGGAACACACACAAACACCAAGGTAGATCAAACACCACTACACAACAATGCCTGTGATACAGACACAATAACATCTATGGAGAAAGAATTATCCAGAACAATCAGGGTGTACTTTCAACTCAGGTTAGGCAGAGTATTCACCCTTGGGCCAATAGGGAATAAGGTGCAGTTTGGGATGCAGCCCTTGCCATTAGGGGGTCTCGTCCAAAGAGTTGTTTGTTTGAAGTGTGTTTGGGAGTGGGCTGAGGGTTGGCGCCATACCTGAATGACGCGCACCAGAGTCTCGGGGTACTTCTCAAACACAGACTGGAAGGCTGAGGCGGGCAGACGCAGGATAGTGGAGCGAGACGCAGCCCGCGCTGACACAGTCTTATAGGGGGCGGGGTAACCCTGAGGAACACAGGAACCAACCAATCACACAAGGAGGGGGAGATGAGAGGACAAAAGAGACAGGGGAGGAGGTGAATGGAACACTGAAATAAGAAAAATAGGAAGAGGAGAGAGGGAGGAATAGACGTATTGAAAAAGTGATGTCTGAAGGGACAGAGAGAGAGGGAAAAATGAACAGATGAATAGAGGTACAGTAGTTAAGGACAAAAGCAGAGAGCTGGGTGGATGGAGGACAGGACGGGGTTGAGGGAGAGATGGATGATGGAGAAGTGGGTAGAGGATAAGCCAGAGGAGAGGAGGACAGAGGCGGGGTGTGACACGCGTCAGATGGAGGGGAGATATAGGATGTGTCCCAAATGACAGCCAATTCCTTATATAGTGCACCACTTTTGACCACAGCCCTATGGTCAAAGGTAGTGCACTATAAAGGGAATAGGGTCCCATTTGGGACACAGCCGTAAACTCACGGTGATGATGTCCAGAATACTGAGCAGACTGTGGACACTGTCCCCCGGGAGCACGTCCTTCACAACCGGCTCTGTGCCGTCCTGTACCACACACACAGTCTTGTATAACTAAACTTGTGGGAAAAACAATTCAGTCTCATTCAAAATCCTACTTTCACCGCCCCTAACCCTAAACCTAGCTCCTAATCCTAAAACTAACCCTAGCTCCTAACCCTAAACCCAATTCTAACCCCAACACTAATTCTAACGTTAACCCTCTAGAAATAGCATTTGACCTTGTGGCGACTAACAAACTGTCCCCAGTTGGTCCCCACAGGTTTAGTTGAACATGTCCAGAAAGATAAGTTCCCCCAGGTGCACGGAATGATAAAAATAAGTCTGATATTGACTTAGCTAGCTCTGAGCTTATGTACAGTAGGTTTCATTGTGTATTCCCAGCAGGTATTCTAGCCCGGTCTCACGTTCTCGTGGATGCAGAGTTCCAGACGTCCGTCCTGGACCACGTAGATGCTGTCGTCGTCGTCGCCAGGCCGGAACAGCCCCTCCCCCTCCTGCAGCTCCACAAAGACCATGTGACGACACAGCTCCAGGAACAGAGGCTTTTCAAAGTGGCCCAGCACCCTGAGAGCAGAGGGAAACCGCAGAGTGACACAGAACACACACACACAATGCTACTGGTGTGTGTGTGTGTGTGCAACAAGGTTGTGATTACCTGACATTTTTTAACATGTAGAGGACCTCTGAGGGCAGGTTGGAGTTCTGCACATCAAACTCCGTCAGGTCAGCCTCCAGCAGGGAGGGAGGGGGCTCCTTGGGCTGCAGAGTGGGGGGCTCCTTACGGATACGCAGGATCCTAAAACACATTAAATGGAAGAGACTAGTGCGCCCTTCCTTATCGGTAATTTCCTCACTTTTGAGTAGAGATAGTACCTGCGAGCTATACTCAGGACTTTGGGTCTCTTCCGAGGGCGCTGCTTGGACACTGAGGTAGAAGATGGAGGGGAGGACAGGGTCTGGACCTGTGAGTGACAGAGACAAAGAGACAGAGAGATAAGGAAGGGGATAATGGGATGAGTTCCCAAAGGCACAAAATGCTATTGCGCTCTGCCCTCTAGTGGCAAAACATGTAAATTTTTCCTATTTTGTTGCTTTACAACCTGGAATTAAAATTATTTTTTGGGGGGGGTTTGTATCATTTGATTTACACAACATGCCTACCACTTTGAAGATATTTATTGTGAATATTTTTTATTGTGAAACAAACAAGAAATAAGACAGAAAAACAGAAAACTTGAGCGTGCATTACTATTCACCCCCCCAAAGGCAATACTTTGTAGAGCCACCTTTTGCAGCAATTACAGCTGCAAGTCTCTTGGGGTGTCTCTATAAGCTTGGCACATCTAGCCACTGGGATTTTTGCCCATTCTTCAAGGCAAAACTGCTCCAGCTCCTTCAAGTTGGATGGGTTCCGCTGGTGTACAGCAATCTTTAAGTCATACCACAGATTCTCATTTGGATTGAAGTCTGGGCTTTGACTAGGCCATTCCAAGACATTTAAATGTTTCCACATAAACCACTCGAGTGTTGCTTTAGCAGTATGCTTAGGGTCATTGTCCTGCTGGAAGGTGAACCTCCGTCTCAGTCTCAAATCTCTGGAAGACTGAAACAGGTTTCCCTCAAGAATTTCCCTGTATTTAGCGCCATCCATCATTCCTTCAATTCTGACCAGTTTCCCAGTCCCTGCCGATGAAAAACATCCCCACAGCATGATGCTGCCACCACCATGGTGTTCTCGGGGTGATGAGACATAGCAATTTCCTTGATGGCCAAAAAGCTCAGTTTTAGTCTCATCTGACCAGAGTACCTTCTTCCATATGTTTGGGGGGTCTCCCACATGCCTTTTGGTGAACACCAAACGTGTTTGCTTATTTTCTTCTTTAAGCAATGGCTTTTTTCTGGCCACTCTTCTGTAAAGCCCAGCTCTGTGGAGTGTACGGCTTAAAGTGGTCCTATGGACAGATACTCCAATTTCCGCTGTGGAGCTTTGCAGCTCCTTCAGGGTTATCTTTGGTCTCTTTGTTGCGTCTCTGATTAATGCCCTCCTTGCCTGGTCCTTGAGTTTTGGTGGGCGGCCCTCTCTTGGCAGGTTTGTTGTGGTGCCACATTCTTTCCATTTTTTAATAATGGATTTAAAATGGTGCTCCGTGGGATGTTCAAAGTTTCAGATATTTTTTTATAACCCAACCCTGATCTGTACTTCTCCACAACTTTGTCCTTGACCTGTTTGAAGAGCTCCTTGGTCTTCATGGTGCCGCTTGATTGGTGGTACCCCTTGCTTAGTGGTGTTGCAGATTCTGGGGACTTTCAGAACAGGTGTATATATACTGAGATCATGTGACACTTAGATTGCACACAGGTAGACTTTAACTAATTGGTCCTCTGTAGCTCAGCTGGTAGAGCACGGCGCTTGTAACGCCAAGGTAGTGGGTTCGATCCCCGGGACCACCCATACACAAAAAATGTATGCATGCATGACTGTAAGTCGCTTTGGATAAAAGCGTCTGCTAAATGGCATATTATTATGATTTATTCTTAAGGTAATTGGTTGCACCAGATCTTATTTAGGGGCTTCATAGCAAAGGGGGTGAATACATATGCACACACCACTTTTCCGTTATTTAGTTTTGAGAAAAAAAAATTACAAGTTATTTCTTTCATTTCACTTCACCAATTTGGACTATTTTGTGTATGTCCATTACATGAAATCCAAATAAAATCCATTTAAATTACAGGTTGTAATGCAACAAAATAGGAAAATGCCAAGGGGGATGAATACTTTTGCAAGGCACTGTATGAGTGTTGAAACTCATAGGCCTGTATTCATAAAGTGTCTCAGAAAAGTAGTAATTGCTGATTTAGGATCAGGTCCCGCTGTCCACGTAATTGTCTTCATTATAATCTAAAAGGCTAGATCCTAGATCAGCACTCCTACTCTGAGGCACTTTATGAATATGGGCCCTGATAAATAATGCATGGGATAGAGATGAGTGACTTGGTGAAGAATCACTTCCATTTTCCCATGTGAAGGTAGTATTGTAGCGAATTCGGGGGATAGCTCCGACCGGAATACAAACCTGGGTCCAAAGACTGTAAACCCAACACCTTAGCCGTTACACTCAGAGATCCCTATGGGCCATGGTCAAAAGTACTGGCCCTATAAAGGGACTAGGGTGCCATTTGGAACACATACCAATAATGACTAACCTTCCTCATAATCTTCCTGCCGTAGAAGAGCACCTTGTCTCTCTTCCTGAAGCGATAGCGGGGAACAGCCTGCTGTCCACCTTCGAATACAGACACAACATGCTATCAACATAGATAACAGCACTTATGCAACAGTGGCTACTGAGCATACAACGAATGAACAGTGAATGATGTCCCGTAAAACATAGGATTCTCTCTGTTCAGGGCCAATTCATAAGTCCCATTATTAATTCCTATTATTATGGTGATGTGGTTACATTTTGTGATTTGCCCCAAAATGTATTCAGTTACTTTAATGTCAAGTTTAATATCAACTGTTTCCTTGCCCCTCATGTTTGTCCCATGAAGTGGGGAGGAAGAGGATGGATGACTCACTGGCCAGCTTGTATCTTCTATAGAGGAAGAGCACCACGATGCCGATTAGAGACACTGCCACCACAGCCCCGATCAGCACGCCAGTCAACTGGACAACAGAACAACAAGGTTATTACCATAAAGATCCATTAAATGACAGTGTTCTATTCAATTCTATGGTTATTTTGGTGTCAGACACATACACTGGGAACCACAGAACATTCCAACAACAACAAACATGATCACATAAGTCTGATCAAGAAGTCATGGAGAGACCAAAGGGGAATGTGGGGGACCACATCAAAGACCTCCTTCCTCTTTTTGTTTGTTCGTTCTTGATGTCTAAGGAGGCTTTACTAGACATTCTTGATGTAGGATTTACTTTCAGAAGGCCAGAGACTTTACTACTATGTTCGTTTTTTTTGCATTATTAAAAAGTTTCGCATGGATGGAAACAGAAATTTATCTGGGGTGCATGCACACCGTAGCAACAGTAGCAAAACGTTTCACAAACAAAAAACGTTTTGCAACGTAAACGTGAGTTTCTATAGGACAAGTTCAGGTATGTCCCTCCCCATTTCGTTCCGTTTGCATCTTAACCGAACGGAGGTAAACAGAAGCAAACGGAGCGAAACAGGGAGGGACCTACCTGAATTTGTCCAATAACAAATGAATGATGTTGTGAATTTTGCTGCGGTGAAAATGTTTTGCTACGGTGTGCGACAATAAATACACCCTAGCTAAGTACACATTCACTTTCATAAAGCTTAGTGGATCTCTGTACCATGGTAGTCTGCATCCTCTCCTCCACAAACTGCTGGACACGTGCCCTGATATCATCCCTGCTAGGCACCTTTCCTACTAAGTACTGAGGAGAAACATGCAAACAAACTCATAAAGGAAATAATTGATGCAGAGTGCAGACAACTGCAAAGATGTATAGTTCCAGTAACCCCCCTACACACAACGGATTCAATATTGTGATAAGAGGAGTGCTTGCAAATAAATGGTGATGTTCATTCTCAAATATATTTTGTGTAATAGAACATGGTATTTACTGGACTTAAGATACCGTTTTCAGTCCTGACATGTCATCTTTGAGATTGTGACTGGTCCAACTGCACTGGTCATCAGCATCCTCTTCCCCGTCCATTCCTACACACACACACACACACACAAATGGGGTGAGGAGAGCATGGATGGAGAAAGTAGCTAAAGTAGCTCCCAAACTAGCTACTGATTGTAAGCCAGATAATGTGATACAGTGCCGTCAAAAAGTATTTGGCCCCTTTCTGATTCTCTATTTTTACATATTTTGGACACTGAATGTAAATCAGATCTTCAACCAAAACCTAATATTAGATAAAGGGAACCTGAGTGAACAAATAACATAGATACTTTTATTTATTTATTTATTTAATAAACAAAGTTATGCAACACCCAATGCCCCTGTTTGAAAAAGTAATTGCTCCCTTACACTCAATTACTGGTTGTGCCACCTTTAGCTGCAATGACAGCAACCAAATGCTTCCTGTAGTTGTTGATCAGCCTCTCACTGATGGGTCCCGTTATGTCTGGTGAAAACTGCATTCCACAGAAATAACTTCATACCAACAGTGGTAGTGTGATGCTTTGGAGATGCTTTGCTTCCTCAGGACCTGGACGACTTGTCATTATTGAAGGAACCATGAATTCTGCTCTGTATCAGAGAATTCTTATTTACATTTTTAAGGTTACAAACTTATACATACGAACAACAACTTACAGACGCACACAAACTACTACAGTGCCTTTAGAAAGTATTCACACAGCTTGAATTTTTCAACATTTTGTTGTGTTACAGCAATTTAAAATGGATTAAATGTAGATGTTTTTGTCACTGGCCTACACACAATAGCCCATGATGTCGAAGTGGTGTGAAAAAGTGTTTGCCCCATTCCTGATTTCTTATTTGTTTGCATGTTTGTCACACTTAAAATGTTTCAGATCAAACAAATTTAAATATTAGTCAAAGATAACACAAGTAAACACAAAATGCAGTTTTGAAATGAAGGTTGTTATTATTAAGGGAAAACAAAATCCAAACCCACATGGCCCTGTGTGAAAAAGTGATTGAGAACAGGTGTGGCAGTAATCAGGCCTGGGTGTGGCTAGAGGAATTGAACTCAGGTGTGATAAACCACAGTTGAGTTGTGTTATAACAGGGGGGGGGCAATCACTTTTTCACACAGGGCCATGTAGGTTTGGATTTTGTTTTCCCTTAATAATAACAACCTTCATTTCAAAACTGCATTGTGTTTACTTGTGTTATCTTTGACTAATATTTAAATTTGTTTGATGATCTGAAACATTTAAGTGTGACAAACATGCAAACAAATAACAAATCAGGAATGGGGCAAACACCTTCACACCACTGTGTGTGTAATATATATATATATATATATATATATATAAAATTATTACAAATTAATAAAAATGTCAAAGCTGAAATGTCTTGAGTCAATAAGGATTCAACCTTTGTTATGGCATAAATAGGTTCAGGAGTAAAAATGTGCTTAACAAGTCACATAGTAAGTTGCATGGACGCATTCTGTGTGAAATATGACTACCTCATCTCTGTACCCCACACACATATGTAAGGTCTCGCAGTCGAGCAGTGAATTTCAAACACAGATTCAACCACAAAGACCAGGGAGGTTTTCCAATGCATCGCAAAGAAGGGCACCTATTCGTAGATAGCATGGTGATGTTATTAATTACACTTTGGATGGTGTATCAATACACCCAGTCACTACAAAGATACAGGTGTCCTTCCTAACTTAGTTTCCGGAAAGGAAGGAAACCGCTCAGGGATCTCACCATGAGGCCAATGGTGACTTTAAAACAATTACAGAGTTTAATGGCTGTGATAGGAGAAAACTGAGGATTGATCAACAACATTGTAGTTACTCCACAATACTAACCTAAATGACAGAGTGAAAAGAAGGAAGCCTGTACAGAATATAAATATTCCAAAACATGCATCCTGTTTGCAACAAGGCACTTAAGTATTACCGCAAAACAATGTGGCAAAGCAATTCACTTTTTGTCCTGAATACAAAGTGTTGTTTGGGGCAAATCCAATACAACACATTACTGAGTACCACACTCCATATTTTCAAGCATGGTGGTGGCTGCATCATGTTTTGGGTATGCTTGTAATCGTTACGTTATGGGGAGTTTTTTTAGGATACAAAATAAATGGAATGGAGCTAAACATAGGCAAAATCCTAGAGGAAAACCGTGTTCAGTCTGCTTTAAACCAGACACTGGGAGATTATAATTCACCTTTACGCAGGACAATAACCTAAAACGCAAGGCCAAATCTACACTGGAGTTGTTTACCAAGAAGACAGTGAATGTTCCTGAGTGGCCGAGTTACAGTTTATAAAAACATGTTTTCACTTTATCATTATGGGGTATTGTGTGTAGATGGTTGAGAAAAAAAATATATTTAATCAATTTTGAATTCAGGCTGTAACGCAACAAAATGTGGAATAAGTCAAGGGGTATGAATACTTTCTGAAGGCACCGTACATCTCATCTGCCAGACCCACATGCTCACCCCCATCCTTAGTGTCTGCATTATTGTTTGCCACTTGGCCTTAAAATTGTACCAATTTGTTTTTCCTCGGTCGCCCATGCTATTTCAATGATAAAAATCACTCGATTTTTCCATTGTGTTAATGGATGGTTGATTGATTGATTTCAACATTTCTTCATGAGAAGAGAATCATACAGCCCATTGGGTATCTCACTACACCCCCATATACAATTTCTTGAAATATGCAGACAAACGTGTCCAGGCTCTGTCGTAGCCGGCCGCGACCGGGAGACCCATGGGGCGGCGCAATATTGGCCCAGCGTCATCCAGGGTAGGGGAGGGAATGGCCGGCAGGGATGTAGCTCAGTTGGTAGAGCATGGCGTTTGCAACGCCAGGGTTGTGGGTTCGATTCCCACAGGGGGCCAGTATGGAAAAAAAATATTTAAAAAAATGTATGCACTCACTAACTTTAAGTCGCTCTGGATAAGAGCGTCTGCTAAATGACTAAAATGTAAATGTAAACGGATTCAAAGTATGTTTACATTGTAATACTTCTGACAGCCAACTTTCTAGCTCCGTCCATAACTTTTGGACTTTATAGTATTCCCAGAAAGCATGGATTATTGAGTCATTATTAGTTTTACACTTAAGACATGACTGCCATTGTGCTGTATAATTTGTGAACTTTGTTGCGTATAATAAATTCTATACATTAGTTTATTCTGGATTAAGCGTACCAACATTAGTTATTTTTAAGTCTTGGTTCCAATAGTTTATATCTTTTTTGAAGAGATTGTCAGTTGGATATGCTCTGTGCAAGGTTTTGTATATCTTCCCTATCATATGAACATCCTTTTCTGACTCAAATAAGATTCCCTCAAGGTTGCTCTGATCTCCAAAATATTTAAAATGGAAATTGTGATATGTAACTTAAGTTGCATGTATTTGCATGTGGTCAGTCCAGAATTACTTTTTAATTGTGTCATGGAAATAAACATATTTCCTGTTAACAAGTCATTTACGTTTTCTATGGCTTTAGTTTTCCATGTGGACCAATTTATCTGTGTATTCTGACAAGCTATCCAAGGATTGTTCCATAAGGTTGTGTTTTTAGGGAGTGATAATGGTTCTTCTAGAATGTTTCATTTTCTTCCATTTTGTTATAGTGTTCTTAGCTATGAAGTTGTTGATGTTCTTAGCTTTATCCTTTGAAAATAGACACGTAAAAAGATTCTGGGGATGAGCATGCGCATCTTGAATATGTACCCATTGATCCTCTTTAGTGCATTTAACTATATGTCGCAAGTAAAAGCCTTGGGTAGTGAGTTGACACAATTCAGACTTCGGAAGATGTAAAACTTTCTTATTTATCCTATGAATTGGGGGGGAGATTTGTATTACCAAAATTAAATACAAAAACTTTGGGATCCATGCCATTCTAAAGAGGTTTATTCTACCTGTAAGATTTATGGGAAGATTATTCAATTTAATTAGATCCGCTTTCATATTTTTGAGTAATGGGAAAAAATGTATCTTTATATATTTGTTGCCACTTACTAAGCAAGTATAAACTATTAATTGTGGTCCACTTAAAAGATTGCTGTAGATCGTGAGTTAGTATTTTTCTTATTGCCATTATTTTGATTTTTTCCACGTAAATGTTATATCCTGTATCAGAGAATTCTAAAGGAGAATGTCAGGCCATCCGTCCGTGAGCTGAAGCGCAGCTGGATCATGCAGCAAGACAATGATCCAAAACACACTAACAAGTGTACATCAGAATGGCTGAAAAGTAACACATTTAAAGTTCTGGAATGGGCTAGTCAAAGTCCAGACCTAAACCTGATTGAGATGTTGTGGCAGGACCTGAAATGAGCAGTTCATGCTTGAAAACCCACCAATGTCACGGAGTTAAACCAGTTCTGCATGGAAGAGTGGGGCAAAACTCCTCCACAGGCACTAGGGATGGGGGTGTGAGCATGCAGGTCTGGGCAGATGAGATGTAGTCGTTAGTTGTGTGTCTCTAAGTTGTTGTATCTGGAGTGGATAAATGAAAAAAATAAACATTATAAAGTGAAAAAATAATCCTGGACAGGGATGTGAGAGACTGATCAACAACTACAGGAAGTCTTTGGTTGCAGTCATTGCAGCTAAAGGTGTCACAACCAGTTATTCAGTGTAAGGGGGCAATTACTTTTTCACATAGGGGCATTGGGTGTTGCATAACGTTGTTAATTAAATAAATGAAATATACTTTACAACATGTAAAGGTGTTGGTCCCATAATTCATGCGCTGAAATAAAGGATCGCAGAAATATACCATATGCATTTTTCAAAAATGTTGTGCACAAATTTGTTTACATCCCTGTTAGTGAGCATTTCTCCTTTGTCAAGAAAATCCATCCACCTGACAGGTGTGGCATATCAAGAAGCTGATTAAACGGTAAGATCATTACACAGGTGCACCTTGTGCTGGGGACAATAAAATGGCACTCTAAAATGTGCAGTTGTGTCACACAACACAATGCCACAGATGTCTCAAGTTGAGGGAGAGTGCAATTGGCATGCAGACTGCAGGAATGTCCTGCAGAGCTCTTGCCAGAAAATTGAATGCTCATTTCTCTACCAACATTGTTTTAGAGAATTTGGCAGTACGTCCAACCGGCCTCACAACCGCAGACCACGTGTAACCTGTACTTGGCTCATCGTGTTCTAGCGACTCCTTGTGGCGGGACGGGCGCCTGCAGGCTGACTTTGGTCGTCAGCTGAACGGTTTCCTCCAACACATTGGTGCAGCTGGCTTCCGGGTTAAGCGAGCGGGTGTTAAGAAGCGCGGCTTGGCGGGTCATGTTTCAGAGGACGCATGACTCGACCTTCGCCTGTCCCGAGCCCATTGGGGAGTTGCAGCGATGAGACAAGATCGTAATCACGAAATTGGGGAGAAAAAATATATAATGAATAAATAACCAATATGCAGAAATGTGTGATATATTGAAAACATAAAATGTACTATCTACACATACATGTGCAACAACAGTAATCATATGACTTGTATTTTTTTTTTAAACAAGCACCTTTTTTTGAAACTACCACAACAACAAAAAACTTTGAAACCGGAGATATTTTTACATCACTGTTTAGAGGACAAGCTGCAGAAGAAAGTCAGCGACATTTTGGAATGTTGCTTTTTTTTTTTATACGGTGGTCACCAACAGAAAGAAAAACGCAACACTTTTGTGAATACATTTTACATCACTGGTTTAGAAGATAATTTGTTGAAGACAGTCATGTAAATTCTAGAATGTCGGATGGAGATTCTGGGAGGCTGCCGAAAACAAATCAGTTTCTTTGTTATTTACCTTCAACGAATCATGACACGGCATAGGATATTAACACTGACAAGGGTTGACTGTTATTTAAGTGATAGTTTGACTCTCCAAAATTGGTGTATGGCCATCGACTTTTATTCAGAGAGCCCCCTGAATTTTCAAGTAGGGTCTATCTGCGGACCGCAGACTGGGTGTCGATCGACTACATACCGTGCCCACCAAGTACTACCACGCGAGAGTTGGGTTCAATAGGTTCTGGCTCCAGCAGATGTGCACTAGCTAGCGTGCACGCTAGCTTTGCACGCTACAAGTACCTTCAATGGCAGTGAGCTCAGCATGTAGTTACTGCAGTCCACAGATGGATATTAATGGAATGTTCTGTGCCATTTGAGCTTAAAAATGATAACGGCATTCAAAGTCCTGTGACGGACAGGTGCATATAACAAAATCAACGGTACCAAATCAAATATACAGTGAGGGAAAAAAGTATTTGATCCCCTGCTGATTTTATACATTTGCCCACTGACAAAGAAATGAGCTGAGATTAGGAGCACGCTCTTAAAGGGAGTGCTCCTAATCTCAGTTTGTTACCTGTATAAAAGACACCGGTCCACAGAAGCAATCAATCAATCAGATTCCAAACTCTCCACCATGGCCAAGACCAAAGAGCTCTCCAAGGATGTCAGGGACAAGATTGTAGACCTACACAAGGCTGGAATGGGCTACAAGACCATCGCCAAGCAGCTTGGTGAGAAGGTGACAACAGTTGGTGCGATTATTCGCAAATGGAAGAAACACAAAAGAACTGTCAATCTCCCTCGGCCTGGGGCTCCATGCAAGATCTCATCTCGTGGAGTTGCAATGATCATGAGAACGGTGAGGAATCAGCCCAGAACTACACAGGAGGATCTTGTCAACGATCTCAAGGCAGCTGGGACCATAATCACCAAGAAAACAATTGGTAACACACTACGCCGTGAAGGACTGAAATCCTGCAGCGCCCGCAAGGTCCCCCTGCTCAAGAAAGCACATATACATGCCCGTCTGAAGATTGCCAATGAACATCTGAATGATTCAGAGGAGAACTGGGTGAAAGTGTTGTGGTCAGATGAGACCAAAATGGAGCTCTTTGGTATCAACTCAACTCGCCGTGTTTGAAGGAGGAGGAATGCTGCCTATGACCCCAAGAACACCATCCCCACCGTCAAACATGGAGGTGGAAACATTACGATTTGGGGGTGTTTTTCTGCTAAGGGGACAGGACAACTTCACCGCATCAAAAGGGACAATGGACAGGGCCATGTACCGTCAAATCTTGGGTGAGAACCTCCTTCCCTCAGCCAGGGCATTGAAAATGGGTCGTGGATGGGTATTCCAGCATGACAATGACCCAAAACACACAGCCAAGGCAACAAAGGAGTGGCTCAAGAAGAAGCACATTAAGGTCCTGGAGTGGCCTAGCTAGTCTCCAGACCTTAATCCCATAGAAAATCTGTGGAGGGAGCTGAAGGTTCGAGTTGCCAAACGTCAGCCTCGAAACCTTAATGACTTGGAGAAGATCTGCAAAGAGGAGTGGGACAAAATCCCTCCTGAGATGTGTGCAAACCTGGTGGCAAACTACAAGAAACGTCTGACCTCTGTGATTGCCAACAAGGGTTTTGCCACCAAGTACTAAGTCATGTTTTGCAGAGGGGTCAAATGCTTATTTCCCTCATTAAAATGCAAATCAATTTATAACATTTTTTACATGCATTTTTCTGGATTTGTTTGTTGTTATTCTGTCTCTCACTGTTCAAATAAACCTACCATTAAAATGATAGACTGATAATTTATTTGTCAGTGGGCAAACGTACAAAATCAGCAGAGGATCAAATACTTTTTTCCCTCACTGTATTAATCTATATATTAAAGCATTCAATTTAATGTATTCGTGATGACTGTATACCTTTATATTAACATCACCAATCTGAAGCAAAAACGAATGTGTAGCTAATTCCACTAACTTTTATGTGGTGGAAATGCAAGCTTGTGTAATGTAATGTTAGTAGCTAACCAGCGCAATGATTAACACGTTGTCTGACCATAGGGAAATTAGCGTAATATAGCTAACATAATTAAATATGTCAAAGTATTTATATTTATATATATATATATATTTATATATACAGTGGGGAGAACAAGTATTTGATACACTGCCGATTTTGCAGGTTTTCCTACTTACAAAGCATGTAGAGGTCTGTAATTTTTATCATAGGTACACTTCAACTATGAGAGACGGAATCTAAAACAAAAATCCAGAAAATCACATTGTATGATTTTTAAGTAATTAATTTGCATTTTATTGCATGACATAAGTATTTGATACATCGGAAAAGCAGAACTTAATATTTGGTACAGAAACCTTTGTTTCCAATTACAGATATCATACGTTTCCTGTAGGTCTTGGCCAGGTTTGCACACACTGCAGTAGGGATTTTGGCCCACTCCTCCATACAGACCTTCTCCAGATCCTTCAGGTTTCGGGGCTGTCGCTGGGCAATACGGACTTTCAGCTCCCTCCAAAGATTTTCGATTGGGTTCAGGTCTGGAGACTGGCTAGGCCACTCCAGGACCTTGAGATGCTTCTTACGGAGCCACTCCTTAGTTGCCTGCCCTGGCTGTGAGTTTCGGGTCGTTGTCATGCTGGAAGACCCAGCCACGACCCATCTTCAATGCTCTTACTGAGGGAAGGAGGTTGTTGGCCAAGATCTCGCGATACATGGCCCCATCCATCCTCCCCTCAATACGGTGCAGTCGTCCTGTCCCCTTTGCAGAAAAGCATCCCCAAAGAATGATGTTTCCACCTCCATGCTTCACGGTTGGGATGGTGTTCTTGGGGTTGTACTCATCCTTCTTCTTCCTCCAAACACGGCGAGTGGAGTTTAGACCAAAAAGCTCTATTTTTGTCTCATCAGACCACATGACCTTCTCCCATTCCTCCTCTGGATCATCCAGATGGTCATTGGCAAACTTCAGACGGGCCTGGACATGCGCTGGCTTGAGCAGGGGGGACCTTGCGTGCGCTGCAGGATTTTAATCCATGACGGCGTAGTGTGTTACTAATGGTTTTCTTTGAGACTGTGGTCCCAGCTCTCTTCAGGTCATTGACCAGGTCCTGCCGTGTAGTTCTGGGCTGATCCTCACCTTCCTCATGATCATTGATGCCCCACGAGGTGAGATCTTGCATGGAGCCCCAGACCGAGGGTGATTGACCGTCATCTTGAACTTCTTCCATTTTCTAATAATTGCGCCAACAGTTGTTGCCTTCTCACCAAGCTGCTTGCCTATTGTCCTGTAGCCCATCCCAGCCTTGTGCAGGTCTACAATTTTATCCCTGATGTCCTTATACAGCTCTCTGGTCTTGGCCATTGTGGAGAGGTTGGAGTCTGTTTGATTGAGTGTGTGGACAGGTGTCTTTTATACAGGTAACGAGTTCAAACAGGTGCAGTTAATACAGGTAATGAGTGGAGAACAGGAGGGCTTCTTAAAGAAAAACTAACAGGTCTGTGAGAGCCGGAATTCTTACTGGTTGGTAGGTGATCAAATACTTATGTCATGCAAAAAAATGCAAATTAATTACTTAAAAATCATACAATGTGATTTTCTGGATTTTTGTTTTAGATTCCGTCTCTCACAGTTGAAGTGTACCTATGATAAAAATTACAGACCTCTACATGCTTTGTAAGTAGGAAAACCTGCAAAATCGGCAGTGTATCAAATACTTGTTCTCCCCACTGTATATATATATATATATATATATATATATGATAGTAAATGTAGCGCACACATTTTTACAGCAATGACATCTATTTTTTCCTACTTTAAAAATGGAGAGTTTAAAAATGCTCCTAAGCACAATTTAACCAGGCACTCTAGATTAGAGGTAAATGAGCCCAATAAAGGACTAAAGGAGTCTAACGTTACTCCTTATAGTCCAAGGATCTTGCGTGTTGTGTTTAAAGGGGAATTGGCTCAGGAAGCTAAAACTGCCAAATACTCCATCTAAACGTGAGTTGATTCTCAATTGCGGTACGGTTCTAGAAACATAAATCCCTCTACTTTCATATCAATCAAAATTATTTCACAAATGCAAAATACCGCTTACTGTACACTGTTTTAACACAGTTGCAGCCGACAGTATTTTTCAGAAACAACATGTTTGTGGTGTCCGTTTTCCATTTACTCACAGCTGTTAGACGCAAATAGCTAATTTGAACAGGTTTTCGGTAAACACGTGCTGTAATATGGAGATATGGCCTTGTGGGAACACTAACCCTAAAAAGGTATGTATCAATTTAACCTTTTGTTTTTGGGAAGAGAAAAATGGCAGAAGCAGAAGCTGTTGAGGATCTTCAATCTAATGGTGGTAAAATTAAGGAAAATGTGACTATTGTCCCCAAAAATTGAAATCAGAGCAAAGTAGCGTACAGTGCTGAGAATGTCCCTTCGTATCTTGTAGGAGTACGGTTTGTTGATGATGAGCAGTTGATTAGATTACCAATCTTGAAGAATTCATTTGAGATATCCAAACTGGTGGAGAGAGTGCTGGGTAAAGTAAAGGCTGTGAGGATCACGAGGCGGGCTTGTACTTCTGAGGATCAGAAGGAACTTGTGTTGCGTCTCACCTGATTCAAGAAGTTTGCCGTGTCGTGGGTGTCTCTTCGGAACAGGGCGCCCTTCAAGGGGGTAATATCTGGCATCTCGTGGGAAGTCGATGTTGCGGAGATTAAAAATATTCCTGGAGTGATTGATGCACATCGGTTGAATCGAGTGGTTAATGGCCCCGTGTAGCTCAGTTGGTAGAGCATGGCGCTTGCAACTCCAGGGTTGTGGGTTTGTTTCCCACGGGGGCCAGTATGAAAAATGTATGCACTCACTAACTGTAAGTCGCTCTGGATAAGAGCATCTGCTAAATGACTAAAATGTCATGTAAAATGTTAATGGAGAGAAAGTGAAGAGTCTTCTGTTCGGCATCCCTCCCTACCCAGGTGAAGTTGGGATATGTGAATTATCATCTAAGAGTGTTTGTCCCAAGAGTGATGCAGTGTGATCACTCCAAAGCTTTTGGGCATGTGGAAAGTGTCTGCAGAAGGAAAAGCCGAAATGTCCATGTTGTGGAGGAGATCATGTAATGTATTGTAGAAGTGAGGAGAATGTGAAGTGTTGCAATTGTGGTGGGAACTATGAAGCGACATCTTTGGAGTGTCCGACGAGGGTGAAGGAGGATGAGGTGGCTAGAGTCAGGATTAATCAGAGCATCTCATATGCAGCAGCAGCGAGAAAGGTTGAGGGATTGAGTGGTCCTGAAGAGTCCATGGAGGCCTTCTCTGCAGGCGGCAGGGGCGGCCTCTCACAAGCAGGACCCAGAGATGTTACATGTGAAGGTGTACTTTGTGGTTTTTATGGCAATGGTGGTCAGTGGCATGGCTAAGGTGGAGAAGAGGTCCAGAAGGATGGATGTTATTGTGGATGTGGCAGAGCGGTTCCTGGTACTAAAGGATTTTTGGGAAAAGGATTTACATGAGGTACTGGCAGGAACAAAGGTGTAAAGTACTTAAGTAAAAATACTTAAGTCGTTTTTTGGGTATCTGTACTTTACTTTTTATCTTTGACAACTTTTACTTTACTACATTCCTAAAGACAATGATGTACTTTTTACTCCATACATTTTCCCTGACACCCAAAAGTACTCGTTACATTTTGAATGCTTAGCAGAACAGGAAAATTGTCCAATTCACGGACTTGGGGTGCATTCGTAAATTCACTCTGGCTATCTGCTCCGATTTCAGAGCACTCGTGTCTGAGTGTGCCAGAGCGCAGAATAACTGATGCATTTACGAACGCTCAACACACGTTGAAGATGACTGGTTTCGGTAAACATCGGCAAAAAAAGCGTAATTAAATTGTTGCCAGCAGCACAGTTTAAGTCACCAACGCTCTGGATAACATGAAAACAGCCTAACCCGCTCTGCTAGGGCGAGTAAAATGGTCAGAGTGAGGTGTTCTCTCATTTGTGTCTGGAAATAGCTAGCAAGTTCGCCAGTTAGCTTGGGTGCGTGACTGCCGTTCAGAATGCTAAGATGAGGCCCACTCCTCCGCCAGAGCGTCCAGTGTGCGCTCTGAGAGCGAAACGCTCTGAATTTACGAACGCCCAGAGCGCACTCTGGCACTCCAGATTGAATTTATGAACACACCCTTAAAAGAGAACATCCCTAGTCATCCCTACTGCCTCTGATCTGGCGGGCTCACTAAACACAAATGCTTCGTTTTTAAATGATGTCTGAATGGGACTTAAAAAAAAAAAAAAAGAATGGTTGCGTCTGGTTTGCTTAATATAAGGAATTTGATTTATACTTTTACTTTTGATACTTAAGTATATTTAAAACCAAATACTTTCAGACTTTTACTTGAGTCATTTTCTATTAAGGTATCTTTACTTTTACCCAACAATTGGGTACTTTTTCCACCGGACACGAGCAATACCACCCTCTCAGGCCCCAGAGCCTGGGGAGGGAATTATGTAAATTTGATGGACTGAAGGAGTGGGAGTTAGAGCTTGTTAACTTAATTTAGTTTGTGTCGATTAAGTCCCTACCCCCTCTAGAAGCCGCCATCGTATAAATGACCCTTATGTGTAATATCATGGAACTGAGAGTCATGATCAAGGGCTAGAGCCTGTAGAGCAGGGTTCTTCAATTCCGGTCCTGGAGGGCCAAAACACCTCTGTTTTTCATCCTCTCCTTCTAATCAGGGGCTAATTCAGACCTGGGATACCAGGTGAGTGCAATTAACTACCAGATAGAAATAAAAAACAGAAGTGTTTCGGTCCTCCAGGACCGGAATTGAAGAACCCTGCTGTAGAGGTAAGTTAGAACTTCTGGCAGCAGGCTAAACGTTTGACGGCCCTGTCGCTATCCATGCAACTTCAAGCGAGACGCTAGTTAGCTGATTTGCGTTTGACCTAGCTAGTTAGCTACAACAAACATTACGATTATTACGTGTACGCTGGTGTGTACAAGAAGACCTGCATAGACTGTTGCTGTACTAGCTTACGTTACCTGGCAACTGGTAAGCAGAAAAGCTGGTTAACGTTCGGAACAGTCACAATCAAGCAAAGCCACACAAAGTCTAATCACATATAGATAAAGCCAATGAAATGTAGGAACTGGAATCTTACTTAAGAACTTTCTGGACTCGCTATGTCCCTCTTTCTCGTCCAACATAGCTAGCGATATGATCCAGCTGGAGAAAAAATATATATATATTCCTCCTGACTGTCCAACCCCACCCCCAATCCATTTATATCACTAGCCAATCCCTGCTGTTGCCGTAAGAACTACAAACAGTGTCAGTCTTTCCAATTGGCTATCGTTATATGCACTCATCCTATCAGAGTCGTGCTTATATTCTCAAGTTGGCTATATACTTCCTGTTTACACGAGCCCGGTCAGAGAGGAAGAGGTGAAGCGAGAGGTTTTACTTCACCCAAAAGCTGTCCACGAAAATAAGGCCACGAAGTGAATGGAGGTCAATGAGAATATGGAAGACCAAACCTGCCGTAATTAGAATTAAATAAATAAATGCAGACGTAATTTTTTTAGTCATTTTAGCAGACGCTCTTATCCAGAGCGACTTACAGTTAGTGAGTGCATACATTTTTCATACATCCCTATTAGTGAGCCTTTCTCATTTGCCAAGATAATCCATCCACCTGACAGGTGTGGCATATCAAGAAGATGATTAAACAGCATGATCATTACACAGGTGCACCTTGTGCTGGGGACAATAAAAGGCCACTCTAAAACATGCAGTTTTGTCACACAACACAATGCCACAGATGTCTCAAGTTTTGAACTAGTGTGCAATTGGTATGCTGATTGCAGGAATGTCCACCAGAGCTGTTGCCAGATAATTTAATGTTAATTTCTCTACCATAAACTGCCTCTAACGTTGTTTTAGAGAATTTGGCAGTACGTCCAACCAGCCTCACAACCGCAGACCAAGTGTAACCACGCCAGCCCAGGACCTCCACATCCGGCTTATTCACCTGCGGGGGGTGAAGAAAAACCCAGGCCCACCTATGGCTGCACCCCTGCCCAGTCATGTAAAATCTATAGATTAAAATAAATTCATTAGGCCTTAATCTACTGATTTCCCTATGAATTGTAACTCAGTAAAATCTTTGAAATTGTTGCGTTTATATTTTTGTTCAGTATAGTATACTTGCACTATGTAAACCTACTTCACAATAGCAGTCTGCCTGTGTGACAAGATAGCACATTATCTGCAGACAGTTCCCTGTGGAAGGATTACTTTCAAAGGCCACATTTTGGGGATGACCAAATGCAATAAAGTTTTGTATAAAGATTTTAATTTTGTTAGGGTACAAAACTAAATTTTTCATAGCATGTTTGTCATGTTGGTCTTCACACTAACTTTGACTAACTTCTGTGGTAACTTAAAGAAAGACAGCACTTGGCTTGGAGTCTCATGTCCAGGGTGAATACATTTTATTCATGTACTCTGCATTCGGAAAGTATTCAGACTCCTTTACTTTTTCCACATTTTGTTACATTACAGCCTTATTCTAAAATGGATTAAATTGTATTTTTTCCCCTCATCAATCTACACACAAAACCCCATAACGACAAAGCAAAAACAGGTTTGTATAAATGTTTGCAAATTTATAGAAATAAAAACACGTAAATATGACATTTACATAAGTATTCAGACCCTTTACTCAGTACTTTGTTGAAGCATCTTTGGCAGCAATTACAGCCTCGAGTCTTCTTGGGTATGACCAGAGTCGTTCAAGGGAATTCGGGACATGGGTGACTAGTTAACGTTAGCTTGTGTGTTCGTGCCGTGGGAAGTGAGCAATGGCTAGCTAGTATGCTAACTATTCTAGCTAACTAACTGCCGTGCCGTTGGCAGAGAGCAATGGCTAGCTAGTATGCTAACTATTCTAGCACACTCAAACTGTCAAAACTAACCCAAAACTTTACACAACGTTAGACACGGACACGAATGATCTTCTTGGCGTGTTAACACACTGGTGGTTGTTGTAACCGAGTATTGGTGCTAAACCGTGTTATTGGAGGCAGGCAATGCTAGATGGCTTTGGCGTCATAGGATTCGGTGCCCTGGACGGGTTTCACTGAAGAATACTGTACCAAGTTAGCTAGCTGAATAAACTAAGCTAGAGTCTATTCCTAGAAAACATTGAACCGCTGTAGTTTACAACAATTATAATTTCTAAAGTGGAAGTTGGGAGAGTTATATTTGAGTGTTTCAGTGAAACGTAAGTGAGGGAGGCCCCGCTCTCTCGCTTTCCCAGATGTTTAGTTCATTTCATTCCAATCTCCTTTGCATTATTGTAGCCTTTTTCTGTAGCCTGTCAACTATGTGTCTGTCTATCCCTGTTCTCTCCTCTCTGCACAGGCCATACAAACGCTTCACACCACGTGGCTGTTGCCACTCTAATCTGATGGTCCTTGCGCGCACAACCCACGTGGAGTTCCAAGTCTCTGGCAGCCTCTGGAACTGCCGTGCTGCGGCCAACAAGGCAGAGTTAATCTCAGCCTATGCTACCCTCCAGTCCCTCGACTTCTTGGCGCTGACGGAAACATGGATTACCACAGAAAACACTGCTACTCCTACTGCTCTTTTCTCGTCTGACCATGTGTTCTCACATACCCCGAGAGCATCTGGTCAGCGCGGCGGTGGCACAGGAATCCTCATCTCTCCCAAGTGGACATTCTCTCTTTTTCCCCTGACTCATCTGTCTACCTCCTCATTTGAATTCCATGCTGTCACAGTCACAAGCCCATTCAAGCTTAACATCCTTGTCATTTATCGCCCTCCAGGATCCCTTGGAGAGTTCATCAATGAGCTTGACGCCTTGATAAGTTCCTTTCCTGAGGATGGCTCACCCCTCACAGTTCTGGGTTACTTTAACCTCCCTACGTCTGCCTTTGACTCATTTCTCTCTGCCTCCTTCTTTCCACTCCTTTCCTCTTTTGACATCACCCTCTCACCGTCCCCCCCTACTCACAAGGCAGGCAAAACGCTTGACGTCATCTTTACTAGATGCTGTTCTTCTACTAATCTCACCACAACTCCCCTCCAAGTCTCTGACCACTACTTCGTATCCTTTTCTCTCTCGCTCTCCTCCAACACTACTCACTCTGCCCCTACTCAGATGGTAATGTGCCGTCGCAACCTTCCCTCTCTCTCTCCCGCTACTCTCTCCTCTTCAATCCTATCATCTCTTCCCTCTGCTAAATCCTTCTCCCTCCGATCTCCTGATTCTGCCTCCTCAACCCTCCTCTCCTCCCTTTCTGCATCTTTTGACTCTCTATGTCCCCTATCCTCCCGGCCGGCTCGGTCCTCCCCTCCTGCTCCGTGGCTTGACGACTCATTGCGAGCTCACAGAAGAGGGCTCCGGGCAGCCGGGCGGAGATGGAGGAAAACTAGACTCCCTGCTGACCTGTCATCTTTTCACTCCCTCCTCTCTACATTCTCTTCCTCTGTTTCCGCTGCTAAAGCCACTTTCTACCACTCTACATTTCAAGCCTCTGCCTCTAACCCTAGGAAGCTCTTTGCCACCTTCTCCTCCCTGCTGAATCCTCCTCCTCCTCCCCCTCCTCCTCCCTCTCTGTGGATGACTTCGTCAACCATTTTGAAAAGAAGGTTGACGACATCCGATCCTCATTTATTAAGTCAAATGACACCGCTGGTCCTGCTCACACTGCCCTACCCTATGTTTTGATTTCTTTCTCCCCTCTCTCTCCAGATGAAATCTTGCGACTTGTGACGGCCGGCCGCCCAACAACCTGCCCGCTTGACCCTATCCCCTCCTCTCTTCTCCAGACCATTTCCGGAAACCTTCTCCCTTACCTCACCTCGCTCATCAACTCATCCTTGACCGCTGGCCATGTCCCTTCCGTCTACAAGAGAGCGAGAGTTGCACCCCTCCTCAAAAAACCTACACTCGATCCCTCCGATGTCAACAACTACAGACCAGTATCCCTTTCTTTTCTCTCCAAAACTCTTGAGCGTGCCGTCTCTAGCCAACTCTCCTGCTATCTCTTTCTTGATCCAAACCAGTCAGGTTTCAAGACTGGTCATTCAACTGAGACTGCTCTTTTCTGTGTCACGGAGGCTCTCCGCACTGCTCTTATCCTTCTAGACCTATCCGCTGCCTTTGATACTGTGAACCATCAGATCCTCCTCTCCACCCTCTCAGAGTTGGGCATCAACAGCGCAGCTCACTCTTGGATTGCTTCCTACCTAACAGGTCGCTCCTACCAGGTTTCGAGAATCTGTCTCCGCACCACGTGCTCTCACCACTGGTGTCCCCCAGGGCTCAGTTCTAGGCCCTCTCCTATTCTCTCTATACACCAAGTCACTCGGCTCTGTCATATCCTCACATGGTCTCTCCTATCATTGCTACGCAGACGACACACAATTAATTTTCTCCTTTCCCCCTTCTGATACCCAGGTGGCGAATCACATCTCTGCATGTCTGGCAGACATATCAGTGTGGATGTCGGGGATCACCACCTCAAGCTGAACCTCGGCAAGACGGAGCTGCTCTTCCTCCCGGGGAAGGACTGCCCGCTCAATGATCTCGCCATCACGGTTGACAACTCCATTGTGTCCTCCTCCCAGAGTGCAAAGAACCTTGGCGTGACCCTGGACAACACCCTGTCGTTCTCCGCTAACATCAAAGCGGTGACCCGATCCTGCAGGTTCATGTTCTACAACGTTCGCAGAGTACGACCCTACCTTACACAGAAAGCGGCACAGGTCCTAATCCAGGCACTTGTCATCTCCCGTCTGGATTACTGCAACTCGCTGTTGGCTGGGCTCCCTGCCTGTGCCATTAAACCCCTACAACTTATCCAGAACGGTGCAGCCCGTCTGGTGTTCGACCTTCCCAAGTTCTCTCATGTCACCCTGCTCCTCCACACACTCCACTGGCTTCCAGTTGAGGCTCGCATCTACTACAAGACCATGGTGCTTGCCTACGGAGCTGTGAGGGGAACGGCACCTCCTTACCGTCAGGCTCTGATCCTACACCCAAACGAGGGCACTACGTTCATCCACCTCTGGCCTGCTAGCTCCCCTACCTCTACGGAAGCACAGTTCCCGCTCAGCCCAGTCAAAGCTATTTGCTGCTCTGGCACCCCAATGGTGGAACAAGCTCCCCCACGACGCCAGGACAGCGGAGTCACTGACCACCTTCCGGAGACACTTGAAACCCTACCTCTTTAAGGAATACCTGGAATAGTATAAAGTAATCCTTCTACGACCCCCGCCATAAAAAAGAATAAAAAAGTGGTTGTCCCACTGGCTATCATAAGTTGAATGCACCAATTTGTATGTCGCTATGGATAAGAGCGTCTGCTAAATGATGTAAATGTAAATGACGCTACAAGCTTGGCACACCTGTATTTGGGTAGTTTCTCCCATTTTTCTCTGCAGATCCCCCCAAGCTCTGTCAAGTTGGATGGGGAGCGTTGCTGCACAGCTATTTTCAGGTCTCCCAGAGATGTTCGATTGGGTTCAAGTCTGGGCTCTGGCTCGGCCACTCAATGACATTCAGAGACTTGTCCCGAAACCACTACTGCATTGTCTTGGCTGTGTGCTTAGGGTCGTTGTCCTGTTGGAAGGTGAACCTTCGCCCCAGTCTGAGGTCCTGAGCACCCTGGAGCCGGTTTTCATCAAGGATCTCTCTGTACTTTGCTCCGTTCATCTTTCCCCGATCCTGACTAGTCTCCCAGTCCCTGCCGCTGAAAAACATCCCCACAGCATGATGCTGCCACCACCATGCTTCACCATAGGGATGGTGCCAGGTTTCCTCCAGACGTGACGCTTGGCATTCAGGCCAAAGAGTTCAATCTTGGTTTCATCAGACCAGAGAATCTTGTTTCTCATGGTGTGAGTCCTTTAGGTGCCTTTTGGCAAACGCCAAGTGGGCTGTCATATGCCTTTTACTTAGGAGTGGCTTCCATCTGGCTATTCTACCATAAAGGCCTGATTGGTGGAGTGCTGCAGAGATGGTTGTCCTTCTGGAAGGTTCTCCCAGCTTTCACAGAGGCACTCTGTAGCTCTGTCAGAATGACCATCGGGTTCTTGGTCCCCTCCCTGACCAAGGCCCTTCTCCCCCGATTGCTCAGTTTGGCCAGGCGGCCAGCTCTAGGAAGAGTATTGGTGGCTCCAAACTTCTTCCATTTAAGAATGATGGAGGCCACTGTGGTCTTGGGGACCTTCAGTGCTGCAGAATATTTTTGGTACCCTTCCCCAGATCTGTGCCTCGACACACAGTACTGTCTTGGAGCTCTACGGAAAATTACTTCGACCTCATGGCTTGGAATTTGCTCTGACATGCATTGTCAACTGTGGGATCTTATATAGACAGGTGTTTGCCTTTCCAAATCATGTCAAATCAATTGAATTTACCACAGGTGGACTCCAATCATGTTGTAGAAACATCTCAAGGATGATCAATGGAAATAGGATGCACCTAAGCTGAATTTCGAGTCTCATAGCAAAGGGTCTGAATACCTATGTAAATAAGGTATTTCTGTTTTTTTTAATTTGTAAACCATTTGCAAACATTTTTAAAAACCTGTTTTCATTATGGGGTATTGTGTGTAGATTGATGAGGATTTTATTTTATTTGATCCATTTTACAATAAGGCTGTAATGTAACAAAATGTGGAAAAAGTCAAAGGGTCTGAATACTTTCCGAATGCACTGTATATCAGATACATCACACAGGTGTGTCAACTAAAATATATATCCCAGACAAAATTGAAGAATGGGACATGTAAACAAAGTGAATTTAAGTGGAAACGTCTGGGAGCAACAACGGCTCAGCCGCGAAGTGGTAGGCCACACAAGCTCACAGAACGGGACCGCCGAGTGCTGAAGCACGTGGCGCGTAAACATTGTCTGTCCTCAGTTGCAACACTCACTACTGAGTTCCAAACGGCATCTGGAAGCAACGTCAGCACAATAACTGTTTGTCGGGAGCTTCATGAAATGGGTTTCCATGGCCGAGAAGCCGCACACAGGCCTAAGATCACCATGCGCAATGCCAGGTTGGCTGGAGTGGTGTAAAGCTCGCCCCCATTGGACTCTGGAGCAGTGGAAACGCGTTCTCTGGAGTGATGAATCACGCTTCACCATCTGGCAGTCCGAGGGAAGAATCTGGGTTTGGTGGATGCCAGAAGAACGCTACCTGCCCGAATGCATAATGCCAACTGTCAAGTTTGGTGGAGGAGGAATAATCATCTGGGGCTGTTTTTCAGGGTTCGGGCTAGGCCCCTTAGTTCCAGTGAAGGGAAATCTTAACGCTACAGCATACAATGACAATTTAGATGATTCTGTGCTTCCAACTTTGTGGTAACAGTTTGGGGAAGGCACTTTCCTGTTTCAGCATGACAATGCCCCCGTGCACAAAGCGAGGTCCATACAGAAATGGTTTGCCGAACTCACTAATGCTAATGTGGTTGATTGGAAGCAAGTCCCTGCGGTAATGTTCCAACATCTAGTGGAAAGCCTTCCAGAAGAGTGGAGGCTGTTATAGCAGAAAAGGGATGACCAACTCCATATTAATGCCCATGGTTTTGGAATGAGATGTTCGACGAGCAGTTTTCCACATACTTTTGGTCATGTAGTGTATATTGAAAGCAGGTGCTTCCATACAGGTGTGGTTCCTGAATTAGTTAAGCAATTAACATCCAATCATACTTAGGGTCATGTAGCAGGCCATTATTTTGACTACCATGGCAATGCCCATAGGATGATAATGCTCCCATCCACAGGGCACGAGTGGTCACTGAATGGTTTGATGAGCATGAAAACTATGTAAACCATATGCCATGGTCGTCTCAGGCTGAATTCCAAATGATTCCCTTCCCCTCGCCCCTCCATTTGCGTGTTCACGCGCGCCTCTGCCATATGCACAAGTGTCATACTTGGGTATATGTAAAGATGACTCAAGTAAAAGTGAAAGTCACCCAGTAAAATACTACTTGAGTAAAAGTCTAAAAGTATTTGGTTTTAAATGTACTTAAGTATCAAAAGTTAATCTAATTGGAAAAAAATACTTATGTATCAAAAGTGAAAGTATAAATCATTTCACATTCCTTAAATTAAGCAGACGGCACGATTTTCTTGTTTTTTAAATTTAGGGATAGCCAGGGGCACAATCATTTACAAACTAAGCATTTGTGTTTAGTGAGTCCGCCAGATCAGAGGCAGTATGGATGACCATGGATGTTCTCTTGATAAGTGTGTGAATTGCACAATTTTCCTGTCCTGTTACTGTAAGTATTTGAAATGTAACGAGTACTTTTGGGTGTAAGGGAAAATGTATGGAGAAAAAAGTACATACTTTTACTCCACTACATTTCTAAATAAAATTATAAGTTGTCAAATATAAATAGTAAAGTACAGATACCAAAAAACCTGACTTAAGTAGTACTTTAAAGAATTTTTACTTAAGTACTTTACAACACTGCACAAGTGTCATGCTTGTTTTATTATTTAAAAGTTGAACATGAATTGCATCATTCAAGTCACGGGTGTGTCCCAAAGTAGATGGATTTACTTTTGGGAACTCTGGGGGGAAAAACTCGGTCAAATCATGACATCAGTGATCTTCATGTCGGAAAGTCGGAGTTCTAGAAAAAGTCGGAGTTCCCGACTGGTGTGCCAGTCCATGCCATTTGTCTTTATTTTCTAAATTAAAACGGTAAACTTAAGCTTACAAAAATGAAATTGGTTCTGCAATGTTGAAAATCCAATAACAAGGTGTGGAGACCAAATGTCTTGTTCAATAACAATTTATATAGAAACTGTAAAGTAGAAGAGATAAGAGATAATACTGACAGTAGCCTAATGTTCAGCTAGATTTGAGATAAAATATTGGTCGTCTAGCTTAGCTTCCTACCTTATGGAACAGCAGGGACTGTGAAGCAACACAAACATAGGCACAGACACATGTATACACACACACACACGATAACATACGCACTATACACACACTGACTCTGGATCATAGATAATATATCTATGGACTGTATTCTGTTTGAACCCAAACCAATATCAACAACAAAAACAAAACAATGTATTTGTGATGTAATGGTGCATTCCACCCATTTATGATTCCACCCACAGCAATGAAAACAGGCATCCATTTGATCAATAATTTTCAGTGAAATTAGGCAGTTTCGTGAACTTTATTAGATTTGTACTGTTTGCCTCTGGCAATCCAAACACTTTAAAATAAACAAATTAAATTAGTCTACTCAGACTAGTATTGCTCTGGGCCTACTAGATGTGATAGTAATTTCAATATAGCACATCTCATTAAATGCTAAACCTATCAACCCACACACAATTGTACCACATTTATCTTTGTTGACGTTGCATTTGACATAGTGCTGTCTCTCAATTGCCAGACAAAGTATGCACATTGCTAGGTTTTTAAAGCATAACATACATTGAAAGGTTATTAAACATAACATTTGAACTGTTGACCATAACTCAAAGAATGCAAATATCTACATAAACTAATCAGGCAGCACACAATTGTATTGTACACATACGGTCCTCTCAGGCTCAGTTGGTAGAGCATGGTGCTTGCAATGCCAGGGTATTCCCGGGACCACCCATATCAAAAGAAAATATGCACGCAAGACTGTAAGTCGCTTTGGATAAAAGCTTCGGCTAAAAGCTTCAGCTAAATGGCATATATTATTTATATATTACACATTGTAATAGTACATATAAAGTATAAGCAGACTTTCACCCTGCACACACAGCGTTATACATACATATGTTACTGACAGAAGACAGAAATGCCTTGTTCTGCAGCACAGGCAGCAGGCTTATTGTTCTGGTCCTCATCGCTTCATAGCCCTCCTTTCCCCTTTTTTATATTTATTCTCTTTTCTAACACACCTTTTTCAATTCCTCTTTTACCCTGTCTGCCCTCCCTCTCTATTCTCTTTCTCTCCCCCTCCTTCTCTCCTGATCTACTTGTTGAGGTACTTGGCCACTGAGTGGTAGGCCAGTAGGATCTCGGTGTCCTTGGGGCAGGTATAGCGGAACTCGTCCTGCTGGTAGGCCTTGGTCAGGTAGCGGGTCAGACCAGTCAGAGCCGCAGGGATTTCAAAGTCACGGTACTTCCTACACACCACCTGTAGGGGGCAAGAGGGAGGACACACACTGAACCACACTGAGCAACATTTAATCTGTTTACTAGTAGCACGGTGGTGCCAGTGGTACTTTTAGTATGTAGTGATACAGACTAATAAAAGGCCATTCACTGTATATATTCCCATTGTTTGAACCATTGTTTGATCTTTAAGCCTATCCACACTGTCCATCTTTGATCACTACAGTGCCATGTTACCATAGTGACACCCCTGAGTACACCTATAAATACAGTGAATACACCTTTGCACTTCTTGATAGAGATGTTCCAACAGAGAGGAACAGAATCAAGGAAAGGACAATAGATGACACTGGCAAAGGTGGTGTGGTGTGGTCTATGAGTTCCTGGAATGCTTGATCTGATAACCTTGACTATGTTGAGCTTGGGCAGCAGGTTGCAGTCAGCTAGACTGAGGGAGTTCCCGTCCAGATAGTGCCGTGAGGACATGCGGGCGTTTGAGTTCTGGTCCAGCTCATGTGGGAGTGGCGTCAGCAGGTAATGATCCAACTTCATCAGGCTCTTCAGAAACTTCTTCTCCAGCACTGAAAAGGAGCAAAGCCTCATGAAAAGCTGGAACCATGATCGCTTTAATACAGGACATGCTGTTTCAATAACTCAGCGATTTCTAAACAAGGAGGGGCTCTTACTATCATTGAGCCCAGGGTTAGAGTTCTTGATGTATGCTGAGAACTTGTGGAAGATGTCGTCTCCAGCACCATTGGACTCCTTGTAGCGACAGCAGAGCTTGGGGTACCTGGAAAAGCATTGCCATTAGCTCTCAGCTTTCTGGATCAGTAAAGCCAGTGGAGGATACATTTGACTGCAAAGCAGTTGTAATAAACATGTATTTATTCATTACCTGTCTCATTTGGTGTGTGTGTGTGTGTGTGCGTGCATTTATGCCTGTTTATGTTCATCACACACTCACTGTGGGGGAGCCAGGGCCACCTCTAGAAACTCCTCGATCTTGTTGGTGTCAGTCCGCACCTCCTCCCCGAAGATGAGGAACGGGGGCTGAGAACCTGGGGCCAGGTCCTTCAGCACCTCTGGAGCCCTGACAGCCAGAGGACCAGATGAAACACATGAGGGAGAAAGTCCCTCAACTGCACACTTCATCTATTACACACAATCCTCATTAGCAGTTCAAGTAGTGACAAATGACTTTTGAGGATGCCTGGGCATGTTTGGACAAGCACTTGGATTCAGGCGTGGCTTGGAAGGATTAAACGGTTGCTTTAGGTGTATTGTGGAGAGTGTATGTGTGTGAGAGGGAATAGCCACATACGTACCTCTTCATGTCCACTGTGGTGAGGGTGAAGTTGGCCCCCTTCAGCCAGAGGATCATAAAGAGTCGCTGACAGAAGGGACAGTTCCCCACACTCTCCCCATCATCACTGGCCTGAAGGGTGGAGGGGTATTCGAGAATGACATAAAAAAATATCTCCTCAATCTGTCAGTCATGTTTTATTAACGTTTTCATAATGTAAGTACAGTGTAACAAAGACGATTTATTGCTGTACTTTTGTTGCTGTACACTATACTTCCTTATGTAATTCCACTGTAATAAGGACACTAATGTAAAGTGTTACCGTTTTTATTTATATAGCACTTTTTACAACACTTTGCGAATCAAGATAATTGAGTGATTGGAAAGACAAGCAGAACGCCTCCAAACTGGACAATCCTCTTTTTCAGTTTCTGTTCACCTGACCTGGCTTCAAACAGAAAACACACCCATACTCTGTAACTGTACAGGATATATGTAAACAACAAGCTTTTACGAAGAGGTTACATCGCTTCAGGGTCATTCCATATTATTTCAATCACTTTCTGACTGCACCCCTTTTGATTTGAACGAAACCTTCCATACATATTTGCCAAAGGTAGAAGTGGTCAGAAAGTGGCTATTTGGACTTGAATGCCAAAACATTCAGAAGATAGCGGCGCTCAATGTTGACCCATTTTGCATACCCCACCCTACCATGAGACATCCATGTTTTCATCACTGGAAAAGATAAACGGTTGAGTTTGATATCATTTGGAAGCTTGCAAACAGAGTTGTCAAACTATTTTAGAATTTCTTAAGAATTTCTTTTTTTATTTAAAAATAAAAAAATTGAACCTGTAGCGTCAATTATCAATGATCTAAAAACGCATGAACTCAGATTTTTCTCATTTTCACATATGTTGTAGCTTAGACCCTATTTTACATAATTTGATGTGTTTGTGTTGTGCCCATAATCAGTTGAGACACAGCATACTCTTGAATACAGGGTGGGTGTCTTTAAATAATTTAAATATAATTAATAGAATGGACCTATCCCTTCAGACCACTGCAATTTAGCTGGTACACCATTGAAATTGTAATTTAATTGACATTTTTATTTCCAATTACTACCAGAAAGATAGCCGTCGGACCACCCACATTTATCAGCCAAAACATGACACCCACTCTGTATTCAAAAGCATGCTGTATATTAACCAATCGGTGGGCACAACACAAACACCTCTGATTATGTAAAATAGGGTCTAACCTACAACATATATGAACATTTAAAAAATCGGAGTTTACGCATTTTTAGATCATTGATGTTAAAGTTTTTAAAAGTACAATTTATTTGTAAAAATATATTATAAAATAGTTTGACAACCCTGTTTGTAAGGTTTCCAATGATATCAAACTAAACCGTTTATCTTTTTCTCATGATAGGGTGGGGCATGCAAAATGGGTCAACGTTGATCAATATCCTGAAAGTTTAAATCCTTGCTGTACGCTGTCTCCCATTCCAAGATGGTGGAACTAAAATGTACTCCTGTTGTTATAAAACAGGACTAAAGTTCAAAATACAGTAATAACGTCTCCATTGGAGGCAGGTTAGGATTCTAACGCTTACCTTGATGAAAAGTTCAATCTTGGGGCCTGCCGCCATCTCAGTCCCTTAGAGCTTAGCAACTAGTTAATGTTGGTTTTCAGAGAAGCTAGAGCTGTCAGTGTTATCCCAATCCACACACACGTGCATTCACACACGGCAAAATCACTGTAGGTCACTGAAGGTCAGAGGGTCCAAATGGTTCTCTTAGTGTTGATGGTCAGATTGCTGTTATAATAAAAGATGGTCAGCTCCTCGACGTGAAGCAACAACACTGGTTTGTTTGGACCAATCCTCTATTCCTCCCTCTCTCCCTCTCTTTAGTACCTCTCTGTCGCCTCTATCTGTTTCTGTGTCTCTCACCACACCCGTCATATGTCTCTGACATTAAGAAAACGCACCCACCAGACCTACCAGTCAGACCAGTAAAGTCAGATCACTCCACCTATTCTCATTCTCCCACAGGCCTCCATTTTTCCAATACAATGTAATGTCAGTGTGGCTCTCTTCCTCTCCCACCCCCTCTCCCCCACCTTCCTGTGTACCTTACCCAGCCATACATTTTGCAATGTTTGTGGTGGACACATTAAGCCCACTTTCTCTCTTTAAGTGGCATTTATGACCAGCTGAAGACCTCATCATTCATCTGAAAACTCTCAAAGATGACAAAGAGGGTTGAGAGAGAGAGAGAGAGAGAAAGAGAGAGAGAGAGAGAGAGAGTGAGAGAGATGAGTGAATAGGTGTTACTTCACACTGTGGAATCTGGTGTGCTTGGTCATAACTGCATCACTTTATCAAACATTTCATCAGAAAAAAGGAAGGAAGTTGAGCAGTTTGCAAGAAATCTGAGAAACAAAATGTAAATGAATAGAGCAAGATGACTATAAGAGCCACAGGTGCAAAAAAAATTATATTATGTGACTCTAACCCCACTAAAAACCCCACTATGTGTCTTTTGGTTGTAAATAATAAAATCTCTGTGAGAAAAGAGTTTTGCTTTCTCCCTTCTCTTCTGTCTGCGAAGAAACAGTGTGTTGAAAGCCACTTGTTGATTCCCTTCACTTCACAGACACTCATTGTTCTACTACAAAAACAAACATCCAGGTAGGGAATTGAATAGTTTAGAAATCTTGATCGATCAAGTCACTTGTTAAAGCTGTGAGGTTTTTAATAGAGGAGGCTGGTGAGAGGACGGCCTCATTGTAATGACTGGAAGGGAATAAATAGAACGCTATCAAACATATTGAAACCACATCTTTGACTCAGTTCCATTTATTCCATTACAGCTATTACAATGAGCCTGTCCTCCTATAGCTCCTCCCACCAGCCTCCTCTGATTTAAACCGTGATTCCTGAACAAGGTTCCATTAAGTATGGAGAGAGGCCAGTGCATGAAAATACAGTTCAAGAGTAGCTAACAGACCCAGATTCAAAGCATGTATACTCAAAGGGGACTGATAAATTGTACCTTTAAGCATAACTCGAACAACACCACATAGACGGAACAATACAATACTTTGAGAAAAGGTTGTTTGAGGAGGCAGCACATAGCAGCTCCGTTATGTACAGTATCTGCTCAGTGGGCAGTGGGCATTATCTAACTGTTAATGTTTACCAAGAAGTTTTGGTTATTCAGTGATAAGGAAAAAGCACATTAAAGGTGCCAATGGAAACATAGTGTACATAGGGCTGTGGACAGTGCAGCTGTTATCAAGTTAAAGATACATATATTCTCTGGAGAGAGAGGGGGTATCTGGGGAGAGATGGCCAGACACCTGCTCATATGGAGCTGGAAAGTCATGGGTTAAGGTGGATGGACTGTGTGAAGAACCATACTTCCCCCACACCAGCAATCAGTGACAGGCAGTAACCAGACCAGAGAGCCAGACGACAACCAGAGTGTGGGGAGTACTGGATTACTACACTGGACCACTGGGTGCCACTGGAAGATTTGCAACAATGATCGTCTGTGTGGGCACTTTTTTGCACGTACATGATTTGTATTTTGAAAGTACATGTAATCTATAGTCTTTTCAGTTGCAACGGTCTTCACAAGTGCATGCGTGGGCCCCTCTTGGTTTCCTGGTTTCTCAGAAGAGTTTACGGAAGTGGAACATCATACGTATGTGGTTTTAGTTTTCTTGCAAGACACTATTGTATTGGGGAATCAGGGAGAGATGGATGGTTTCCTCTCTCTGACATTTGCTCTTACTGAACAGTTCATACCCACTGGTCACAGACATCAATTCAATGTCTATTCCACAATGGTTCAATATAATGTCATTGGAAAAACGTGGAAAC